>NC_058081.1:336531406-336847129 GCF_014858855.1 Bufo gargarizans | reverse complement strand
AGAGAAAGAGAAAGAGAAAGAGAAAGAGAAAGAGAAAGAGTCTAGGTGGCGGTGAGAGATGTGGGGGTCCAGGTGGCAGTAGGAGGGGTGAGGCTCAGGTACCAGGCTGGTGAGGGAGTCCTGCAGGCAGCGCACAGTCAGGGCGGTGGAGGCGGAGATGACTCGGGCAGAGAAGTCCACTCTCAGGTGCAGGTTCAGGTGCCTGGTGGTGAACTGCTCCGCGGAGCAGAACGAGCTGGGGTCAGACATGATGACTGAGATCCTGGAGCTGCGCACACCGACCGCACTGACGGCAATGTGACGGCTCACACACCAGAGAGATTAGAGAACCAGCAAATGCCTGCCTGCAGACGGAGCCACGTGACCGCCAAAGCGCTTGTGGGAGATGTAGTTTACTCTGACGCAATCCCAGCATTGTGCATTGGCCCCTCCAGGAAGTGCGCGTAGTTTATCCTTGCAGCATATCTGGAGCCAGGCACAGCCTGGAGGTGAAGCAGCTCCAGTCATCCGTGTGCTGCAGACATTACACCAGATAGATGGGGAACTGAGACAAATGTATTTACTTATTATTCTTTTTTTTTTTGCGTCAGATGAGGACACATTCATTATATTAGTCATTCATTATAAGAGGAACTCATAATGTTGCATAATAGTACCGTTTTGTCGGATTAGCATTTAGGGTATGAGGCAATTAGGGAATACATAAAGTTGCAAAACAACATCTCTATATCAAAATAAAAGGAACAGGGCGGTTAGGTTAGGAAAAAAAGTTTGTTGAAAGACTATAAGAGGACAATAGGGGACATTTATTAAGACCGGCGTTCTCCACACTGGTCTCAAGTCCCTCTGTAATTCATGTCTCCTCATGAACTCCATTCCTACAGAGATTCATCGGAAGTTCTTATCAGCTGTATTCAGGATCATAATCCATGGCAAGTAGAGCAGAGAGGAGGCTGAGGCAGCTCTTTACCTCAGTGTTGTGAAGTAACTTGTCCTCCTGTGTTATTAGGACAGGTTTTGTGTGTACTAATAGGACAGCGGCCATTTTATTTCTCCCAATGATTGCTTCCTAGACAAAACATACCAATATAACAAAAAAAAGGTATTTGGAAATATATTTATAATAAAGTAATAGTTAAGTATTTTCATTTTATTAATTCCCGAAGAACCCCTTTAAGTGGAGGTGAAGCGCTGCATTTACGTCCAGCTGATTACCTCCACGGTATGAGGACGAGTGATGGCTGCTGTTGGTAGATGGCTGCTGCTATCACTCGTCCTCATACAGCTGCACTGTTTCCTGGCAGCAGAGTGCTGTTTAGATGTGTTTCGACCTGATATGCATTACTCATAGCATGTTCATTTCAGAGGAGATTCCTGTTTAAAACACCTCAAACCACAAGTTACACAGGTGATTGAAAATAACACAAATACCCAGTTAACTCTTCATGGGTGTTCAATGTATTAAACAGAAACACACAATGCAAAATGAGGAATTATAAGTTTTTCTTTATGACACACATAATGGGTAGATGCCCCTAAAAACTCATATTGTCTGTAATGGACTGTAGCAGTGCTCTTCAACCAGAGGCTCAAGAGCCACATTATTATTTATTATTAAAGCGCCATTCATTCCATAGCACTGTACATATGAAAAGGGGTATACATACATAATACAGACAATTACAGACAAGCATACAGTGAGGAGCAGAAGTATTTGAACACCCTGCGATTTTGCAAGTTTTCCTACTTAGAAATCATGGAGGGGTCTGAAATTCATATTGTAGGTGCATTCCCACTCTGAGAGACAGAATAAAAAAATCTGGAAATCACATGATTTTTAAAGAATTTGTTTGTCTTGCACTGCTGAACATAAGTATTTGAACACCTGGAGAAAATCAGTGTTAATATTTGGTACAGAAGTCTTTTTTTGAAATTACAGAGGTCAAGCGTTTCCTGTAGTTCTTGACCAGGTTTGCACACACTGCAACAGGGATTTTGGCCCACTCCTCCACACCGATCTCCTCTACATCTGTCAGGTTTCGGGGCTGTCGCTGAGCAACACAGAGTTTCAGCTCCCTCCAAAGTAGGGCTGCACGATATGGGAATTTTGTGCGATTAGGGCCCTAAAAATTGCGATAATGATATGCAATGCGATATTTTAAAGGAATTGTGCTAGAGGTCTATTTGCTTGGATTTTCCCATATGAGCCGCTGACGCGGCTGGGTATGACATAGTTATGGGGGATCTGTGGAGGGTGCTGTTATATGGGGGATCAGTGGAGGACGCTGTTATATGGGGGATCTGTGGAGGGCGCTGTAATATGGGGGATCTGTGGAGGACGCTGTTATATGGGGGATCTGTGGAGGGCGCTGTTATATGAGGGATCTGTGGAGGGCGCTGTTATATGGGGGATCTGTGGAGGACGCTGTTATATGGGGGATCAGTGGAGGACGCTGTTATATGGGGGATCTGTGGAGGGCGCTGTAATATGGGGGATCTGTGGAGGACGCTGTTATATGGGGGATCTGTGGAGGGCGCTGTTATATGGGGGATCTGTGGAGGGCGCTGTTATATGGGGGATCTGTGGAGGGCGCTGTTATATGGGGGATCTGTGGAGGGCGCTGTTATATGGGGGATCTGTGGAGGGCGCTGTTATATGGGGGATCTGTGGAGGACACTTATGGGGGACCTGTGAATGGCACTGTTATAGGGGATGTGTGGAGGACACTGTTATATGGGGGATCTGTGGAGGACACATAGGGCCATGAGGGGGGCCAGCTTAAGACATATAGCATCTTATGCTGGTCCCCCTCATGTGTCCTAAACTGGGCACATAACTGCCTTTTGCGTGTAAAGTGTTTTACTAGTGTGTGTGTGGGTGAAACAATCTCTCTCCTAACGTCACTTAGTAACGCTCCTGCTTCCTGAAGTGGGAGGAGCGTTACGAGGAGCGTACTAAGTGACGTCAGTCACGCGCCGGCCGGCCACCTCGCTGCCGCTCGCTGCAGAGCATTGCATTCATAGTGAGTACAGAGGCCGGACCTGTTAGGAGAGAGATTGTTTCACCCACACACACACTAGTAAAACACTTTACACGAGCTGGCCGGCCGGCGCGTGACTGACGTCACTTAGTAACGCTCCTGCTTCCTGAAGTGGGAGGAGCGTACTAAGTGACGTCAGTCACGCGCCGGCCGGCCACCTCACTGCCGCTCGCTGCAGAGCATTGCATTCATAGTGAGTACAGAGGCCGGACCTGTTAGGAGAGAGATTGTTTCACCCACACACACACTAGTAAAACACTTTACACGAGCTGGCCGGCCGGCGCGTGACTGACGTCACTTAGTAACGCTCCTGCTTCCTGAAGTGGGAGGAGCGTACTAAGTGACGTCAGTCACGCGCCGGCCGGCCACCTCACTGCCGCTCGCTGCAGAGCATTGCATTCATAGTGAGTACAGAGGCCGGACCTGTTAGGAGAGAGATTGTTTCACCCACACACACACACACACACACACTAGTAAAACACTTTACACGAGCTGGCCGGCCGGCGTGTGACTGACGTCACTTAGTAACGCTCCTGCTTCCTGAAGTGGGAGGAGCGTTACTAAGTGACGTCAGTCACGCGCTGGCCGGTCACCTCACTGCCGCTCGCTGCAGAGCATTGCATTCATAGTGAGTACAGAGGCCGGACCTGTTAGGAGATTGTTTCACCCACACACACACTAGTAAAACACTTTACACGCAAAAGGCAGTTATGTGCGCGGGGCCCCTTTTATATATAATCGCGGCATTTTCCGGTCGGCCAAATCGCCATATCGCATTTGCCGATTATCGCGATTCGATTATTTTTTCGATTTATCGTGCAGCCCTACTCCAAAGATGTTCTATTGGATTTAGGTCTGGAGACTGGCTAGGCCACTCCAGAACCTTGATATGCTTCTTAGGGAGCCACTCCTTGGTTATCCTGGCTGTGTGCTTCTGGTCGTTGTCATGTTGAAAGGCCCAGCCACGACCCATCTTCAATGCTCTGACTAAGGGAAGGAGGTTGTTGCTCAAAATCTCACAATAAATGGCCCTATTCATCCTCCCCTTAATACAGTGCAGTCGTCCTATCCTCTTCGCAGAAAAGCACCCCCAAAGCATGATGTTGCCACCCCCATGCTTCACAGTAGGGATGGTGTTCTTGGGATGCAGCTCATCCTTCTTTTTCCAACAAACACAACAAGTGTAGTTTAGACCAGAAAGTTCTACTTTTGTCTCACCTGACCACATGACCTTCTCCCATGCCTCCTCTGGATCATCCAGATGGTAATTGGCAAACTTCAGATGGGCCTGGACATGTGATGACTTGAGCAGGGGAACCTTCCGTGCAATGTATGACAGCGTAGTGTTCTACCGACAGTGACCTTTGAAACTGTGGTCCCAGCTCTCTTCATGTCATTGACCAGCTCCTCCCTTGTAGTTCTAGGCTGATTCCTCACCTTTCTTATCATCAGTGATACACCAGGTAAGATCTTGCATGGAGCCCCAGTCCGAGGGAGACTGACAGTCGTCTTTAGCCTCTTCCATTTTCTAACAATTGCTCTAACAGTTGATGTTTTTTCACCTAGCTGCCTGGCAATTCCCCTGTAGCCCTTTCCAGCCGTGTGGAGGTACACAGTTTTGTCTCTGGTGTCTTTTGACAGCTCTTTGGTCTTGTCCATGGTAGTAGTTGATATCTGACTGACTGTGGGGTGGACAGGGGTCTTTAAATAGCTCAGGCAGGTGCTACTAAGTTATATTAATGAGTGGAGTTGAGGTGGACTTTTTAAAGGCACAGTAACAGGTCTTTGAGAGCCAGAATTCTTGCTGTTTCTCAGGTGTTCAAATACTTATGTTCAGCAGTGCAAGACAAATAAATTCTTTAAAAATCATACTATGTGATTTCCTGATTTATTTTTTTTATTCTGTCTCTCAGAGCGGGAATGCACCTACAATATGAATGTCAGACCCCTCCATGATTTCTAAGTGGGAGAACTTGAAAAATCGCAGGGTGTTCAAATACTTCTGTTCCTCACTGTAAACAAGACGAGTTACAAACTGGTACAGAAGGAGAGAAGGCCCTGCCCGTGAGGGCTTACAATCTACATGGTATGGGAGAAGGACACAGTAGGTGAGGGTGAAGTTAATGATGGCGGTATAGAGGCAGCAGGGTCACTGGTTGTAGGCTTGTCTGAAGAGGTGGGTTTTCAGGTTTCTTATGAAGGATTCCACTGTATGTGAGAGTCTGATATGTTGTGGTAGCGAGTTCCAGAGTGTGGGGGATGCACGGGAGAAATCTTGGAGGCAATTGTGGGAAGAGGTGATAAGAGGAGAGAAGGAAATCTTGTGAGTATCGGAGATTGCGTGTGGTGATGTATCGGGAAAGTAGCTCAGAGATGTAGGGAGGGGAGGTGGGGACAGGTTGTGGATGGCCTTGTATGTATTTTGTATTTGTTAGTATTTTGAACTGAATTCGCTAAGCAATGGGGAGCCAGTAAAGGGATTGGCAGAGGGGAGAGGCAGAGGAGTAACATGGTGAGAGGTGGATTAGTCAGGCAGCAGAGTTGAGGATAGATTGGAGGGGTGCGAGAGTGCTAGATGGAAGGCCACAAAGGAGAGTGTTGCAGAAGTCTAGACGGGAGATAATGAGGGCATGTACAAGCATTTTCGCAGATTCAAAGTTAAGGAAAGCGCGGATACGGGAGATGTTTTTGAGTTGGAGGTGGCAGGTGGTGGAAAGGGCTTGGAGGTGCGGTCAGAAGGTGAGGGCAGAATCCAAGGCCACTCCAAGGCAGCGGACTTGGTTGACCAAGGAGAGTGTGCAGCCATTGATCGTGAAAGATAGGTCTGTTGGGGGGTTGAGCAAGATGAGGGAAAGATGATGAATTTTGTTTTATCCATGTTAAGTTTTAGAAAGCGAGAGGAGAAGAAGGATTATATAGCAGATAGACATTGTGGGATTCTGGATAATAAGGTGGTGAAGCCTGCAACAGAGAGGTAGATTTGTGTGTCGTCAGCATAAGAGTGATACTGAAAGCCATGGGACTCTATGGAGAAGTAGAGAAGAGCAGGGGTCCTAGGACAGGGCCTTGCGGGACACCAACAGAAAGGGAATGAGACGCGGAGGTGGTATGAGAGTGGGAGATGCTAAATGTCCGGTCTGTGAGGTATGATGTGATCCAGGAGAGGGCCAGGTCAGTGATGTCAAGAAATGAGAGAGTTTGCAACAGAACGGAGTGGTCGACAGTGTCAAAGGCAGAGGACAGGTCAAGTAGAAAAAGGACAGCATAATGTTTTTTGGTTTTGGCTGTTAGTAGGGCATTGGTGACCTTGGTAAGGGCAGTCTCAGTCGAGTGGTTGGGTCGGAAGCCAGATTGTATCCGATCAAAGAGGGAGCAGGGGGTGAGGTGAGAGGACAATTCTGAATGGACATGTTGTTCAAGTAGCTTTCAGGCATACAGAAGAAGTGATATGGGGCGATAACTGGACAAAGAAGTTGGGTCAAGTGAAGGCTTTTTGAGGATGGGTGTAATGGTAGCATGTTTAAAGGAAAAGGGGAAGATACCAAAGGTTAGTGATAGGTTTAAGAGATGAGTTTGGACTGGGATAAACACTGTGGTGAGGTTAGAGATGAGGTGGGATGGGATTGGGTCAAGTGTACAGGTGGTGAGATGTGATCTGGAGAGTAGAGTGGAGAGTTTTTCTTCTGTAATGGTGGAGAAGCGGGTTTTGGGAGAAGAGGACCGAGCAATTGTGTAGAGGGTCTGTGGGGACCATGTACTGAAGCTTTCTCTGATGTTGACTATCTTTTGTTTGAAGTATTTGGCAAAGTCCTCAGGCGAGATGATTGCAGAGGGTGGGGTCGCTGGGGGACAGAGAAGGGAGTTAAAAGTGTTAAAAAGTTGTTTAGAGCCAGGGAAGATATGAGAGATGAGAAGAAGGTCTGATTTGCATCAGCGAGTGAGGATTTGAATATGAGGAGGGATTGCTTGTATGCGGTGAATTGATCTTTAGAATGGGATTTCTTCCATTGCTGCTCAGCAGCCCTGGAAGCTTGTCTGAGTTTTTTGGTCAGGTTGGTGTGCCAGGGTTGTCTGTTGATTTTTCGGGTTTTGTTGTGTGTGAGGGGGGCAATGGTGCCCAGAGCTGTATTTATTGTGGTGTTATATAGGGTGGTGGCAGCATCTGGGTCTTGGAGGGAACAGATGGTAGAGAGTGGAAGAAGAGAGTCAGAAAGCAAACAAAAGTCGAGATTTTTAAGGTTCCTGCGGGGGTGTGCTAGTGTGTGGACTGGGGGAGCAGCAGAATGTGGCTCTTAGATCCCCTGGATGTGATTTACAGCTATAGAAACGTTTCAACACTAGCAGCACCAAGGATGCCATAGCACTCAGTCCTTGGATCAGATCACATCAAGGAAGTTGTCAGGACACTATAAAATACCTTGCTAAGTCTACAAAGTTGGGGACCACTCTACTACAGGAAGTTTGTGGACTTATGTTGGCAGTTTATATAAACAAGTACTGTAATAAAAATGCATTGCTTAGTTTATAGACGGGTCATAGACCTTCTGGAGGCACCCAAAGGGTTCTTATCGCAAGCGACTACAGGGACAAATATCCAATCATCTGTTTGGGTGAAACATTTTCACATGCCTTGTCATGGCCCTAAAGTTGGTAAAGTAAGTATTACCAATATGAATGTGACTTACTGTACATGCCATTTATTTTCTTCAGTGATGGCAGGTTTTTGTTTCTACCATCTAGGGCTGCAGCTTCTGCTGCATTGTAAAATGGAAGCCCAGGATCATAGTAATCCATTTGCGGCCTCAATCACATTATGGAAGCCAGCTATCCTGCAACTAGCCAGAAGTGTGGACCTCAAGCAATGTGGATTGTGTGCCTTTCCACTCTTCCTCCAAACTCCTGGACCTTGCTTTCCAAATTAAATGCAAAATTTACTTTAATCGGAAAACAGGACCTTGGACCACTGTGCGACAGTCCAGTCCTTTTTCTTCTTATATGGGGGTTATTAAAAATAATTGACCATCCATATTATGTGTGAATGGTCTGGGGCCGCTAGAGCTAATGACATACAGGTGCATCTCAATAAATTAGAATAGAATCAAAAGGTTAATTTATTTCAGTGAAGTAATTCAAAATGTGAAATATATATTATTCATTGCACACATAGTGATCTATTTCAAGTGTTTATTTATTTTAATGTTGATGATTATGGCTTACATCTAATGAAAACCCAAAAGTTGGGGTACTTTCACACTAGTGTTTTTCTTTTTTGGCATAGAGTTCCGTCACAGGGGCTCTATACTGAAAAATAACTGATTAGGCATTCTGAATGGAGAGCAATCCGTTCAGGATGCATCAGGATGTCTTCAGTTCAGTCATTTTGAAGACTTGCCTGAATGCCGGATCCGGCATTTTTCCCTATAGGAATGTATTGGTGAAGGATCCGGCATTCAAAATACCGGAATGCCGGATCCGTGTGAAAAAAGATACAAGACGGATCTGTCTGTCCGCATGACAAGCGGAGAGACGGATCTGTTCTTGCAATGCATTTGTGAGACGGATCCGCATCCGGATTCATCTCACAAATGCTTTCAGTCACATCCAGATCGGCGGATCCGGCAGGCATTTCCGACGACGGAACTGCTTACCGGATCACAATGCCGCAAGTGTGAAAGTAGCCTTAGTATTTCAGAAAATGTGATTATATAAGAAAAAATATAATTTATTTTTAATACAGAAATGTTGGCCTACTGAAAAGTATGTGCAGTATATGTTCCTTTTGCAAGAATAACTGAATCAATGCAGTGTGCCATGGAGGCGATCAGCCTGTGGCACCGCTGAGGTGTTATGGAAGCCTAGGTAGCTTTGATAGCGGCCTTCAGCTTGTCTTCATTGTTGGGTCTGGTGTCTCTCATCTTCCTCTTGACAATACCCCATAGATTATCAGGAGTGTTTCCTGGCCAGTCAAGCAAAGTGATACTGTGGTTATTAAACCAGGTATTGGTAATTTTGGCAGTGTAGGCAGGTGCCATGTCCTGCTGGAAAATTAAATCAGCATCTCCATAAAGCTTGTCAGCAGAGGGAAGCATGAAGTGCTCTAAAATTTCCAGGTGGATGGTTACACTGACTTCAGACTTGATAAAACACAGTGGACAAACACCAGCAGATGCCACTGCTCCCCAAACCATCACTGACTGTAAAAACTTCACACTGGACCTCAAGCAACTTGGATTGTATGCCTCTCCACTCTTCCTCCAGACTCTGTGACCTTGATTTCCAAATGAAATGTAAAATTTACTTTAATCTGAAAACAGGACCACTGTGCAACAGTCCAGTCCTTTTTCTTCTTAGCTCAGGTAAGACGCTTCTGACATTGTCTGTGTGTCATGAGTGGCTTGACACAAGGAATGCGACAGTTATAGCCCATGTCCTACATATGTCTGTGAGTGGTGGCTCTTGAAGCACTGACTCCAGATGCAGTCCACTTCTTGTGAATCTCCCAAAAGTTTTGAATGGCCTTTTCTTGACAAAAATCCTATCAAGGCAGTTGTTATCCCTGTTGCTTGTGCTTTATTTCTACTACACTTTCCACTCAACTTTCCATTAATATGCAACATCTTTCAAGTGCAACTCTTTAAATGCACATACCGAATTGAACCAGAAGGGGACCACAGGTTAGTACAAAGATAGTTCCTGCAAACAATGTTTAAATTTTTCATCTTACTCTTCCCACTTTTCCACAACCTCCTGAAATACCCCCACATCTATTCACCCAGCAAGGAACTATTCATCTCTTCCTCCATCTTACCTTCTCATCTGACCGCTTGCACAAACCTGTTTGGCAGCATAAAACACTTCCTTCCCAAACACACACAGATACCTCCTGCTCTCTCTTATTCTCATCTAGTAACACTTTCTCTGCTTCTCCTTACTGCTGGTGATATCTCTCCAAATTCAGGCACCACCATCCCCAGCAAATCCCCACTATCACCTCCATGTCCCACTACAAATCTCAGTCTACAAATTTATGCAACCCCTTAAACCTAATAACCATTCCTCTGACCCCTGCTCCTTTGGTTCCTCTTGCAGGAGCATTATGGAATGCACGCTCTGTCTGTAACAATCTGTCCTACATTCATGAACTTTTCATCTCAAAAACTTTCCTTTCTGGGTCTCACAGAAACATGGCTAACACCCTCTGACACCTCCTCCCCTGCTGCACTCTCATATAGTGGATTTCAATTCAGTCACAACCCCCGCCCCGGCTTCAAACATGGTGGAGGAGTTGATCTTCTCCTATCAGACACCTGCTCCTACAGTCCAATTCCATTGCCACCCTCCATTACGCTCACCTCATTTGAAGTACCCTCTGTTCGCATCTACTCTCCCTCCAACTCTCAAGTAGCTGTTATTTACCGCCCCCCAGGCCCAGCCACCATCTTTCTTGACCACTTTAACACCTGGCTACTACACTTTCTTTCTGCCGACATCCCCACTATCATCATGGGTGACTTCAACACCCCTATTGACACCTGCCACTCGGCCACCTCTAAACTCCTATCACTCTCTTCCTCCTTCAGCCTATCACAGTGGTCTTCAGCTCCCACCCACAAAGATTCTCACACTCTGGATCTTATCTTTACCCTCCTCTGCTCCCTATCTAACCTTTCTAATTCGCCTCTCCCCCTATCGAACCACAACCTACTCAGCTTCTCTTCGTTGGTCTCTTCTGCTGCTCCCCCGATCCACACACTAGCACACCCCCACAGGAACCTTAAACATCTCGACTTTCGCTTGCTTTCTTACTCTCTTCTCCCACTCTTTACCATCTGTTCCCTCCAAGACCCAGATGCTGCCACCACCCTATATAACACCACAATAAGTACAGCTCTAGACACCGTTGCCCCCCTCACACACAACAAAACCCTAAAAATCAACAGACAACCCTGGCACACCAACCTGACCATGGAAGAAATCCCATTTTAAAGATCAATTCACCGCATAGTCAAATTTCTCACTCACTGATGCAAAACAGGCATACTTCTCATCTCTCATATCTTCCCTGGCCCTAAACAACTTTTTAACACTTATAACTCCCTTCTCTGTCCCCCAGCGCCCCCACCCTCTACTCTCATCTCAGCTGAGGACTTTGCCAAATACTTCAAACAAAAGATAGTCAACATCAGAGAAAGCTTCAGTACACAACTGCTCGGTCCTCTTCTCCCAAAACCTGCTTCTCCACCATTACAGAAGAAAAACTCTCTACTCTCTAGATCAGCTGTCCCCAACCGCCAGGCCGCGGCCCAGGACCGGGCCTTGGAGGATGGTTTGCCGGGCCGCGGCGATCAGGGCCGTCTTTAACGCTGTACTAATGAAGCGCTTCAATTATGGAAGCGCTTCATTAGTACAGAAGGACCAGGAAGTGGTGAAGGATCTGTACTCACCACTTCCTGGTCCTTGGCTCGGCTATCGGCTGTGCAGGGCTGCGCACAGCGTGAGGTCGCTCTGTGACCTCACACTGTGCGCCGCGATACACAGCCGACAGCAGAATGAATGAAGAGGATCGCGATGGTGACTAGGAGCAGGAGAGGTACGTTTTATTTTATTTTATTTGCACTGGGGGCTGATAGCTGACCTGGGGGACATTGGGCAGACATGAGGGGCTAATGGGGGACATTGGGCAGACATGAGGGGCTAATGGGGGACATTGGGCAGACATGAGCGGCTAATGGGGGACATTGGGCAGACATGAGGGGCTAATGGGGGACATTTGGCAGACATGAGGGGCTAATGGGGGACATTGGGCTGACATGAGGGGCTAATGGGGGGCTTATGGCTGTAATGGGGGGCTTATGGCTGACATGAGGGGCTTATGGCTGACATGAGGGGCTAATGGGGGCTTATGGCTGACATGAGGGGCTAATGGGGGCTTATGGCTGACATGAGGGGCTAATGGGGGACATTTGGCAGACATGAGGGGCTAATGGGGGACATTGGGCTGACATGAGGGGCTAATGGGGGGCTTATGGCTGACATGAGGGGCTAATGGGGGCTTATGGCTGACATGAGGGGCTAATGGGGGCTTATGGCTGACATGAGGGGCTAATGGGGGCTTATGGCTGACATGAGGGGCTAATGGGGGCTTATGGCTGACATGAGGGTTAATGGGGGCTTATGGCTGACATGAGGGGCTAATGGGGGGTTTATGGCTGACATTGGGGAGGTTTATGGCTGACATTGGGGAGGTTTATGGCTGACATTGGGGGCTAATAGATGGCTAAAGGTTTGGGGGTCTGATTGCTGGTTTGACCTGAGGTGTAATGAAAAAAATGTTTTTCTTATTGTTCTCCTCTAAAACTAGGTGCATCTTATAGGGCGAAAAATACGGTACAGTGCAGCAGAGACCAGTGCAGCAGAGACCATAGTCAGTTTATATAGTCGTTATATAGTGTTATATATTTTAATATGCACCTTGTGTTTTGTTATGCGCGTGAATCGGTCAGCCCCGCATTATCTTGTTGAAAAATGCAGGGTCTTCCCTGAAAGAGATGACGTCTGGATGGGAGCATATGTTGTTCTAGAACCTGAATATATTTTTCTGCATTGATGGTGCCTTTCCAGACATGCAAGCTGCCCATGCCACACGCACTCATGCAACCCCATACCTATCAGAGATGCAGGCTTCTGAACTGAGCGTTGATAACAACTTGGGTTGTCCTTGTCCACTTTGGTCCGGATGACATGGCGTCCCAGATTTCCAAAAAGAACTTTGAATCGTGACTCGTCTGACTACAGAACAGTCTTTCATTTTGCCACACTCCAATTTAAATGATCCCTGGCCCAGTGAAAACGCCTAAGCTTGTGGATCTTGCTTAGAAATGGCTTCTTCTTTGCACTGTAGAGTTTCAGCTGGCAACGGCGGATGGCACGGTGGATTGTGTTCACTGACAATGGTTTCTGGAAGTATTCCTGAGCCCATTCTGTGATTTCCTTTACAGTAGCATTCCCGTTTGTGGTGCAGTGTCGTTTAAGTGCCCGGAGATCACGGGCATCCAGTATGGTTTTACGACCTTGACCCTTACGCACAGAGATTGTTCCAGATTCTCTGAATCTTCGGATGATGTTATGCACAGTCGATGATGATAGATGCAAAGTCTTTGCAATTTTTCGCTGGGTAACACCTTTCTGATATTGCTCCACTATCTTTCTGCGCAACATTGTGGGAATTGGTGATCCTCTACCCATCTTGGCTTTTGAGAGACACTGCCACTCTGAGAAGCTCTTTTTATACCCAATCATGTTGCCAATTGACCTAATTAGTGTTAATTGGTCTTCCAGCTCTTCGTTATGCTCAAATTTACTTTTTCCAGCCTCTTATTGCTACTTGTCCCAACTTTTTGGGGATTTCCTTTAAAATTATACATTTACTCGGATTAAACGTTTGATCTGTCATCTACGTTCTATTACAAATAAAATATTGACATTTGCCATCTCCACATTATTGCATTCAGTTTTTATTCACAATTTGTTTAGTGTCCCAACTTTTTTGGAATCCGGTTTGTAGAACATGTGACTGTCCCAGGGATCCTATATTCCTGCTGTGTGTTTGCGCATACCTCTGGTTGTGACCTACAACCCACAACTCGTGGTACTGAGGAAAACTGCCCAAAAATGAAATCATGTCCTACGTAAGGATGAACGAATAAAAACAATCTTCCCAGACTCCCCCTTACTACTTACCGAAAACCTCCAAATCTAAGGAACATTCTGATCAGATCAAGTTCAAGGCCATGTACCACAGAAAAAGGAACCCATCCCTGTAATATAAGAAGATGCAAAACCTGTTCCCATATAATGACAACAGATAAGATCCGGATCCCAAACACACAGCAAGACTATAGGATCCCTGGGACAGTCACATGTTCTACATGTAATGTTGTTTATCTGATTCTCTGCACTAAATGTCCTGTTGGAGGCTAGTGATGAGCGGGAGGTGCCATATTCGATTTCGCGATATTTCGCGAATATTCGAATGAATATTCGTGTTATATTCGTCGAAATCGAATATTCGTAATTATTCCAATTATCGCGAATAATATACGAATTTTTTTTCGCGTATTGCGATTATTTATCTTGATAGTATAAGGCAACGTTCCTATGCTAATTGACTATGGCTAGGCTAATATGTGTATTTTACGAAATTTCGTGATTTGCTCTAACTTCGTCTCTTAGAATATTACGAATATTCTAAAAGACGAAGTTAGAGCAATATTACGAAATTTCGTAAAATACACATATAGATTGTAATTTAGCTAATATACTGCTATAATCCCTTTTTTTGCCTCTAATTTTTTTTTTGCCTCTTCTGAACTTAAGTTTTGTAAAATATGTACACTATTAAAAAATAATACTATAGCAGTATATTAGCTTAAATACAATCTATGTGTATTTTACGAAATTTCGTAATATTGCTCTAACTTCGTCTTTTAGAATATTCGTAATATTCTAAAAGACGAAGTTAGAGCAATATTAAGAACATTTGCAAAAGCCGAAATTGCGATGCGAGTAATATAATACGAAATAATCGCATGAAGATTTCAACTTAGCACTGCTATATTCCATATTCTAGCCTAATATGGAATATAGCTGTGCTAAGTTAGCACTGCTATATTCCATACTAGGCTAGAATATGGAATATAGCAGTGCTAAGTTGAAATCTTCATGCGATTATTTCGTATTATATTACTCGCATCGCAATTTCGGCTTTTGCAAATGTTCTTAATATTGCTCTAACTTCGTCTTTTAGAATATTACGAATATTCTAAAAGACGAAGTTAGAGCAATATTACGAAATTTCTAAAAGACGAAGTTAGAGCAATATTACGAAATTTCGTAAAATACACATAGATTGTATTTAAGCTAATATACTGCTATAGTAATATTTTTTAACAGTGTACATATTTTACAAAACTTAAGTTCAGAAGAGGCAAAAAAAATTAGAGGAAAAAAAAGGGATTATAGCACTATATAAGCTAAATTACAATCTATATGTGTATTTTACGAAATTTCGTAATATTGCTCTAACTTCGTCTTTTAGAATATTCGTAATATTCTAAAAGACGAAGTTAGAGCAATATTAAGAACATTTGCAAATTTCGCAAGTTGCGATGCGAGTAATATAACACGAAATAATCGCATGAAGATTTCAACTTAGCACTGCTATATTCCATATTCTAGCCTAGTATGGAATACAGCAGTGCTAACTTAGCACAGCTATATTCCATATTAGGCTAGAATATGGAATATAGCAGTGCTAAATTGAAATCTTCATGCGATTATTTCGTGTTATATTACTCGCATCGCAACTTGCGAAATTTCGTAAAATACACATATAGATTAGATTGTAATTTAGCTAATATGGAATATAGCAGTAAGTTGAAAACGCCACTGACTGGAGCAGCCAGGAAGCCAGGAATCCAAAGGACAGGTAAGAACAACTTTAGAGAAGTGGGAAAGAAAAAAAATATTATAATAAAAAAAAAAAATACGAATATTCGAATTCGCGAATATATAGAACGATATTCTAAATATTCGCGAAATCTCGAAATTGCGATATTCGAGAAAAAAATTCGTAATTCGAATATTCGCGCTCAACACTATTGGAGGCCTCTACGTTGGAGAAACAGGACAGAGCCTCAATGCAAGGATGAGGTCCCACGGCCACACAATTAAAGAGAAGAAGCTACACTTTCCTGTGGCTAAGCATTTCTGTAGCCCAGGACACAATGTAGAACACATGAAAGTTCTCATATTAAAAGGTAACTTCAAATCCCAAAAAGCTAGAATTTGGGAATACAAATTTATAACACTGCTTGACACTTTGAATACTGGACTGAATTTGTCCCCGGGATTTATGACACACTACAAGATGTAAAGAGTCTTCTATAGACATAGTCGGGGCACCAGGTCTCTGAGATAACATCAATTTAGAGACCATAAAACTATCACACACCTTATCTGTAAGATAATTAAGGACTCATTCTCAAGATCTTTAACTTGGCTGGCGAATGGCACCGGAATAAATTTGATTCATATATGGTATCCAACAACAGACATTCCATATCGCATCTGTACAGCAGTTTGCGGTCCCTTTGGCAAGAGTCTGTTTCGCAGGGATTGTTTCAGAGATGGGGGAACAAATTGGATCTTGTAGAGATACAACAGACTGTTAGAAGTGGCATAGCAGCCCTACATAAAGCAGTGGTAAACAAGAAGATGAGGGAAACACATTTTAAAATCATACACCATGCATTGTATGGATTTGATCTGCCAGTAACTGGGGCAAAACCAGATAGGATAGTAGCTTGTCCAAAATGTTCTATACCTAAAACTGACCTTCTACATGGTTTGTGGAGTTGTGCAAAATTGGAGGAATATTGGAAGATAGTGGGTCAGGTTTCACGGGATGGTAGTAATTATAGGGAAGAACTTAATATCCAAGTAGCAATATTTCATGCAGAAAAGCAGGAAGTGTTGACTGAGGGGGGAAGTAGAACGAGCAGAGGCCTCACAGCAATGGGGCACAGGATAGTCTTGGAGGCTAAAAGGTGCCTGCTATCTACCTGGCTGGAGCCAAGAATCCCATCAAAAGAAGAGCTACTGAGACATTTACGCCATATGTTTAATTTGGAATGACTCGAAGCTATTGGTAAAAAGGAAACAGCTGGGAAAAAGTTCATGTTGAATTACATGGAGGAGGCAGAAGCATTTGTGGCTATGAAACCCTTTACTCTAACAGCCTGGTATCTGCAGGAGGACATTAAGGGACAGCTGGGAAGCCTTAAGGTCTGTGGTTGTTAGTGTCTTAAGAAAGGGTGGGACAGATGAGGTAATGGCATATCACGACCAGGGGGTAGAGATAGAGGGGAATAAGAAAAAGAAGCCCAGAGAGATTTGAATTCCCTTGGAAGTTCTGTTTTTGGTTCATTTTTGTTATTACTCTTGCCTATATAAAAGGGGGGTGGGGGGGGGGGGGAGAATGGGAGGGAAATAAAATAAAAAATGTATTGTGCTGAAATATCTTAAAGGTAACCTGTCACCAAAAAATCGCTCACTAAGCTGTTAATAGTACCTTATAGTGCTGCATAGTAGTGTCCTAATGCACTTTTTCTTTGTTTAGCCGCATTTAGCCTTCTTGAGAAATCAATGTTTTATTCAGCCGCTGCCCCGTGCTTTAAGTCAGGTTTGAAGTTACGGGGGCAGCGGCCTAGGCGTCTCCAATCCTGCTCTCCCCGCCTCCCGCCGCCTTTATTGACACGCCGTATCTCAGTGCTGGGACCTCCCAGCCCGCATGCGCAGTAAAGGGCTGCTGTTACGCGATCCCAGCTCGTACACTCAGCCAACTTCAGTTTCGCTACTGCGCATGCGTCCGCCAGCCTTACATACTAGCGCAGTTACAGAAGATGCCGGGCGCATGCACAGTAGCGAAACTGAAGCCGGCTGAGTGTACGAGCCGGAGCCGGGATCGCGCTACAGCAGCCCTTTACTGCGCATGCGGGCTGGGAGCGCGGTCCCGGCACTGAGATCCAGTGTGTCAATAAAGGCGCCTAGGCCGCTGCCCCCTTGACTTCAAACCTGACTTGAAGCAGGGGGCAGCGGCTGAATAAAACATCGATTTCTCAAGGAGGCTAAATGCGGCTAAACAAAGAAAAAGTGCATTAGGACACTACTATGCAGCACTATAAGGTACTATTAACAGCTTAATAAGCGATTTTTTGGGTGACAGGTTCCCTTTAACATTGATGTGTCATTTACTGTGTATGGCATGTAATTTGTCTCAGAAGGCAATGTAACTAATATGGAAATGTGAAATATGGAAAAAAAAATATTTCCTATGTGGTGAACGCCATAACAGAAAATTAAAAACGCATGATGATTTGTTAGTTTTTAGTCACCTCGGATAGGATAGGACTGTACTATTATGGGCCGAACGTTCCATAAAATATGGATTGCACACATTTTTTTTTGTGTTTTATTTTTTTCGCGTGGTTTCGAATGGTATCAAGTATTGCAATACTTTTTTATGGTATTGAAATTGAATAAAATTTTTGGTATCTTGACAACCCTATACTCATACAATTGTTGAACTTTTTTGCTATGCCAGTTTATAATGAGTAACAGGAGCTGTCTTACAACTACAGTCCCTGTCCCTATGTGTACTATGACTAATGGACAGAATGGTGAGGGGGCAGGGAAATGTATGGGCACTTTCTTTTATTTTGTGTTGACCTTGTGAAACATGCCATTAACACATACCAGTGAATAACTTTTTCTCACCTATATCATATAAGAGCAATTTAGTTTACATAGAATATTGCAATTATATGGGAGATAAATTATAAAAGCTCTTGAGAAAATTCTTTTGTTGACCAATTGTTTTTAAGTGGTCCTTTTTTAAAGGATGACATTACCAATGTCCAAAAACATTTGCTTATTTAAAACAAAATATATTTTTTTAGGGCCAGGGGAGGAACTGCTCCGTGTCCTTCATCAAGAAATGGAATCCTGGCTTTCTCCCCAACTGAAAATCGGAACCATGCCGACTGACAAAAGGAAGAACATTGTGTCGGTGCTGCGTCAAGAAGGGCTGAGACATGTGCCCTGCATGGCACACGTGTTCGATCTGGTTGTCAAGTGGTTCCTGAAGTCTTCCATCCATCTGCAAGCCATCCTAAAAATGGCCAGGAAATTTTGCATGCACTTCAGCCACTTGTACACTGCAAAGCACACCCTCCTTGAGCTGCAGCGGCAGAACGGCATCCCCCAACATAGGCTGATTTGCAACGTTTCCACCCGTTGGAATTCCACTCTCCATATGTTGGACCGACTATACGAACAGAGAAAGGCCATCAACTATTTCTTTATGATGCAAGCGGATAGGAGTACTCCCCTGTGTAACATTGTGACATTGGAGTACAGGCGATGTGTAGCAATATGGTTTTTCTACTTAGGTGACAGGAGAGGAGGAGCAGGAGCAATAGGGTGATGAGGAAGACAAGACAGAGGACCCAGACACACCGTGGCAGTATGCAGTGAAGATGGAGGCAGGGAGTCACTTGCATAAATGGCCCAATGCATGCTCACTTGCTTGCGTAGTGACAGCCGAATTGTCACCTTTCGGCAGAGGGATGACTTCTGGCTCGCCACCTTGTTGGACCCTCGCTACCGGTCCAGAATGGGGGCCTTTTTTACACCCACTGAGAGGGAGGACAAACTGAACTACTACAGAGACATCCTATGTAGTCAGTTAGCCGTTGCCTATCTGAGCCATCATCCATCCTCTCGCAGGTCTGACCAGGGGGGCCCTGTGTGCTCACGTTTCACTGCCATGGCTGCTGGGGTGGGGTGGCAGGAGCAGTACCAGCTCCATCAGCAGCAGTCTGAGTCTACAGTCGCTGATGAGTAGGTTTCTTCACCCGCATGGTGAGGAAACTACTCACCAGCAGCAGCAGGTAGACCTGGAGCAGGACCTGAACCAGCAGGTGGTGGCATACTTGGACAGAACCCTACCAACCCACATTGAAGATCCGCTGGACTACTGGGCAGCCAAACTGGATTTGTGGCTGAAACTAGCAGAGTTTGCCCAGGAAAAGCTGTCCTGCCCGGCAGTAGTGTGTCATCACGGCAGGTGTTTAGTGCGGCGGGGGCCATAGTTACCCCAAGGAGAACTTGCCTGTCCACTGAAAATGTGGACAAAAACTGACCGTTGTCAAGATGAATCAGGCATGAATCAGCCAGGATTTCCACCCACCAATGCCTGATGCATCTGATTAGATTATCCATGCAGCCTCACCCAAACCTTGAAAAAAAGAGACCAGTTTCTTCTGGCTACCTGCCTTAGCTACTACTCTGATGCTGCCACCTGCCTGATGCCACACATCTGATGCCAAGTGCTCCTTTTTTCACCAACCTTTATCAGCAGTTACTGGTATTGTCACCCACCGCCCTACACTGTTACCGGGTCACTTTGTGGTCTCCTGATGCTGCTACTGCCATCTCCACATTATATCACCTTGCCACTCTGTGGTATCCTCCTGATGGTGCTGCTGCCGCTACCTCTAGACTCTGTCATTTTGCCACTCGGTGGCCTCCTCATACTGCTGCCATCTCCAGACTCTTTCATTATGCCACTCGGTGGCCTTCTCTTGATGATGCCAACTCCAGATTCTGTCATTGTGCCACTTGGTGGCCTCCTGATGCTGCTGCTGCCATCTCCACACTATGTCACCTTGCCACTCTGTGGTATCCTGATGCTGCTGCCATATCCACACTATGTCACCTTGCCACTCTGTTGTATCCTCCTGATGCTGCTGCTGCCGCCATCTCCACATTATATCACCTTAACACTCTGTGGTATCCTCCTGATGCTGCTGTCGCTACCTCCAAGCTCTGTCATTGTGCCACTCGGTGGCCTTTTGCTGATGCTGCTGCCGCCACCTCCAGACTGTAATTTTGCCACTCAATGATCTCCTCATACTGCTGCCAACTCCAGACTGTGTCATTGTACCACTCGGTGGCCTCCTCATACTGCCATCTCCAGACTCTGAGGTAACGGCCAAAGGGTGAGAGAGGCGCTCATAGGGTAAGTAAATCAAGGTACAACAGCTTCCTTCAAAGAGCTCACCTGTTTTGGTTGCACCGGAGTTAAGTGCAACCTTATTGTAGGTGGGCTGTGAGGTATAAAAGTCGCAGGTCGGGGCTGCCAGATGCGTCAGGAGATCCCTTGGGGCGAAGGCCAGGTCGCAACTTGGGTATATATAGGAAAATGTATCTCAGCTTGTCACTAAGGAGTGATCCAGCTGGTAGACAATCATAGGGCGCAATTGCCACAACCCGGAACAGGCTACATAAAAATGTATTATGAGAATGCGTTTCGGGGTCTCGACGGCCCCTTTATCAAGTCTGTTTCACCCAAAACGCATTGTCTCATAATAAATGTTGATGTATCCTGTACCGGGTTGTGGTAATTGCGCCTTATGATCGTCTACCAGCTGGATCACTCCTTAGTGACAAGCTGAGATACAATCTCCAGACTCTGTCATTGTGCCACTCGGCCTCCTCATACTGCTGCCACCTATATATGGAGTATGATTTCATTCCTGCCATTTGCTCCAGGAGTGGCAGAGGAAATCAAACTCCACAGGGGGGGGGGGGCCCTGCTTCAAAGTGCAGCCAGATAGCAGAAAACTCCTAGCAGGCTACATTTAGTTACATTTCACACCTCCATTCAGACAGACGGATCCTGCAGGAAAACGTCCCTGCAAGGGGTCTAACTCATTCCTCAGACATTATGGAACCGGCCATTCATAAAGAAATATGAATCGCCCGTCTATCACAGGCATAAACCAGATATATATTTGCGACTCTGTGGCCAAGATGGAGACTTCTGCTCGTAGTTGGGTGGTAGGATGCCAGGTAGGGGAGATACGGAGATCTCCCCACAGAAACCTAATAACGCTACCATGTGTGGACTCTACCTGTAGCCCGACCCGTTGGTACCAGAACCATCTCCGTGACCTTCTGGTCTGGAGCTATGGGCCCCAATCGGTTTTGTGGGTAGTTTGGCTGCCAGGACCGGGAGGGAGGGGGGACCCCTCCCAGAGGCAGGAAGGGAGGTGGTCAACTACAGGTGAAAAGACCCATGCAGGCAAAGTCCAGAATCTTTTCTCTGAAGGGGGGGGGTCACGCTGAGCTCGTGTTTGGAGGGACCTTTAAAACTGCTGACATCACTGCCTCCCATGTGACGACAGCTAAGGATTACAGGAACCATTATTCATCAACCCAAAGGACTCATCCATCTGGTAAACTGACTTTTTGCTCTGTTTAATCCAGTTTGTACCATACCATCTGAACTCTGCACATCGGACCACTGTATATATTCTCTGTTATATTGTATACCGTCTAGTGAGCCCTTAAGGTGATTAAATATATAATTTAATCCTGTGCTGTCCTGTATCTTGATTACGAATCCCCACATCCGGGTTTCGGCATAGTTATATACTACCGTGGGTTGGTTTCTCACTCTATATAATCCCGTTAGCAGACCGGGCTTATATCAAACGAGAAACTAGTGGCAGTATACCCAGGCTGAGGAAGTGCTGTTTCACTGGGGCAGTGAAAAGGATTTCTCAGCTTGTCAGGGTTGTGAGCAAGTGTCTCTAACCCTCTGCCTCTCTGTGCCCGCGTGGACAGGAGGAAACTGTGTAAACTGTACTAAGCTTACATTACCTGCTCTTCTTCTGAAACGAAGTGCAGTGTAATGAAGAGGAAGTGGTGCTCGCATGGAGCACCACCTCATCTTCAAACAGCTGATTGGCAGGGGTGCCAGGTGTCAGACCCCCACCGGTCAGATATACTTAGGATAGGTTATCAATATTAACGGCGGGACAACCCCTTCAATATGTTGTATAAGCAATATTTTTCATTTTGTTCCAAAATAGACCAGTCTCTCTATTTGGAGTCCTAACATTTTGTCATGTAAAATCCAAATTTCATGTGTTTCAATGCCCCTCTAAAGAAGCCATTTCCATCCTGATGGAATTTAAGGTCATCTGATTATCACTGAGTACCAAGGTTGGTCTTAAAACTGTATCAAAAATGTATTTTCTCTGGTCTTTATGTGTGATGGCCATGTGTAACAAATTTCTGTAAATTGTTACAGCTCCCAGCAAACCAACAGCACTGAATGCAACCCCTGAATCTCCTCTACCGGAGAATATCTGCTAGCAGAAAGCTTGACTAAGAACTCTAAGTACGGGTAACTGAGTCCACAAGTCTAATATGACGTCTCATGGATATTGCATTCTGGAGAGGACATTGTGGCTGACATCTCAGTTGCCACTCCTGCTTTTTAGTGGAGCCTACATAGTGTATGAGGACAACCTCAATCCAAGGAAACCTGGAAGGAGAACATTGTGAAACTGAGGATTTTGTAACTAGCCGATAATTAATTACACTTTAGATGAACAATCCAATTTGCCTCTTATGCAAAAACAATGCTTTAATGAAGGAATATACCTTCTGCTTAAAGTAATCAATCTTTGTATAATGTCAGCTTTTCAAATTTGTAAACTACCTATTCAGATCTTTACTATTTTCAAGATCTATGTGCAGTCATTGAATGGAAGCATTCTTGTTTACCGCAGCATTTACATGCTTGTCATAGGGGTGGTTGCAATTCTATCAAATCTGTGCACTATATAACCCCCAGGCTGATCCATTTTGCCTACACTGATATTTTGTAGCAAATGGCCTCAAAGGGATGACTGAAGCCGCTTTTTATTTTATTTATTATTTAACTGTGATATAGATAAAAACAGAAAACTAACAATTTAACTTTGTGAAGCAATACGAAATAATGGGGGCCAGTTGCGTAGTTTTAGCTGCCTAAGAAAGAATAGACAGTAACTGCTATGGCTCAAATATGCAACCCAATGTTCTCTAACACTAGAGGATAATGAACAGTTTCGACTTATTTGGGGAAGCCTTACTGCAGCTGACGTTATTGGTCATCCTGTTATGTAGATTTTTATACAAACTATTATATTAATTTTATATCTTCTGAGTTAATAAAGATTTCTTCTGTATTGTTGTGTGCTAATAGGCTGTCTGCACAAAATCCAATTTTGGACAGTCTCATTCACACGGCATTTCTTGCTTCTTACTTTCTCATCTGTTTGATATACAGTGCATTAAAACCATGGGGGAGGCATTTATTAAAAAAATGGCATTTTACACACTGATCTTAATTTATCCCCCACTGATGTGTGATGCCCTATAATTATTAAAAGGCACATGCCTCTTAATATCTGTGGAACATTGGTGCAGGTCTGTGTGCTAAAACTGAAAAATGCCAGTAGGGGAGCTGGTGTAGAGTTGAGATATAATATACACCAGTTTCCTAGTGTAGTATATAATATGCTGTGCTATACCCCCTACCCATTCCCCACCCACATTTGGAAGTTGTGAGTGGATCTGAAGAACCCCAAACAGTTGCACCTCTCTCCTATTATGCAGGTCTTCTGTTGGACTTGAAGTCTCTTGAAGCAATACTTTTCTCTACCCCCCAAGACAAAACTTCAAGTTCACGTAATTCAGACATAAAAGATTGGAAGGCGGGGATGGTGTCTGGCCACTCTATGTTAATAATCATACCACCTTTTTCTTGGTATTGGTAGGAGTCCATGACTTGTAGTTTTCGCATTACTTTGCATAAAGTGACTAAACTTCTAATATAGCTTATCAGAGAAAAAAAATGTTGTGTTCTAGAGTTATCAGCTGTTACCTCCCTCCCTTTTTCTACAATGACCTTGTCTCTGAAATATAAGATGAGGCCAGGATGACTGTCAGCTAACTGAAGGATCAGATTATATTATCCCATACAAGTCTATGGAGAGGAAAAGAGACTGCTGCAGCTAAATAGGGAATTTATATCTCAGCCCAAGTAATTTATTCACATACATACAGGTCAGTGCGTCTTTGTAATGTGCTCCATGATCCTGGGGCTGCTTCTGCATGAGAGAAAGTTAAGAAGCAGATTCTCCTCTACTTTCTGCATGCAGTGGATGCCAGCTAGTCTCTCCTCACCAAATTTGGAAGACCTGCAAACTAAAAGATGTAGCATACAGAAGAACAAAAATGCCAGCTACAAGTCATAACTGCCAGAAATATAGTTGTTCTTCATGTATACATACTATACTATTGTACTGTAAATTAATGCAAAGTTTGTTGAAAGGTTAGGTCGGCATCCTTCTGACTGTTAAAAAGTGTGCATGTGCATCCAAAGTTAGTTAGGAATAGCGTTTTGCTGACAGCTATTAAAAGGCACATGGGTTGCATTTATGCTCTGCGAAAATCACGGTCTATCCATAGAACCCATTCAACAATATATTCTAATTTTGAATCGATTTTACTATCAAAAGAGAGCAGAAAAATCAAGATCCATGAAACTTTCTGGCAGCTGCACAACAAAGTCTATTTGTGGACAGCACAAGGCTTAATTCAGACAGCAGTGATGCAGCCACATTTTGTATAAAGGATGCAACACCCGGGCTTGTGTAATGACCTGCACTAACTGTATCAGAGATCCCTGTGATGCTCCGAGTGCTAGGCTTTAGACCCACTTTTGGGTCATTATTATTTGCAGCTGTAATAGGGATGCCAAAATGTGGTTGCATTGCACCTGTCTGAACTAAGGCTAGGGCTGCAAGATGACATGTCACAGAAAAGTCATGTAACTTATTTTTTTTTATAGTGATAACCACACACGTCGCAAAAAATCCATCCAAGTTTTTGTGCGACACCATTCACTATAATTACAAAAAAAGTCTCACATGTCAGTGTAGTTGTACCCGATTTGTTACGCAACTTGTTGTTTGCAGTGTAGCCCTAGCCGCACTGGCTCTGGATCTCTACTCCTCTTCAGCAGGAGCCAGATCAAAATGCATGAAGGGTAACTACCTACATCTGTTCTGAAAAAAGAAAAACAAAAAAAGGGCCAAAATAATTATAAAAACATTAACAGTCCAACCACATGAAGGTGCATCATTCCTGGTCATTTACAAGACATTAATAAAATATATATCAGCAGTAGATTTAAAAAGTAAAAGCCAGTAAACCAGACTGTGGTGCCACAAACACAATTACAATCCAGTATACAGACGAAAGGATGAGCACCTCTGCAAGGCACCCCTAAACTGCTCATCCTTTGGTCTGTATACTGGATTGTAATTGTGTTTGGGGTACCATGGTGTGGTTTACTGGCTTTTACTTTTTACATCTACTACTGATATATATGTTACTAATGTTTTCTTAAATTACCAGGATTAATGCACCTTCATGCGGTTGGACTGTTGATATCATGTATTTGTTTTTTCTTAAACTGTGTAAATTGAATAAAGTACCTACTTTATAACCTTTTAAGCAGTTTATTATTTATCTGTGTTATATACAGGTGAAAATTAGAATATTGTGCAAAGTTAATTTATTTCAGTAATGCAACTTAAAAAGGTGAAACTAATGAGATAGACTCATTACATGCAAAAGGAGATATTTCAAGCCTTTATTTGGTATAATTTGGGTGATTATGGCTTACAGCTTATGAAACCCCAAAGTCACTATCTCAGGTCCCCTTCGCTCAGGGGGTATGGATTATTAGCTGACTAGAGGGTGACACTTTGAGCCTAGAATATTAAAACTTTTCACAATATTCAAATTTTAAGTTGCATTACTGAAATAAATGAACTTTTGCACGATATTCTAATTTTTCACGTTTCACCTGTAGTGGAGGCTAGAAGGTAAAACTTCCTATGTGTTTCATGGAAGGTTACAATTATTCAATTATTTTGTTCTTCACAGTTTAAATCACTTCAAATAATTTTAAACCCCTTAATTTATTATTGATTTATTGTAGTACAGAGTATACAAATATTTTATGAAATTTGTTCTAATACCACTTATCCAAGATTAAGGCAGTAATGTATAAACTGTTTAATGCACAACACTGTATTTGAGAGTTAATGTATTAAGCATCCACGTGCAAGTCTTTGGCCACCAGCATTTCAGTCACTGGATGCATGGAGGATCTATTCTTGAGGAAAGTGCTTACTGCTTGATCCTGAGCTTTATCAAAGTTGTACAGGTCCCTAAAGAATTCACACAAAGTAAAAGTTAGTTTCTTAAAATTTCCTTGTAGCAGAATATAAAGTATAACATGTCGTCTATTTTGTGAGGAAGAAGGTATGCAAGCTCTGCCCCTGATGCCACCAGATGTAAGGCAGCTATCCTAAAAGGCAATGTTTGACCCTTTAACAGATGCTACTACCATTTTTCTTTCTCACATATTAAAAAGGTAGTCTCACCAGCAACTTCCTTATCCAAATGTTTGCATAGACACGCCATACAGATGTTAATAAGTCAGTAGATAATTTCAGATCAGTTAAAGAAATCAAATGGTGTAAGGCCACACGCACAAAGCAATGTATTTTATGCACCTTTTCTGTCGCATTATCTGATCCGTTACATGCTGATTGCAAGGAATATCCTCACAAATAACTCATGCTATGTATTGCTAAATTGCATCGCAGGTCCATTTCCGTGCAGAAAATGTCTGCACTGTATTGATGAGGTTTTCAAAATCTCATCTACTTAGCTGGTACAGTATCATGCTGTGGATTTTTCTCATAAAAATTCACGCTTAATATTAACAGTGTGCAGACACCCTTAAAGGTTGATGATCACTGATGCTGGTAATACTCTCCAAGTGCAACAAGCACAAAACGTTGCCATTTCCAGATTTCAGGTAATTGCAGCAGAATCATTATATCTTACCGATACAGAGGACGAGTAAATTTCATCCGGCCCTGCTCTGTTGCCATTTTTAAAGCCAAAGGAATAACTTCTTCCCACTTAGAACGAATACAAAGTCGTAACCACCTACATGTGAGGAAGAAAAAAAAACAATCAAAATGTTTGTAAGAATTCGATAAAGTATTCCGAAGGGAAAAATTAGTGTAATTATATAAATCCAGATAGTCACAGGTATAAGTTTTACATCAGCCTTGCCACTTAAAAAAAATGTCAGTAAGATAGCAGGTAAAGGCGATAGACAACAGTATATTAATGAAATGACAATCTCTCTGGACAGAAAACTATAACCACACATTTTTAATTGTCCAACCGCTGGGGAAAGAATGTTAAAAATGATCCCAAAACACATTTTGCCATCAAATTTTGGTATAAATTAAACCAATATATAAACTACAAATTGGCGTGGTAATGAAAAGCAGGAATTGCTGAACCCCATATGCAGTGGCGCATCTATACCGGGGGCAGGGGGGGCAGATCCTGCACTTGTGGTCCGCTGCTAACGGCAATCCCCAGCAAAAATGCATAAAAGAAGGATGACCACAAGTACCACAATAGACATCCTACACAGGATAGTGAATGTGATAAATAATAAAACAAAATAACAATAACTTTCACAAAGACAGGTGCACACTGCGGTCTTACTAAACCCTCTGATTTAAAATTGATAGATTAGCCAACATATCCTGCTTGGAGGACCTGTCTGAGCCTGAGCACCGCGCCAAGGTTTCTCAAGTAGCTCGGGACCTAACGATAAACA
This sequence comes from Bufo gargarizans, assembly GCF_014858855.1. Classification (NCBI taxonomy): domain Eukaryota; kingdom Metazoa; phylum Chordata; class Amphibia; order Anura; family Bufonidae; genus Bufo; species Bufo gargarizans. The sequence continues at coordinate 336,818,905 of NC_058081.1, read as the reverse complement.
TACCTGTGCCGTGTGGGCAATACCAGGAGCCAGTGGGCAAAATGAAGGAGCGCAAGGTCCGACTCACAGCAAACTCCCAGTTACCTCCAGCATGCAGCCATGCTTACAATGGGAGGAGGGAGAGCACTCTGAGTCCCACCCAAGACTGGCTGATATAGCCCAGGCCTCACATGTGCACCAGAATGCTGCCTGTGGATGGAAATATAGGCGCATTCAGTCTAGGAGTTTTTACACCTCTAAATATAAAACTACAAATTGGCGTGGTAATGAAAAGCAGGAATTGCTCAACCCCATATGCAGAGGCGCATCTATACCGGGGGGGATCCTGCACTTGTGGTCCGCTGCTAATGGCAACACCCAGCAAAAATGCATACAATGGAGGATGCCAGCAGCGGACCACAAGTACCACAATAGACAGTAGGATATGTTGGCTAATATCAGTATGAGGGTTTAGTAAGACCGCAGAGTGCACCTGTCTTTATAAAAGTTATTGTTATTTTATAAATTAAACCAACCAATAGGTGGAACAGCACAAAATACTGATAAATTTGGTACATCTTCAGACTGCCTGGTCCAAAATCTTGCATACTGCCACTAGGGCTATAAGATATGTCAAATCTAAAGCTAAAAAGTTACCAGCAGATGGCAGAATACCTTCACTAGCATAACAACTGTTTTTGAACGGCTACATTATGAACAAATTGTAGGTCTTTGTCTTACATACCTAAATAGAATTTCAGAGTTCTTGACAGCATTGAAGTTGTACACCTCTTGCATACGCTTCACATGAGACACAGGCAATGGATCCTGCACAGAATGAAAATGTAAATGGAGTCCATATTCTATCAATATAGTATTTGATGAAAAATGTATATATTCGGACACGGGTCATTTTAAGAGTATACAGTTTGCTAACCAATGCAGAAAATCAAGAATCTGTCCTTTAAAGAGTTTGCTCCACATTTAAAAATATGACCTAGGGGATAAATTATCATGGGGTCTGACCTGGAGAACAGGGATCCTGTATCTTTCAGGACATACAAATGACATGCATGAAATTTTGTTACTTTCGGTCTAACAAAAAAACCTTTCAAATGTTTAAAATGCCACAATATTACAAAACATACATTTAAAACATAATAAAAGCCATCAATACAAAAGGTTCCATTAATAAATACTTGTAAATAAGACTTGAGAAATGATGGGATTTTTTTTCGTTATGGTGCTTAGCACCAAGGGATGCTACTCCAGTAAAAAATAAATTTAAAAAAAAGGTGCATGTGCCGTCCCCTGCCATAACTAAGCAGCAAGAATGGTGGAATGGAAAAGTTGTGTGTGCACAGTCTCTGCTGCTGTAATAGCAGATACACGGTGTTCTGCAACGTCACCCTTTGCCCCTATATCTGTATTCATGGTGGAGTGCATCACATATTTTTTATTGTTTGTTGACTATATATTGACCTTAGAAATCCAGCTTGTCTGTTCTAGTGGTGACATTCCTGAGGACCTGCTCCCACAGAAGCATTATAGCCAGTGAATGACCTTGTATGAGTACCTCACCTACAGTGAGGAGCAGAAGTATTTGAACACCCTGCGATTTTGCAAGTTCTCCCACTTAGAAATTATGGAGGGGTCTGAAATTCACATTGTAGGTGCATTCCCACTCTGACAGACTAAAAAAAATAATAATTATATACAGAAAATCACATTGTATGATTTTTAAAGAATTTGTTTTGCACTGCTGAAAATAAGTATTTGAACACCTGAGAAAATCTGTGTAAGGCCGAATGCACACGGCTGTGAGCGGGTAGTGGAATCCCGGCCTGGCATCCTGCTGACAGCAGAAGCGCACAGCGTCATTGGTTGCTATGACGCCGTGCGCTTCATGCCGCCACTGCACTACAGTAATACACTGGTATGATCTATACGAGTATTACTGTGGTGCAGCGGCGGCATTAAGTTCACGGCGTCATAGCAACCAATGACGCCGTGCGTTCCTGCTGTCAGCAGGATGCCAGGCCGGGATTCCACTAACCACTCAAGTCCGTGTTCCACGGCCGTGTGCATTCGGCCTTAATATTTGGTACAGAAGCCTTTGTTTGCAATTACAGAGGTCAAACGTTTCCTGTAGTTCTTGACCAGGTTTGCACACACTGCAACAGGGATTTTTGCCCACTCCTCCACACCGATCTCCTCTAGATCTGTCAGGTTTCGGGGCTGTCGTTGAGCAACATGGAGTTTTAGCTCCCTCTAAAGATGTTCTATTGGATTTAGGTTTGGAGACTGGCTAGGCCACTCCAGAACCTTGATATGCTTCTTACAGATCCATTCCTTGGTTATCCTGGCTGTGTGCTTCTGGTCGTTGTCATGTTGGAAGACCCAGACACGACCCATTTTCTGTGCTCTGACTGAGGGAAGGAGGTTGTTGATCCTCTTACTTTATACACGATAACTGCGTATAAACAGAAGGTCTACCCCTCAAACGTCACAAAAACTCCTTCGAATAAAAACCTAGGCTGAATATATAGAAGCCGAGTACATTTAAAACATAGCTTTTACTAGTAATAATTAAAAGATTAAACCCACAAAGTGCTCAAATAAACGGTGAGAAAAAGTATAAAAAATATTAGGTACTTTATTACACATGGATTCATAAAAAAAAAAAAAAAAAAAAAAAAAAGAAGGTTTGCCAACATGCTATTGACAGATTCCCTTTAATGCCCTAACCATTGGTTGGGATAGGGGCTACGACATCCCTACCTAGCAATACGGAGCACCTGCCCCGATAGGGACGAACCCCGCCCGGAACCTTTCCCTTATAGGGGCCTAGTCCCTAAAAAAAAAGAAAATCCCTCAATCTCATGTCCCAATATGACATGTTTCATCCCTCTCTGGGGCATATCAGGGGATGGGTATACAAATGGAGGGTAAACAGTTTGAAGATCAGAGGCGTCTTGATGAAAAAAGAGCATTCCTCAACTGACGGACATAAAAGACGCAGGTCATGTTGAGACCGGAGATTGAGGGATTTTTTATTTTTTTTAGGGACTAGGCCCCTAAAGGTTCCGAACGGGGTCATCCCTATCGGGCGGATGCTCCGTATTGCTAGGTAGGGACGTCATAGCCCCTATCCCAACCAATGGTTAAGGCATTATTTGAGCACTTGGTGGGTTTAATCTATAATTATTACTAGTAAAAGCTATGTTTTACATGTACTTGGTAATATATATATATATATATTTTTTTATTTATTTTTTCAGCCTAGGTCTTTATTCTAAGGAGTTTTTGTGACGGTTAAGGAGGTTGTTGCTCAAAATCTCACAATAAATGACCCTACTCATCCTCTCCTTAATACAGTGCAGTCGTCCTGTCCCCTTCGCAGAAAAGCATGCTTCACAGTAGGGATGGTGTTCTTGGGATGCAACTCATCCTTCTTTTTCCTCCAAACTTGATGAGTAAAGTTTAGACCAAAAAATTCTACTTTGGTCTCATGACTTGGGTAGGGGAACCTTCCGTGCAATGCATGATTTGAAACCATGACGGCGTAGTGTTCTACCAACAGTGACTTTTGAAACTGTGGTCCCAGCTCTCTTCATGTCATTGACCAGCTCCTCCCTTGTAGTTCTGGGCTGATTCCTCACCTTTCTTATCATCAGCGATACCCCACAAGGCGAGATCTTGCATGGAGCCCCAGTTCGATGGAGACTGACAGTCGTCTTTAGCCTCTTCCATTTTCTAACAATTGCTCCAACAGTTGATCTATTTTCACCTAGCTGCTTGGCAATTCCCCCATAGCCCTTTCCAGCCTTGTGGAGGTCCACAATTTTGTCTCTGGTGTCTTTTGACATCTCTTTGGTCTTGCCCATGGTAGTAGTTGGCGTCTGACTGTGGGGTGGACAGGTGTCTTTAAAGAGCTCAGACAGGTGCTACTAAGTTAAATTAATAAGTAGAGTAGAGGTGGACTTTTTAAAGGCACAGTAACAGGTTTTTGAGAGCCAGAATTCTTGCTGTTTCTCAGGTGTTTAAATACTTATGTTCAGCAGTGGAAGACAAGTAAATTCTTTAAAAATCATACAATGTGATTACCTGATTTATTTATTTTATTCTGTCTGAGTGGGAATGCACTTACAATGTGAATTTCAGACCCCTCCATGATTTCTAAGTGGGAGAACTTGCAAAATCGCAGGGTGTTCAAATACTTCTGTTCTTCACTGTATTACATCCATTATCCATTTTTACTAGCTGTCTAACTTGGGATATCCTCTTTAGTCTTGATAGACAAACAATAGCACTGTAATGTGCTGTAAAGAAGAGTTCAATAGATAATTTTTATACCCTGGCATTAGGTGAAACATAACTTAGAACACGATGTGGAGAGAGGAAGGTAACAGAGTTGCGGCACTCACCAGGATGGAGATAGTTATCTTTATTGAAGCTTCCTTGGAAGTCGATACATTAAGGATCCAGGGGCGGACACAGTGTTGCAGGCGGCGACGGCCGTTTCGCGCGTAGGATCACGCTTCCTCAGCGGCCTGAGGAAGCGCAATCCTACGCGCGAAACGGCCGTCGCCGCCTGCAACACTGTGTCCGCCCCTGGATCCTTAATGTATCGACTTCCAAGGAAGCTTCAATAAAGATAACTATCTCCATCCTGGTGAGTGCCGCAACTCTGTTACCTTCCTCTCTCCACATCGTGAACTTCTGCCTGACGTTTTCTATTGCTGAGCACCACGCTTTGGATACTTTCATACCGCACGTACGCTGACCTGGATACCTAAACGGTTTCATTAGTGGGGGCAGTACCGCCGTGTTTCTTCTTCTTCTAGCGTTTATAACTTAGAACACCCCTAGCTTCTAACTTCCTATGTCACTCAAGAAAGTCTGGCTGACTGTTGACCAGATGCAAGAAAGTCTTCCCAGCTATCCAATTAAAAATAGCTTCCAGTCTAAATAGATTCAAATTTCTAACTCTTCTTGATCTAACAGCTGGAAATGTGAGTGTGCCCTGGTCCCGCTGCTCTGAATCAGGAGAAGAAAAAAAACAAAACAAAAAAAAAAAACAAAAAAAAAAAAAACACAAAAATATACTATTAAAGTTTACCTTTACCACAAGTGACTTGTTACAGTAGGTAACAATGAAAGAAAGAGGGGCAGATGGAACTTACCATTGCAGACTGTAAAGGCCCCTGTACACTGCCTGATGGAGCAGGCGATTGTCGGGAAGGAACACTCACCTGCTCGTCGGTGGAGGAGAGATGCATTTACATGCTGCGATCTCATCCCCATAGAGAATCATTGTTTGTGGGCAGCAGATTGTGCCGTCTAAACAGTCTCTGCTGTCCACAAACAATTTAGGTGATCACACAAAAAAAATTAACTATTACCCGATGGACTAGCGTTTCGCTTATTCATTGGGTAATCAGCAGCACCTTTAAACGGGCAGTTTATCCCTAATGAGCACTTGTACAAACGCTAGTTAGCAATAATTTGTCTGAATACTGGGCAGTGTAAAGGGGCCTTACTTTTTTTTTTTTTTTTTAAGACACATTTTTGCAAACTCCCCTCTTTTCTATGCAGTGGTGCTACAATTCCTGACAAAAACAATGGACTCATCACACTTAGAGGATGTTCACTCGCTTTTCGCTTTTTTGTAACTTTGTTTTGTAAAATCTGCGATATGCGTTTTTGCCATGATGTTAAAAAAAATGAACATTCTGGCTTCAGGGAACATTTCTTTAAAGCAATGAAATTCTATAAAAATTGTATATTTGTATATTCACATTAGTCTGGGGTTAAAAAGGAATGCTTACAGATCTCATCGAGCTGTTGGCCTTGATAAGAGAACTGTCAACTGAACAAATGGAATGAATTCTAAAACTCCTTCAAGATGGAAGTGTGACAAGAGATGTTAGTTGTTCCCGTACACCTCTGTGCAAAATATCCAGCAAATATAAACAATATGGGAAGGTTATAAAAGGATAATATACGGGCAGACCAAGGAAGACCTCAAAGCATCCGGATGGAGAACTCAAAAGACATACGCCTTGAAAACAGAGAACGCACAACAAACAAATTAAAACCGGAGTCTGTGTTGTGACAGAACTGTAAGGTATGGACTGAATGATGGTGCAGACTTTCACTTGGCTTTTCTACATTAAAATCCCATAAAATCACTAGTCCTAGAGTGTGAATGATTGGATTAAAGTGATATGCAATAAACTATTATAATATTGTGATGAATCAGGTACAATGCTGGGATTTTTAATTTGGTGCCATTCTAATGACACATAATGATGACTGCCTGAAGAAACCAATAACATTTTCCCACTGTTATGATACTGGGTTGCATGTTAGGTAAAGGACAAGGGAAGATCACAAACAGAAGTTTTGGATGCTTTTATGATGCCATCATTATTCAGAATGATCATACATCTTGCTACAGAGCAAAGAGTTTTACAGTTTTAGTGTCCATTCACACGTCTGCAAAATTTGTACAGTCCGCAATTATGGGGAACAGATGCGGACCCATTAATTTTCAATGGGGCCGGAATGTGCCATCCGCATTTGTGGATCCGCACTTTCGTTCCACAAAAAAATAGAACATGTCCTATTCTTGTCCGCAATTGCGGACAAAAAAATAGAACATGTCCTATTCTTGTCCGCAATTGCGGACAAAAATAGAACATGTCCTATTCTTGTCCGCAATTGCGGACAAGAAAAGGCATTTTCTAGGAGAGTGCCATATTGCCGGTGTCTGTGTTTTGCGGATCCGCAAAACACAAATGGACATGTGAATGGACCCTTAGGCTAAATGCACATGAACACAGTTTATTTCCGTGTCCGTTCCGTTTCTTTTTGCTGATAGGATTTCATTTCAACGGGTCCGCAAAAAATGCGGATTGCACACCAATTGCTGTCCGCATCAGTATGTCCGTTCCGTAGCCCCGCAAAAAATAAATAAAAAACATGTCCTATTCTTGTCCGTTTTAGGCAATGTTACAATAGATCCACCCAAAAAAAAAAAAACGGATGTCATCCGTTAATTTTTTTTTGCGGACCGTAAAACACATACGGTCGTGTGCATGTAGCCTTATTCTGGAAAGGCATGGCCAGCAAACTGCCTAGGTAGCGAACTGAACTGGCCCATAATACGGCTCCATTTCCCAAAACTGACCTATCAAACCCCTCTAAGAGAACATTGGAACCAGCTGTTATAATCAGTGGATGCGGAACCACTGTGTCAACTAATCAGTTTGACTTTGGGCGAGACCTAAGGGTGTTATCCTGGCAGTCCCCTAGTATTCACCCTTTAACCCCGTACAGGGATCTGAATGTCGCTGCAAGGGAGCCACCAGGCTGCTACCTCCTAGCTAAGTCCCAGGGTGGTCGACAGCTGACCCACCAGAAGAAGACACTGATGCAGAGCACTGAGGGATCAGGCAAAACTTGGGACAGTGAATACCGGAAAGAGGTCCAAGTTCAGAGCTGGCAGCAGAGAGTTAGAATGTCAAACACGCAGTACTGCAGAATTAGGTAAGGTTTAATGAAGAATATTCCTAACAGACACACAGGAAACGGTGCCTCGTGGGCACAAGCTGCTGACATAACATCAGCTTGACATTGTTTATCATTGGTGACGTCCTTGCTTCTAAGAATTCATGCCACCATTAAAGCCCAAGGGGGAGCCACAAAGTATTAATTAGGAAATTTATGTTGATAATTCCATCATTTTACCTCTACTTGATCTGTAAGACATATGTCATCAATTAAAACAATTTACTTTTATTTGTTGAGGTATTTTTCAGAAGCAAGAATGTTCAGCTTTTAAACCACCATGGTTTTGTGTCATATCATAAACCAAAAAACACATTGTCTAGGTGTAGAGATTCCATAGTTTTGACAGGGGTTGCGCAAAAATCTAAAGAGTAAAAGACTGATTAAAGGGGTTTTCTGGGATTTTAATATTGATGATCTATCCTCAGGATAGATCATCAATATCAGATCGGAGGGGTGCTTGGTGTCGGACGAGAGAAGGCTGCGCAATACGGATACAAGAGAAAACACTTTGCATAATAGAATGTGACCTTATCTCCATAGCAAAGCAGAAACAATTACCTTAAGAAGCAAGATAGTCAGAAACTCAATTTGCTGATGAGATGATAATTCTTTCAGGTCTGCTGCAGTGAATGAACTCAGATCACTCTCCTTAGCCTAAAGAAATGGCAAACAGGATGCTCAGTTTTGTGTTAAAATAGTGTTAAGAATATAATATACATGACACACAAAAGGTCAACATGGATTAAAAATAAATATAATCATTGTCTCTAATATTGCATTTTTTAGGTCTACTGATTGTTCTCAACCAGTTTATTTTAAAGACACTTTTTTAGGAGAAGTTTTAAGGGATTGTCCAAGCACTAAAAGCACATTTACACAGGCCGTCTTAGCAGGCAACTATTGGGAAGATGTATGGAGATGTGTGGTCACTGCTGCAACCACTCGTCCTCACACAGTTAGTTTCCGGGCAGCAGACCACCACTGATTACCAAGCATGATCTGCTGTCCTTAAACGATCATTCAGGTGTCCGCACCAATGATACTTTCAACAGAAGAATGAGCATTTGCTTGTTCATTGGGTGATTAGCGGCAGCTTTATACTGGCCGAGCACTCGGATGAGTTCCCAGGGCCAGGACCACCCATCTGTCACCCAGAGTGATCATAGATTGGGTACCACTAAGGCTACCTTCACATTAGCGTTAACAGGGTCCGTACTAGCGATAGCCCATGTGTGCCGCTTGAAGTCTGCTCCAGCCCCATTCTCTATAATGGGGGCGGCCCAGAGGTCCGGCCGCAGCACGGCAAACATGCAGAGAGGCGGCCGGACAAAAACTCCAGCTGAAACAGACCTGGGTGATCAACGGGTCATCCAGCCAGTCATTTCTAGAAGGGGAATATCTTCATCAGAACTGTTATAAAATTCTTGCCAAAATTCCAGTGGCGGCTGCATGTGTTCGTCCTCCCATTGTTTTCAACAGAGCGCTGGCATTCACAGCCTGGCAGTTAAAAGCTGGGACCGCACCAAGAAGGGATGTGTCCCTCCTTGGCATGGTGTGTGGACAGCTGCCGCTTGAGGCCACAGCAGCTGTCTGCTCATGGCTTATCTCTATTTAATGGAGCAAAGTAGCAAGTGGGTCCATGGTCCGTGCACAAAAGCAGCAGACACCGCTGTTTCTGCCGCAGCATACTGTACATGGTGGATTTTGACAGTGTCAAAGTACACCATGTGAACAGTCCCTGAGGGCACAGCCAACAGAGCATATGTCGCAGTTGCAGCGTGGTTGCGCTGTGGTCGAGTACTGAAGAGCTGCAGCAGGTTGCCATTGTTAATGGATGAGCAGCACCGGCGATACCTCATACCTTGAACCTATTAATACAGACCCTCTAGAGCAGGCATGCTCAACCTGCGGCCCTCCAGCTGTTGTAAAACTACAACTCCCACCATGCCCTTCTGTAGGCCGATAGCTGAGCTGTCCAGGAATGATGGGAGTTGTAGTTTTGCAACAGCTGGAGGGCCGCAGGTTGAGCATGCCTGCTCTAGAGAGTGTGGTCCTACTTTGTTTCATTAGAGCAGTCGAGTCACAACCACGACAAACCTTGCGGTTTGGTAGTATCATTATCTGTTCTATTTAAAGCCAAGACCAGAAAGGATCTGCATCTCTTACCTCAATCCATCTGTCCGCAAGTTTGATGCAGGCATTGGCAAGAGTCATATCATACCTGCAGAAAGTTCAGAGGGGAAAACTGTTAATTTTATGTCAGAATGATGCAAAAAGAAGCAGAAATGCATTAAACTGCATCAGGACTCAGGCTCAAGGGAAACACAAAAGAGTTGCATATGGCACATTTTATTATACTGCTGCATTTTAATTAAAGGCTTTTTTTTTGCCAGTACCCTAATCTAATTTTTGAAAATCGTCCTTCCCTACCTCTAATCTAATTCTGAACAGCTCCAAATACGTGCTTATTTTTTTATCCAAATTTACTGTGCTCCCCCCCCTATTCCCAATGTCACATCCATTTGGCCTAGTGCTCATTTCCAACCCGGCTTATGATTATTTGCACTGACTGCTGGTCAACCAATCCCTGAGCGCAGTACATGGCTGTTACTGTGCATGCATCAGGGAAAACGCTGTTTCTTCCGCTGGCGCTTTCATCCAACAATGTACCAGATGTCGGTGATGATGCCCATACATTGTCCAGCAGGAAAGGAACCAGAAAGCCAAAAACTTGAGTCATGTAACCAGATCAGAGATGCAACAGTTGGTGGAGTATCAGGAAGGTACGTATATTAGAAGTACTATTTCGTCAATGGGTTACAGCCATTTTTTTTTTTTATTGTTCCTAAAATCGACTTTATTATGGATCTTACTTGGGCAAATTTTAATGGAACATCCATGTATTGATAACAGGGTTTTCCAGAACTTAAAGGGGTAATTCCCATCTTGTGAATCAGGTGTAATTAAATGCCAAATAGCATAAATGATAACTTACAAAATATATTCAATTTTCAGTCTTCGATCCTTTTTCAGATATCTGGACTTTGATTTTTGTTGTGTTTACACTTGGTAGCCTATAGTTATGGCCACCACATCGATACAGCAGTGGTGGCCGCGATTGCGCAGTTTCTTGTAGCTGTGCTGTTTTCCCATGGGTGGCTGGCACCTTGGGAGCGTGCACATCAGAGCTTTCTACCCGGCCACCTCTACTCAGCTGCATAGATGTCTATGGAAGGCTTCAGGGCAGGGGCGTAGCTAAAGGCTCATGGGCCCTGGTGCAAGAGTTTAGCTTGGGCCCCCCATCCCTCATTGCTTTGTGGCCAGGGGCAGGGAAGCACTTAGCCTTCCGGCTGCCTGAGGCAAAAATTTAAACTGCACCCCCCCCCCCCCCCCCCCAACCATGCCAAATTCTTGACCTAACACCTTCTCTCCAGCCAGAGGTGTAACTTGACCAGCATGCACCTTCTATAAAACAGGTGTCTTCTCATGTGGTACAAGGGTCTTTGGGGCCCCTCAGGCTCCTGGGCCTGGTAGCGAATGCTACCTCTGCACCCCCTATATCTACGCCTCCGCTTCAGGGCATGTGCTGATGCTGTTCCATAGAGTTATAGATCTGCTTGCCGCACCATCCTCCACTGATCAAAGAGCACGTAACTGTAGATAAGATCCCGCAGTGAGTCTGTCACTAAATTACTGTTATAATAACAGCGTTTAGTTCAGAGACTGCTCACTCTCGGACTTGGCAGCACCTCTGCAGGGTCGGAACAATATAACTGAGTGATCGCGACAGCCACACTTTTCAACGCTGGTTGTCACGATCCAAAACCTGCTACACTATTCTTGTTTTACCACATACTGCTACACTACCAGCAGCAGGAGCATGCACGATCTGCCAGACAAACTGTCAATCAAAAGCAAACATCCTGCCCACAGCACAAGTGCAGGCAAGAGGAGGATGCTGGAAGAGCAGGGAAAACCCCTTTAAAATATTGGGTATGGAAATGGGAATAGGAAAAGACTGTACAATACTACAGGTGGAGGGGTTGCTTATTGCAGCACATTGGGTCACTGCTTACATTTTATATCATGCACTAGAACAGAAAGGACAGCTGCAATATGCCTGGATACCTTTCCCCTGCACTAGATAGCACAGATTATCTGCATTAAGATGTTGTGTAAATTAAGTAATGTCATAGTAAGGCAAGTTCACACCACATTTGGGTGAACTTGTTCACCATATGAAAGCACATATGCCAAGCACGGTCATAGGCAGCAATTACCCTGTCGGAGGCTAAAGGTGTGTCCTTTATGACTTTTTATTACAGTAGTGGAAAGTTCAGCAGTGACTTTTTAAAATATATAAGTAGGGGTCTTTGGTCACCTCCTGAGATGATGCTTGTTTATAGCTTCATGTCAGAACTCCACCTCACAGGGCCTATTCATAGGTTGCATGTCCTGGGCTACTGTATTTTTATTCTACAGCTACTGCGCATCTTTCAGGTAGTGTACAAGGGAAGCAGAGCAGCTGTATTGTACCCAATGGGAACACGTCATGCTATAAATGTTTGGACAGAGAGAGAGAGAAAATCAAATTAAAGACGCAACAAGCAGAAACTCACTTTGGTTGCACTGGTGGCATGCCAGGCGTGTGCATCCACCCATTCCAGTCAACTTTATCAAGAATCTCCACCTAGATACACACAAGCCAGATACATATCGTTAGCCAGTGCACAAAACATAAAACACCATGTAAACAGTGCAGGCAATACATTTACATTCATGTGATCTATGATTGTTATGTCAAACTAATGAAACAAAAATATATCTGCATATACCTTGTCTGAGAAGTATGAATAGAGGAACGTTTTCCACTCCTCAGTGGTTACAGTCTTATAAGCAAACACCTGGATGTACGCTTTCAAGAACCCCAGAAACACATCTATAGAATACAAAATGCAAAAAATGCAATGAAAAAGATCTCACAATGTGCAGTCAAATGTCATAAAAAACACATGTTCAACTCAGAGCACTAAGACGAGATAAAGTGGTCAGCTCATCCTCCACTGCTCTGGACTTGGCGCGATCGGAACTCCTGGAGTAAGGCAATTGTCAGGAGCAACAAACTTCCAGCATCAACCACCATCCAGTAAAAACTTATTATCTTTTAAGAAAATTCTAATAAAAATAAGTCTAATAAGCAGTGCAGTAAATCCAAGTTTATGTGTTTCGGCTGAGCCCCTTAATCATAACCGGACCTCACATGGATCTCGAAAACTCCCCATTCATTGCTCCACTTGTTCTGCTAGATCTATTTCAACCTGTCAGCTAAGGGGATGTGACCTTTCTGCTGCAGCTGGTGGCAGTTGAAGGATGTAACTAAGCAAGTGCTTCCATCTCAGTGAGCAGGACTGAGAAATTATAAAAAGAGCAAACAGCAGATGGCGCTATACAGATAGTTTTTATTAAATAACTCAGTAGCTAGAATACATATTTAATTACATGCAATTACAAGTATCCAGGTGCTGGTTTGAACTCTGTAGAATATTTTTCATGGGACAATCCCTTTAAGGGCCACATATTATAAAGGACAGCTTTGCTGTACTGTTAGCCCAAACAACACAGAAAAATATTGTGCATTTTGGCTAATAGCACCTATGGGCTCTTTCACACGAGTGGATACTGTGCAGGTAATCCGCTGCGTGAATGACAGCCAAGCCCCGCTCCTAACAGCGGAGACACGGAGCAGTAACATGACTGATAATGCTCCGTGCCTCTCTGATCTTTTTACTACAAAATCTCGGGGACAACTTTATCTCACCGTGATTTTGTAGTAAAAAGATGACTGATAATGCTCCGTGTCTCTGCTGTCCGGAGCAGGGGTTAGCTCTCTCTCACGCAGCGGATTACCCACACTGCATCCGCTATTGTGAAGGAGGCCTAAAAGTTCCTGTACACCTTGAATAGCAGTGGATGCTGCCTTTAAATCCAAAAATTATGTTACATACCTGGTCCTCCAAGAAGCTGCTCTAAGTAGAACAAAAGGGCAAATCCTTTTTCATAAGGGACAGAGGAGAAAGCCGCATCCACATCAACTTCATGTAGATTGGGGACCAAGTTTGTGAGAGGATTAGTGGCACCAAAGGTGTTAACCTGCATCCAAGGCAAAATGCACAGAATATTAAGAGAACTCTCAACACCATGATAAGCATTGGTATAGATAAATGTGTCATGTGCCAGCTATATACATGTCATCACTGCTGGCCAATCAATGACCACAGTGATGACGCGTTTAGGCATGGCACATAACTTCTGCCTCTGGCTGTGGCTAATGTTTGACTGGCGGAGGTGACGTGCATGTACATGGCACATTACACTTCTGGTGTGACGTCACAAATCCAAAGGAACCGGAAAGGGAGCTCATCGCTGGATTTTGTTTTTTTAAACTTTTGCACCCTGCCAGACCATCTCAACAGGGATTCCCTGTCTTGGAGAAAAAATTAGATTTTTGTAAAACTTACCAGTAAAATCTTTCTCGCTCTTCATTGGGGGACAGAGAGACTGTGGGTATCGCTATGTCCTCTAGGAGGCGTTGACACTAGTAAAAGCCGTTAGCTCCTCCCCTGGCAGCTATAACCCCTCCAGCCTGGAGAGAGAGCTTCAGTTTGTGAGAAGCAGTAGGAGAAGCAAGTAAACCAACAAAAAACGTGGAACAGCAACAATGCCAAGAACCGAACCAGGTTCTAACCAGCAACAGCCACACTGTGGCCGAACAATAATACTGTGTGGGTGCTGTGTCCCCCAATGAAGAATGAGAAAGATTTTATTGGTAAGTTTTACAAAAATCTCGTTTTCTCGCCCATATTCATTGGGGGACACAGAGACCGTGGGACATCCTAGAGCAGTCCACAGGGAGGGAAAACCACAGACCCATGGGGCAAGCACCCCTGCAGACAACTAAGAACTGCTGCCTGCAAGATCATGCAGCCCAAGGCGGCACCTGCCGATGCATAAGCGTGCACCTGGCAGAATTTAGCGAATGTGCATAAGGAGAAGTAGCCGCCCTGCACAACTGTTCAGCCGAACCTTGAATCCTCCGAGCCCAAGAGAGCCCACCACTCTGGTGGAGTGAGCCATGACACCGAAGGGCGGAACCCTGCCCCGGGTGCAGTATGCTTAAGCAAATGCAGACGTGCAATTGCCACCCTGGAGGCCGCCAATGCCTAGCGAGGACCCTCCGGGATGACAAAAAAGGAGAGTCCGTACGCCGGAAGGAACTGGAAGCTGGCAAATAGATCGCCAGAGCCCTGACAACGTTCAAATGACCCAACTCCCTTTCCCTAGGGTGTGAAGGGGAGGGACACAGTGATGGAAGGAGTTTCTTCATTGAAATGGAAACCAGAGACCACCGTCGGGAGAAAGGAATGAACGGGCCGGGGAACCGTATATGCCTGTCAGAACTAGAAGGTTCCCTGCAAGAGAGCGCCCCAACCCGGACACCCGTCTGATGGATGCGATAGCCACAAGAAAAAAAACCACCTTCCAGGATACATAGCACCAAACCTGACACAGCAGTGAAATAATGGCCAAACCAAAAACCTAGGACCGCAGGATCCACCCCTGCTAAAGGGAAGCGCTCAACGGAAATAAGTGGTCCACCAATGTCCCCCGAGCTGAAGAGGCTTGTGGGAAGACTGAAGCTGGCTGATAAGCCACTGAGAAAAAAAAATGCCTGAATGAGGCATGTTCAACCACAAGCCAAGTAATCAACACATTGGAAAGGTAAAAGTAGAGACAATATGAGAATCACCGGCGGTGGAGTTCCGTCAGTGACCGTGTTTTGACGGTGTAACACTGCTCGACGGAAATTTCGACCAGACCAAGATGAGAGAAAAAACTCCTGCCTCGAGGAGGAAGAGCAGAAGGGGTGTTCCGTTCCAGGAACGAAACTTCATCAACAGTCGTGACAGCACCCCTGCTCATCCTGGCGTGGAGAGTCTTGTAGTCTAGCCACGGAATGTGCAGTGAAAAGTCACGACTACATCGGACTGACATGGCAGTCACTAGTCAAGTAATGAGAGAGGTAGTTGTAGATGTATAAAAAACACATGTTCAAATCAGAGCACTAAGACAAGATAAAGTGGTCAGCTCATCCTCCCCTGCTCCGGACTTGGCGTAGTACACCCAGGACCGACGGGTAGGATTTGAAAGAAACGTCATAGCCCAACAGTCGGGCCCAACAGACTTGGAAGAAAAAAAAAACACAGAACCAATACCGTGCATCAACATAGATGAGGGGAAGTAGTAACGTAGAAGCTACCAAGGTTTGCGGAGTGGCCGTGAACCCCGAGCCCAAGGAAAAAGTGCCAGGGCGAAGCCCATTCCTCATCCGAGACTGGCACTACACAGAAGTAGCCACCGGATGATAGTGGCGGTACCATACTCCGCCTAAGGAGGAGGCCATACAGCATACGCCACCGAATTCGGCGGTAGAAGAATCAGTCACCTGACGAAGGAACCGTGCAGGAGGAGCCAGAGTATGTAAAGGCTACTCCCGGACCTCTGTACCGTAGGAGCCGCAGCATGCCTCGCCAGCACAAACTGAGGGGCAGACTAGGAGTCCAGTAAAAGTCATGGTACCATACTGCCTCAGGGAAGGAGAGCTCATCTTAAACCCTCCACCTGAGAAGGGCGTTGAACAGGAACAACCGCCAAGCCAGCATCAGGGTAGAGCGCCTACCTGATGGAATGCCACACTGCAGCGACTGCGAACGCACTAGCAGAGGAGAAAACGCTGCAAAGCTGAACCAGAGTGCCAGCACAACCACTTCCCACATCAGGACTGGTGGATAGCAGGGCCGTCTTTACCAAGGGGCAAAAGGGGCAGCTGCCCTGGGCCCAGTTGCTCCTGGGGGGCCCAAGGCAGCTGCCTCTTGAGCCCTGCTAGCTACTGCCCCGGGTGTCAGGCTGTCGGCTACACAGGCATTATGATCGTACTGTGCTAATGATCTTAATTCTAGGACCTTAATGAGTTTTGATCTAGGACCTTAATGACATCATTACCATGTGACCAGTAACCTAGCAATTACTGGTCACATGGCTATGAGGTCATCACAGGTCCTACAGAAGTTAACTGTGGAGCTTTTTTGTGTAAAGATTACATCAGAAAAAGGTGACAGGGGCTGTTATGTTAATATACTGTAAACTACTGTATAGTGGGGTGCTGTATACTGTGTGGTGGGCTGTATATTGTGTGGTGGGCTGTATATTGTGTGGTGGGCTATATATTGTGTAATGGGCAGTATATTGTGTGGTGGGCTGTATACTGTGTGGGGGCCTCTATACTGTGTGGTGGGCTGTATACTGTGGGGGGCGTGCTATACTGTATAGTGTGGGGGGCTGTATCGTGTATAGTTTGGGGTGCTGTATACAGTGAGGTGTTGTATACTGTGAGCTGCTATACTGCTCTACTATATACTGTGGGGTACTGTATAGTGTGGGGTGCTAAACTGCATACTGTGTGGTGCTGTATACTATAGGGTGCTATACTGCATACTGTGGGGTGCTGGGGTGCACTGTAACAGTAGGGTGAGCCGAGCCCTGGTCTCCTTCCTGCAGAGCGGTGCCCACTTCCAGCCCAGAGCACTGATCCTGAGCCGCTGGAGTCTGTAAATACTTCCAGTTCTGAAGTCATTCACTGTACTCTACCAGATATGTGGATTTTTTGTGTGTGTGTTGTGGTGGAGGGCGTGATTGCCTGCTAAGGTGTGGGAAGGCGGGATCCAGGGGGCCCAAGTAAATTTTTGCCCGGGGTCCAATCAATATTAAAGACGGCCCTGGTGGATAGAGAATAAAGAGTCAGTGCAATACTCAACTCGCTGAGACGTAATCACAATATTATGTGCCATGATGTACGCACTACACATTGTTGAAGACACATTGGTTCAATGGAGGACCCTGGAGATAGGGGACGCTAGGACACATGAGTGGGGCTGGGCAACCCAGTGAGGAGAGAGGTTGTCATATTCATGCCCCAACCGACACCGAAGGAAAAGGACACAACGTGGAAACAGCCACAGTATCCACTGGTGGAATACTAATAAAAGGAAGAGTACAGGGCACCAGCGTGTATTGATACTCGCTACGCTCCACTTGTAGAAGAAGCTAATGCCTATATAGCCCAGGATTAGTTGAAGTGCAACATCCAAGATGTGTACTCATTCCCCACAGGAGTGGATCACTGTGGAAAGGGCAATGTTGCAATTATCCCACCAATGAAGGAGGGTAATGCTTAAGGCAAGCACTGCACTCAGTGGTAGTGCAAGTACCCCACCATGAAGGGTGGCAATGCAGTAATGCATCTAGCAGGAACTGAATCCAAGTAGAGAGAATACGCCCCTTACGGAAAGGGCAAGGCATATGGAGAGTCTTGTAACAATACCCCATCTACATAAGGGGGTAAGATATACAGTAAACACTGAAGCAGGGACAATGCCATAGCGTCACCTATGGAAGAGACTAATGCATACAGTCAGTACTGCCCCCAGTGGGAATGCAGTTCCGCCACCTACTAAGAGGGGGAACGCCGACTGCCGGCTCTGAAACAGCTCTAGTGCGGTTAGACCCCATGGAGGGAGGTAATATCCAAGGGAGTACTGTATCCAGTAGTAGTGCAAATACTCTGCCTAAGGAAGGGGGTAATGCATACGACAAGTACTGCTGTCTACCTCGGACGCCACCTTGGAAGATTGCACCGGAATCACGGCAGAGACTGAACCCCCCCTTCAGACCAAACCTCTCCAGGGAGAGGAGGGTGCGTCTGAGCGTGACCCTAGGGAGGAAGGGTGGGGGTGTGGAGGTGACCAAGAAGGAAAATATGCTGCTCTGGCCCGTTGTGTGCAGTCTTAACTCTGTGAATGTCGTCCATGGCGGTCGCAGACTCGCCGGAGGGAGTTAACCAATCTACTCGGGGGTGGAATGGAAACTTCTAGAGGTTCACTCACCGGATTGCGTAGTAGGGCGGCAAGAATTTGCGCCAGATGAAGCCTTCACCCCCATCCCCCCACCCCCCATACCCGGGGATGAAAGATTGCGGCCTAAGTCATGGACACGGCCGACCGGAATGCATCACGCTCTACTGACAGGCGGGCCGGGGCACAGACGGGGAAAGTACGCCGCCCGGGACGTAGTGACATTAGAACCGCCCTCCGGCCGTGAGATGCATCACGAGCCGGGGGAAGGAAGGAGTAGGCCCAAAGTGAAGCCGGGGCCTAAATTTAACGGCGCCCGGACACAGTGCTGGCACCAAACGATCCCACGGTTCTCTTCTGGAGCAGCGCGCTTAGTGCCCGCTCCCTGGAAGGGCGGATTATGGCGCTGGGGAGCGGGAACCTCCTCCGCTCCCCTCCAGTAGCGAGGTAAAAAGAAAAAAAATTCAGAGCACAGTGCTGTGCTCGGCCACCCGCTGTGCCTAACAGTCCCTGCAGGAGATGGTGGCAGTTAACCCCCTATGTGCCTGTGCAGTGTCGGCACATAGGGAGGGGGGAGAGAATCCACCGGAGGTCCAGGGCTAGGATAAATGAAGCCTGGTGCCTAGCCCAGAGGGAGGGGGAAGGAGGGAGCCCAGTGAAAGGGGTTTTGAACACAGAACACTGGGTATGAGGCAATTGCTTTTACCACTGAGCTATCAGCTATGTGCTCCTTTGCCAAATAGGGAGGAAGGGAGAGAGTTAACATACTCACCTAGTCCCGTGTACCCACCTTATCTTCCTCCTCTTCTCTTCACCCTCCCTAAGTGGGCCCATAATGGTACCTTCTCGAGCAGGGTCACCGCCTCAGCAGCTGGCACCGGAGTGGCAGGAGTCTGGCAGGAGGGTCTCCTCTTTGGTGGACCTAGGTGACCCCTTGGCTGGCGGGAGCAGGGGAGCGAGGCTGCCCTGGTCCACCTTGTCTTCTGTGGGGGAGGCAGCAGCAGTGTGGATGACCGACACTGGCGCAACTCTACCCTGGGAGAACAGGGAGGCGAGGTGACCACTGTTGTCCCATCTGAAAAAGAAGGAAAAAATAATAAATAAAAAATCTTCAGGAGATCCCTGAGGAGAAAAAAACTGAAGCTCTCTCTCTAGGCTGGAGGGGGTATAGCTGCCAGGGGAGGAGCTAACAGCTTTTACTATTGTCAATGCCTCCTAGAGGACATAGCTATACCCACGGTCTCTGTGTCCCGCAATGAATATGGGCGAGAAATAGGCACTGATCCTGCACCTACAAAAATAAATTCCAATCTTTATTTATGCCAAATAGGAAGCGCCATGGACTATAAAACTCTAATGCAATCATCTATCTATCATTATCGAACTACATATAAACATATGGTAATTTGCCCCGTCCATTTCAAATGTCAGAAAAAGCCGAGGAGTAAAACGTTTTGGGGTCTGAGGTGCAGGTTACTACCATCATGCTACAACATATAGGTTGGCAACTTGTAATATTTGTTGTCCTGGTATGTACTCTATTTTGCCCATTGTGGTTGTGTAACCAGTTATCAATACACGTTGCCAGTATTAGTGTATATATTTTGATGATATTTCATGTTTATTTATGATTTAAGTCATTAAAACATGTTGCAGATCACAATGGTAAAATGCGAACTGAAACGAGTGTGGTGGCCCACATTAGATACACGGAAAGGATGTGGTTAGCATATGCTATTTTTCTACCTGGATTAAATGATAACTGCTTATATCTACATTACCAGGTGTAAAATTACCACAACTCCTAATATACACACATCTAAAAATACAGTTTTCTACATACTGAATTCTGAAGCTCTTTCCATCCCCCCAAAGCCTTGAACTGTCGGAACTGCTCCCCATAAAGAAGTCCATCAATTCTCCTCTCCAGATAGACTGTGTGACCTTCATTTAACCTGAAACAAAAAAGCTGCAACTAAAATATATTCTTGAAAATATTACAGAGGTTTTCCGTAATTCGGTAAAGGGGGTGTTTTTTCCCCCCAAAACAGTGCCACTCTTGTCCATGGGCTGTGTCTGGTATTGCAGCTCAACCCCATTAATTTCAAAGAAGATGAGAGTCAATATCAGGCAGTGCAGCGACAGATGGGTCCCTGTTTTTTAGATATAGCACCACATTTACTGATCCTGGACAACCCCTTTAAAAAGACAGACAAATAAGAGTGTCCATAACTTAGAGACACAATGCTATAACAAGGGCATGGCCAGGAACAAGAAAAAGGTTTATGCAAGTGTTATATCTTGCCGTATAATTGAAACACCTACAATAAGCTCCTTTTTTATTCAATCAGCCCACAGATTTCACACAGGCACCATGCCGAATTTTCCAGCCTATGGAAATATCAAATCAGTCGCCAAAAATAAATTATCCGCGGGACCTAAGTGAATGTGATCAGTAGGAAAAGACCGGATAAAATACTAGTTATCTGGGACAAACACTCATTTTTATGAGCAAGGCGGAATTCCCTTCGATTTACTACCTACAGAAAGTGAGTCAATATAACTGCAGTCCCATAAGGTAACATGGAAGTTGATATACTTTCCTCAGCTAAAAACTAGTTGCCAGGGATGACAGAGACAACCATGTAAGGAGATAAATGAATCAGAGAAATGTACATACCAGAAGTTTTCCCAGGTTCTGTTTGTAACCAAGTTTCCTGTCCAGCTGTGTGAAATTTCATGTGCAATGACCTACAAATTAGACGGGCAGGAGCTACGTTACTGACGTCCGGTAGAATAGACATTTGTACATATTACGGAGTCATCACTCAACAAAACCTCCGTACACTGGAAAAAGTTGATATGTTCTGGGGGAGACTATAAAGCTTAATCATTGAAACCCATCATAATGCTTTTTGTTTTTCAATATTTGTTTTCGTGGTTGCAATTTTTCAAAAGTTACAATTGTAGAAAAAAAGGTTATATCTGCAACTCCAATGACAATTAAATGCAATGCATGAACCTTTAACGCACTGCATATGGGGTTATAACGAGTTCTTGTGCGTTATGAATTTTAGAGAGCTGGAGAATGAATTTAAATCCAGAATATAGTAACTACAGTTTTTGATATGTCATAGGGACAGAAGTGTTGATCGTCTGGGGTCCCAGCTCTGAGACCCCCCAACGATGACTAGAACAAGCTTATTCTCGCTGCTGAGCGCGAGACTGTAGTTGGTTTCAATAAAAAAAGTCTATAAGCTCGTCTAGAGTCTCTCGCTCAGCAGAGATGAACACTGGAGCAGTTTAATATTGTATTTATGAGCTCCTGGCTACTTCCGCCAGATAATGAGGGAGGGGGGGAATGCCACACCCTGAGCATGCTGCCTAAACGCAATGCAAATGAAGAAAAAAAAAAATATATAATACATTTGACTTTAATCTTCATAGGCTTCCATCTAATGTCTGTATTAAAAATGCAGCAAAAAATAAAAATAAAAATAAAAAATGGCTGGAAAAAAATAAAAATAATAATTACAAACAGGAGTGAAAAGTTGCAAATGTTGGGTGTACCATAATTTGTGACCTTTTTACACAGGTGGTGCAATTCATTTGATCCATTCCCCCCTGACATTTTTTTATGGCATTAGGATACTCACACTTGCTAGAGATCGATCACCAGCCTGAAAACAGAATACAAAAAACAGACTCAGAATGATCACCATTATGGTCAGAAAACAAAAAAAATAGCTGCTAACCAGAGAAAAAAAAAAACAAAGTAAAAACCTTAACCACGGTTTCCAGGACCAGTATATTGATGATCAGTAATAAATATAAAATCAGTGGGGGTCTGACACCTGGCACACCCAAAAACCAGCTGTTAGGAACATCTGCTGCAGTACCCAAGAATAGCCACTATTAGGGCTCATTCACGTGACTGTATTTAAATGTCCGCATCTGTACCGCAATTTTGCGGAATGTATGCAGACCCATTAATTTCCATGGAGCCAGTGAGCTGCCCGCATCCGTACTTCCATTCCACGGCCCTGCTAAAAAGATAGAGCATGTCCTATTCTTGTCTGTAATTGTGGACACGAGGCATTTCTATTGCAGGGCTGGCCGTGCAAAATGCGGAACGCACATGGCCGGTATGCAGATCGCAAAAAACACATACAGTTGTCTGAATGAGACCTTAAAGTGAATGGATCGGAGCTGCAAACCCAGACACAACCCAAGGGCAAGAACGAAAGAAAAAACAAAAACAAAAAAAAAAAAAAAACACCCTCTCTCATTTCTAGGTGTTCAATGGATTTACTCAGTTAGAAAAATCAAAACCAGCAAAAAATTTATCCAAATGGAGATGTGAAAAATTAAAGACTATGTAAAAGAATATAGAGGGCAATTACAGGGCAATAGCCTGGCACTCATTTTGGCATGTTAAAGGGTCTGTCTCACTTCAGCAAATAGTATTCATTATATAGATTAAATTAATACAAAACACTTACTAATGCATTGTGTGTCCATATTGCCTCCTTTGCTGGCTGGATTCCATCACAATACTACCTTATGTGCCCTCCTACAGTCCTGGCCACCACAGAAAGGCAAGCACTATTTTCTATAGTGTGCAAGCACAACCACCACTGATGGATTGCAGGGTGGTAGAACCATAGAAACAAGCAGTGTATAATGTGATGGAAAAATGAACCCAGCCAGCAAAGGACGCAATATGGACAATCACAATACAGTACATTACTCAGTGCCTGGTATTCACTTCTTCTACATAATAAATGCTATTTGCTGAAATGAGACATCCCCTTTAAGTAATTTTCCTTGAAAGTCAGCAGATTTGTACCTATGAAACTGGCTGACCTGTTACATGTGCACTTGGCAGCTGAAGGTATCTGGGTTGGTCCCATGTTCATATGTGCCCGGATTGCTGAGAAAAATGCTGTTTTAATATATGCAAATGAGCCTCTAGGAGCAACGGAGGCGTTGCCAGCCGTGATGACGCTTACACCGCCAGCATTGTCGGTGGATTGATTTGTCTCATTAGCCAGAGTTCTACACCTGTAAGTGGCTGTCCTGATAGGTGAAGAAGCACCCACTTGCCTGTTGATTGACAGGGCTGGACATATCGCCCACCCCAGACTATCTGGGCCCTACACCGCTTCTCTGAGTAGTGTAGCAACACATGCGCATTTGCTGCTCCTGAAGACAAATGCAGACTTCTGCACCCGAGCCACTACTCTGAGTAAGGGCTCAGGCCCACGAACGTAAGGGCTCTGTGCCCGTGCTGCGGACTACATACGGCTGTTCCGCAATACACAGGTGACTAGCCGCAAATTCGGAGATGCGGTGCAGGAGCACGGATTGGAACCCCCACGGAAGCACTATGGAGTGCTTTTGTGGCGTTTGTCTGTGCCTCCGCACCGCAAAAAAGTAGTGCATTCAAGTGAATGGGTCCGCAATCCGCATGCGGCTGCCCCATGGTTGGTGCCCGTGCATTGCGGACTGCAAGACAGGCACGGAGCCCTTACGTTCGTGGGTATGAGCCCCTCCAGTGAAGGGCTCACATTGTCAGGGCCAAGCGATATGTCCAGCCCGATCTATCAAGAGACAACTGAGCGAGGACAGCCACTCACAGGTGAAGAACTCTGGCTAATGAGACAAATCAATTCTCTCATCCTCACTTCAAACCACTGCTACCAGATCCTAGAGATTTCATAAAGTGACATACAGTTAGGTCCATATATATTTGGACACTGACACAAATTTTGTTTTTATTACCCGTTTACTAAAACATATTAAAGTTATATAATGGACATTGACATAAGGTCCAGACTTTTAGCTTTCATTTGAGGGTATCCACATTAAAATTGGATGAAGGGTTTAGGAGCTTCAGCTCCTTTACATGTGGCACCCAGTTTTTAAAAGGGACCAAAAGTATTTGGACAATTGACTCAAAGGCTATTTTATGGGCAGGTGTGGGCAATTCCTTCATTTTTTTTCATTCTCAATTAAGCACATAAAAGGCCTGGAGTCGATTTGGAGGTGTGGTGCTTGCATTTTGAAGATTTTACAACCCATCCGAGAAACTGCTACACTATTAGGAGTGGCAAAATCTACAGTTTGGTACATCCTGAGAAAGAAAGCAAGCACTGGTGACCTCAACAATGCAAAGAGACCTGGACACCCACAGAAGACCAGTGGTGGATGATCGCAGAATAATTACCATGGTGACGAGAAATCCCTTCACAACAGCCAACCAAGTGAACAACACTCTCCAGGATATAAGCATATCAATATCCAAATCTACCATAAAGAAAACTGCATAAAAGTAAATACAGAGGGTTCACTGCACAGTGCAAGCCACTCATAAGCCTCAAGAATAAGAAGGCTAGATTGAACTTTGCTAAAAAAAAAAAAAAAAAAAAACATCTTAAAAAACCAGCACACTTCTGGAAGAACATTCTTTGGACAGATGAAACCAATAATAACCTCTACCAGAATGATGGAAATAAAAAATAATGGCTAAGGCATACTACAGTGTGATGCCTTGGGCATGCATGGCTGCCAGTGGCACTGGGTCCCTAGTGTTTATTGATGATGTGACACAGGACAGAACCAGCCGGATGAATTCTGGGGGTTTCAGAGACACTGTGCTCAAATCCAACCAAATGCAGCCAAACTGATTGGTCAACGTTTCATAATACAGATGGACAATGACCCAAGACATAAAGCCAAAGCAACCCATGAGTTTATTAAAGCAAAGAAGTGGAATATTCTTGAATGGCCAAGTCAGTCACCTGATATGAACCCAATAGAGCATGCATTTCACTTGTTAAAGACGAAACTTCAGACAGAAAAGCCCCACAAACAAATAGCAGCTTAAAACCGCTGCAGTAAAGGCCTGGCAGAGCATTAAAAAGGAGGAAACACAGCATCTGGTGATGTCCAGGAGTCCAAGACTTCAGGCAGTCACTGCCAACAAAGGGTTTTCAGCCAAGTATTAGAAATTAACATTTTATTTACAATTATTTAATTTGCCCATTACTTTTGAACCCCTGAAATGAAGGGATGGAGTTTAAAAAATGCTTTAGTTCCTCACATTTTTGTACAATCATTTTGTTCAACCCACTGAATTAAAGCTGAAAGTTTGAACTTCAACAGCATCTGAATTGTTTTGTTCAAAATCCATTGTGGTAATGTACAGAACAAAAATTAGAAAAATGTTGTCTCTGTCCAAATATATATGGACCTACCTGTATCTTATGGCACCTACATCTTCCAATTAATATGATAATGTACAGTTTTAACACAAGGACCACACAGTACACCATTATAGAAGTAAATGTCTGCTATACACAAAAGGACTTACCAGCACAGTCGGAGTCACAAATGTAAGGCAGGGGTTCTCCATCCCACCATATGGGAATGATGGAGGCAAAATGAGCAGGTCATATTTCTCCCAGACATAAGGGCCGACCAGAGATTCTGCATGTTTAAGCATTTTTTCTGTCTGTAACACACACACAGAAAAGATATAATAGATTACTTAATCTCTATACAATTATCATATAAAAATGAAGCAGCTCATGTTGGTCTTCCAATAGGCCTACCATTTGACCAAAGCTACCTCATGTGTAGGAATTTATCAAACTGGTGTTAAGTAGAACTGGCTTAGTTGTCCATAGCAACCAATAAGATTCCTCCTGTCATTTTCCAAAGGAGCTGTGAAAAATGAAAGGTGGAATCTGGTTGCTATGGACAACTAAGCCAGTTCTAGTTTACACTAGTTTGATAAATCCCTCCTTGATATTTACTTTCTTGTCTTTCTGGAATTTTAATACAACTATGAGAGCTTTAAACCCCTCTTTTACAAAAAAAAAAAAAAAACCAAACACACACTAGTAAGACCCACCTCAGCAAATTCATAGACAGAAGCCTCCAGGAGCTCTTTCTCAGTCCATACTGTGGTCCTAGGACCGATCTTCCTAAAAAGAAAAGAATGCAAAACGAAATAAAAATCATGAATATAGCATTAGCATAGGATTGTTAGGTTACAGAATTTCACAGTACAAAAGGGTAAAATCCCAAAAATTTGGTAGAAAAAAAAAAATGAAATGGAAAAATATATTTTTTTTGTCATCGCTACAGCATACTCTAAACTTCCACATAGAGCTTTGTCCACATGGTGTGAATGACACATTTAACCACTTGCCATCTGGGCCATTTTCCCCCTTCCTGACCAGGCCTAATTTTGCTAAACTGACATATCTCACTTTATGTGGTAATAACTTTGGGATGCCTTTACTTATCCAAGTCATTCAGAGATTGTTTTCTCGTGACACATTGTACTTCATGATAGTCATAAATTTGAGTCAATATATTTCACCTTTATTTATAAAAAAAAAATCCAAAATTTACCAAAAATTTTGAAAAATTCGCAATTTTCGAAATTTCAATTTCTCTGCTTTTAAAACAGAAAGTGATACCTCAAAATATTTATTACTTAACATACCCCATATGTCTACTTTATGTTGGCATCATTTTGGAAATGTCATTTTATTTTTTTAGGACGTTAGAAGGCTTAGAAGTTTAGAAGCAATTCTTAAAATTTTTAAGAAAATTGCCAAAACCCACTTTTTAAGGTCTTTAGTCACTTTGTGGGGCTTACATAGTAGTTACCCCCATAAATGACCCCATTGTAGAAACTACACCCCTCAAGTTACTTAAAACCGATTTTACAAACTTTGTTAACCCTTTAGGCGTTCCATAAGAATTAAAGGAAAATGGAGATAACATTTTTTAATTTCACTTTTTTGGCAGATTTTCCATTTTAATCCAATTTTTTCTTTAACACATCGATGGTTAACAGCCAAACAAAACTTAATATTATTACCCAGATTCTGCGGTTTACAGAAACACCCCACATGTGGTCATAAACTGCTGTATGGGCACACGGCAGGGCGCAGAAGAAAAGGAACTCCACGTGGTTTTTAGATGCCATGTCCCATTTGAAGCCCCCTGATGCACCCTTACAGTAGAAACTCCCAAGAAATGATCCCATTTTGGAAACTAGGTGATAAGGTGCCAGTTTAATTGCTACTATTTTTGGGTACATATGATTTTTTGATCATTCATTATAACACTTTATGGGGCAAGGTGACCAAAAAATGGGTTGTTTTAGCACAGTTTCTATTTATTTATTTTTACAGCGTTCACCTGAGGGGTTCAGTCAAGTGACATTTTTATAGAGCAGATTGTTACGGACGTGGCGATACCTAATATGTATACTTTTTCTTATTTATTAAAGTTTTACACAATAATAGCATTTTTGAAACAAAAAAAATTATGTTTTAATGTGTCCATGTTCCGAGAGCTATATTTTTTTTATTTTTTGAGAGATTTTCTTATGTAGGGGCTCATTTTTTGCTGGATGAGGTGACGGTTTTATTGGTACCATTTAGTGCGACATACGCATTTTTGATCACTTGGTGTTGCACTTTTTGTGATGTAAAGTGACAAAAATTGCTTGTTTTGACAGTTTTTTTTTTTACGGTG
This sequence comes from Bufo gargarizans, assembly GCF_014858855.1. Classification (NCBI taxonomy): domain Eukaryota; kingdom Metazoa; phylum Chordata; class Amphibia; order Anura; family Bufonidae; genus Bufo; species Bufo gargarizans. Next base: position 336,790,820 of record NC_058081.1, on the reverse strand, counting down.
TTCACCCGAGGGGTTAGGTCATGTGATATTTTTATAGAGCTGGTTTTTACAGGACGCGGCAATACCAGATATGTCTATTTTATTATTTTTTTTTTTTCCTTACTTGGGGAATTTTGTGAAACCTTTTTTTTATTTTATTTTTTCAACACTTTATTTTTTTATTTTACACTTTTCGTCCCCCATAAGGTCATACAAGACCACTGGGGGACATTTACTTCACTTTTTCTATTTTTTTTCACTGTTGATTTCTCCTGTAACTGGGGCTGACATAGTAGCCCCAGTTACAGGAGAAATGCACCCCCCCCCCCCAGAGAGGCTGTACAGCGTAATACAACGCTGTACAGCCTCAGTGCAGGGCTGATCGAGGTCTCTAAAAGACCTCACACAGCTCCTGCACTCTCTGGTCCCAGCGGTCACATGACTGCCGGGCCGGAACAGGAAGCACATAGCGCTTCCTGCTCTGCATACACAGCGCTCGGTGAGCGCTGTGTATGCAGCGATCTAGAAGGCAGGGACACCTGGGAACTGTCCCTGCCTTCTCTCTGGGTTGCCCTGCTGTCACTGACAGCGGGCAACCCGATCAGCAGCTGCACGATTAGCGTGCAGCTGCAGTTTCTGAACGGACGTTCAGAAACGTCCGTTCAGAAATAGAGATCCACCCATAGGACGTTTATATCCTATGGGCGGACGGGAGGAGGTTAAAAACATTAAGACCATTTACTGTAAGGGGCTGTGCACCTTTTATTAAGTGATGACCTGTCCTAGGGGGGTTGCCAGGAGTCCAACATTCCTTGGTCAGCTGTTCGGCAGTAGCTCTGGTGCCAGAAGCAAACAGCTCCATCTACCGAGTTAATGTCCAATGTCTGTACTGTCCAATCTGAAGTCAGCAGTAACTGTCTTTGAATACTGATGTAAAGTGTGCATTGGTTAGGGCTCATGAACACAAACATATTTTTGTTTCATTCTTCTCGGACAGTATGCGGAAGCATTCATTGCAACGGGCCGCAAAAAAAAAAAAAAAAAAAAAAAAAAAAAAAAAGAAGAAGCAGTTGCCTAGTATGCATTCTGTTTCCATATGTCCGTTCCGCAAAGAACTAGAGCATGTCCTATTATTGTCCGCATTATGGACAAGGATAGGACTGTTCTAATAGGGGTCATCCGTATTTTTTCAGATCCGTTTTTTTGCTGACCTAAAAATACATACGGTCGTGTGCATGAGGCTTTAGTGTGAGAAACAGGAATGTCATCCTAGAAGAGAGGCCTGTTGTGCCTTTTTCACAGGTATATAACATTTATGTCTAAATATCATAATTATAGTGGATTTGATAACATAAGAGGCCCTATTGTGATATATTCACCATTTTGTACGTATTTTAAATTCAGCTAAGAGAAGTTCATAGAAAAGGACAATGTTCATAAGGTTTCTTCTCTATAGATGTACCAGTCTCAGAAGAGTCATTCTTGTCTCCTTTAGAGAATATCCTTATCTCAGTCATAAATCTAGATGTATCTGGTACTAATTACCCCTACAGTTGATCAGAATCAGAAAATCTGTGGTGTCTGTATACACATAAAAATGAACCCTAGTTTTTTTTTTGTATAAGATAATCAATAGGACATATGTATTGTTTTATATTGTTAAATATTATGAAGGAAGTCAATGCATCTATTATCTTATATATTTCTCACTAGGAACGCATGTACTCCTAAAATATGATGAGAAGAATTTTAAGTATAGATTTTGTTAATAAGTTTCCGTTCAGGGAAAGCGGTGTTATTTTAACTAACAATAAATCACCCGTTGAAGTGACAGGGGAGACACACATGTCTGTGATGGTACAAGGTCTATGTTATTCTTATCGGTACCATAAATTTGATAGTTTGTGAGATGTCTAAACTGGTACCTTAATGTCTATGCTTTAATTAGTATATGTGTCAAAGTCAATCCCTTTAGCTCTGATTTAGGATTTCATATGTTATGTGTATGGAATGTAAGATGAAGTCAGACCTGGTCATTTAACCCTTACTATAATAATGCTGTTAGTAGCTTATGCAATAGTGCCACCTAGGGATGAATAAGTAACCTTACACTAACAACCGAAATGCATTCTGGGTGATACAGTGACATCACAGTCATTATCATATGTACACGCCTAACCGGCAATGATTGGAAAACTTCAAGCTAAGAAGGTGTGTCTAAACCACATACAAGGGGGGGGGGAGAGAGGAAAAGAGAAATAAAGAAAGTAGGGACACCCCAGGAGAGAAATCCCAATGATCAGAACGGACATTAGAGCTGGAAGATGATAGAACAGGCGGCACTCACCAGCGTTGATGGACGGTTCTTTTTTGTTACAAAAGTTTAAAAGAAAGGCACTTCAGGCTGGAGCGTATGGTGCGGTAAAACACACCTGAGTTCAGGACTTTAGAGCCGACTTCCCTTAGACTCTGCATGCCATCTGCATTCTCGGGTAACTTATAACTTTATTATGTGTAGTATTGATTGAATTAATTGGCCTGATATTTAGTAACTTCCCGCTTTAGTGCAGATGTATAATATTAAAAGTGCTACATCAATATTATCACTATTCAGTAAAGATGCATATTACTGAATAAAATATCAAATATTGATATCGGACAAACTCTCCGATTGGAATATTCACATTCTATAGTCAATATCAGGCCTGATAATTTATAAGTTGTGTAGCAATACTACCCGATATCAGAGATTGGTCATAGTTTGAGCAGAGCAAGGGTTCGTATCTATCCTTATTATTAAGTTACTGTGTATAGTCAACCGATAGTATATCTCATAATTGTGGTCGAGACGGTTTCATACATTATATGTTTGAGAGTTAATATGGAACGCTGGTATTTGTGTTAGAGCCATCTAGTGGCAAATTTAGGGCATTGCATATCACTGTGTACTATTGCGTTTTATATTGATTAAGCTTTGATTGTATTTTAAGTTATTGTATAATAAATCATGTATATTTTTGCATAGACACTTGTACCAGGTTTTACTGATTGCACAATATAATCAAATTAACGACAAACTCTTTTTGAGAGGTTTTATATGTCCACCTTTAGGATCGATTCCCTTTGAAATTTTTCCTTTGATCCTTTCTTTTATATAATGCATTTGCTTTATAGTTCCGACAGGCCCAGGAATCAGTGGCTAAAAAGATGTTCACTCCATTCCCCAGTTAGGGCTCGCTCACACGACCGTTGGTGTCCCGTGCCTATGCTGTGAACCGCAAATTGCAATCTGCAATGCACGGGCACCTTCCATGGGGCAGGCGCATGGGGATCGCAGACCCATTCACTTGAATGGGTTCGCGATTCCTCGGTTCCGCAAAAAGATAGAACATGCTATTTTTTGCGGTGCAGAGGCATGGAACGGAACCCCAGAAGCACTCCGTAGTGCTTCCGTAGTGTTCCGTTCCGTATCTCTGGATTTGCGGACTCATTGAAATTAATGGGTCCGCATCCGTGATGCGGAATGACAACGGAACCGAGCCTGTGTATTGTGGATCCGCAATACGGGAATGAGACACCAATGGTCGTGTGAACGAGGCCTTTTTGCTAATTTTACTTCTTGAATCAGGGAGTGCGAGTGACTTTAGAAGGGTATTCAGGTAAAAAAGAAATGATCCCCTATCCACTGTATAGAAGATAACTGTTAAATCACTTTATGTCTGACCACAGGACCCCATAGCAAACTTAGTATATGAATTTACCATTTTTATTTTTATTTATTGAACTGCAGTCGTATCCCACCTCACGCAGTTTACCCAACTTATATGTCATCCTCTGAGTTGTCTTGCCAGGTATCATTAAAATGGTATGGCTAGTTTAAATGCAACGACCAATTTGCACTAAAATGTGTATGACTGTTGCCAAAATGATCATTCAGCAGATATATATATTTTTTTTAAACAGGTGTCCATTAACCAACTTCTGTCTAAAGTGTATGACCATCTTTAGACCAAAGGTATTGCTATTGCCATTTATTAGAGCATAAGGTTTAAAAAGGACAGGTGATTGCACTGGCACAAATGCCATGCCCACATAATGACTGCACCTTGTAAGTCCCAGCTACCAAACAGTTTTTTTTTTTACTGGCAACTACCCCAATTTTAGCCTTTGCCCTAGATTATACCCCCATTGTGAATAAGTTAACAATGAATGTACCAGAGGATAGAACAGTAAGTGTTTATAGTATATTTGCAGCCCTCGGCTCCCTTTCAGAAGGAAGAAAGGAAAATTGTTTGCATACTGGCCTTGATGATAAGCGCGGTCCGAACTCTATACATTTTTACCTGCCTAAAGCGTGACTGATCCCACAGCACTTTTCGGACCTGCTGCATAGCATTGTTGCGGACTGGTGATTAATTTCTTTTATATAGGTCATATAGAATAATGCGAGGACCTGGTGGGTTTTCGCTTCATGAAGGACAGCTAAAGTCTGATGATCGTATAGGTCGAGACATGGTGTACTTCATTCCCATACGAACCAATCATACACATCGCTAGTGCAGTAAAAATAAAATGTTGGAACTTTAGAGGAGTTAAGGAAGCTAATAAGAGAAAGGCAGTAATGGATATTGTGGGGCAGTATCAACCCTTGATTTGCTGTCTCCAAGAGACCCACTTGCTGTCAGATCAAACTGAAATTCTTACACCGAGATTGCCTGGGCATTGCTTTCACGCTACAGGGGTGAGCATTTTAGTGCATAAGTCCATACCGTTTAATTGTATTTCCCAGAGAATTGATAGGGAGGGGAGATACATCTATTTACATGGTACAATTTACCCAGTTTAATGTGTTATTATTGGTGTTTATATTCCCCCGCCATATTCCTCTCATGTGATGAAAACGATAATCTCCTCGATAGCAGAACGACCAAATATCCCAACGATTATTTTAGGAGATTTTAATACTATACCACGTTTGGCATTGGATAAATTTAAGGCTTCTTCACAGGTTGTCAGCAGAGATCTCACTCCCTTTGGCAGACTGCTATGGGAAGCTACTGGACTTCTGGAGGTTGAGGTACCCCAACACTAAACAGTTCTCCTGTCGTTCCAGTACATATGGTTCCTTGTCCAGAATTGATTTTATTCTGGGCAATGAAGAGAGTATTAGATATCTGCCTAGGCGGATATCGGACCACTCTCCGGTGGTGGCAACTTTCCAATTGTTGCCATCCGTGTCGCGCAGATCCAAGCACTGGAAATTCAACCCATACTGGCTGAATGTCCTAGTAGATATGTCAGATATGAAAGAGCAACTCCGTGAGTTTTTTGACCGAAACTTAGTATCTGCCCATAGGCTAGTAGTGCAATGCAATGAAAGCCTTTTAAAAAAAAAAAAATGCAAAAAGCAAAAATCAATGGTCGGAAAAAGGAAAACAATGCAATGATTAGGAAGATGATATTGGAAGTGGAGGCAGCTGAGAATAGATATGTAGAGACCCCATCATCAGAATATGAAACTCGGTGGAAAGAGGCGCAGCAGCTAGATGAACGTCTACTCCTAAATGCACAGAATAAAAGATTTTTCCTGAAGCAAAAATATTATGAGGAAGGGGAAAAGGCGGGCAGATTATTAGCTTTAATTACCAAGGCTCAGCAGCAATCCAACTATATAGCGGTGCTGCGTGACGCGGATGGCAGGGTACAGGTGACCACAGAAAAGATATCTGAGATTTTGAAGACTTTATCAACGCCTATATATTTCCAAAACTAAAGCCTCAGAGACTGACATTAGGGATTTCCTCAACCCCCAACAACTTCCCACTCTAGATCAAGAACAGAGAACTCTTTTAGACAGTTACCCTCAAGGAGCTAGAAATAGCGCTAAGTGCAATGGCCAATAACAAAGCCCCCGGGAAATGATGATTTACCGGCCAAAATATATAAACAGGTTGCTTCGGTTCTCTTGCCCCAACTGTTAGAAGTGTATAACAAGGCTTTGCTGATGGGCAAACTCCCTGACACTATGAATGAGGCGATTATAGTAGTCATACCAAAGCCGGGGAAGGATGCGTTAGAGGCGGAATCCTACCGACCCATTTTGTTGCTACAGGCTGATGTTAAGATGTTGGCGAAAGTTTTGGCAAATCGTTTAAACTCTGTCATTGCGTTGCTAATTGGCATGAATCCAGCCTGATCCGTGTTTAACATGTCAACGGCTGTGAATATCAGGAGACTGTAATTGAATGTCCAGATGGGCCAGAGTCACGCCTTGGATGCGGCGGTCGCGTCCCTAGACGCGGCCAAAGCATTTGACAGCATGGATGGCAATACCTACTAATTGTATTAGAGGAGATGGGGGTGGGGACGATCTTTATTAAATGGATAAAATTGCTATATGCCAGTCCCAAGGCCAGAATTCAGGCTGAATGGGTACCTTTCCGACTCGTTCAGATTGCATAGAGGCACCTGACAGGGCTGCCCGCTGTCGCCGCTTCTGCTTGCAGTGGTGATAGAACCCCTGGTGGAGGCTCTTCGTAAAGACAACGCAGTGCGGGGACTCAAATATGGGGTACTGAAAAGGTAGCTCTTTACGCGTATGACCTGATCCTGTTTTTAGAGGAGTGGTCGTCTTCCCTACCAGCTGCAATTTCAATTATTAATCTGGTTTAAATATCAACTGGACAAAATCGGTCCTGATGCCGCTTGACGGGTCAAAGCAGATAGATCCCAATTTAGCTGGGGGACTTCAAATAGTATCGACTTTTAAATACCTGGGGATACAATTTTCTAGGAATAGCAAGGATTTCATAGACCTGAATCTGATGCAGTTACTAGATAAATTCAGAAGGAAAGTCCAATTATGGACAAAACTGTCATTGTCCATTGTGGGCCGCACAAACTTATTAAAGATGATTCTTATGCCTCAGCTCCATAACGCTCCAATCTGGATACCTCTTAAATTGTTTTACACCATTAACGCAATATTTAGAGACCTGATTTGGAAGAAGGGAACCCCTCGTATAAAGCTGGCTACTCTGTGTAGACCTAAAACGCAAGGGGGATTGAGCGTCCCCGATTCCTTGGCATACTATTTGGCAGCTCAAATGCAGCACATTAGGGGTTGGGGTGAGAAAGATAAGATTAATAAGACAGGCAGGATAGTGCAAAACCTATTGACTAGGAAATGTCTCCTGTCGGCTTTAGAAGATGGTACGTTTAAAGAAGGACAGAAATATGGGGTACTAGGTATGATACATGAGGTATGGTGGAAAAACAAAAAATGGCAGGAATCACAGGATATACGAAATTCATCCCGATATGGCCAAATATTATGTATAAGGAAATTAATAAAATCTCCAGTGTTATGGCATGGAGGAAATTTGGATTGGTAAGGATATGTCAGATATTTGATGATGCGTCCCTCAAAGATTTTACTAAGTTACAACAAGAGTTTGGATTGCCCAAATCCCTATTCTATGTATACCTACAATTGAGACATGCAATACAGGTGCAGGAATGACAGGAGAAAATGGTGACTGCTCCGAGACACCTAATTATAGACCTCACGGCCACTGGTGGTGGTTCCGGGGGAGTGATATCGCTGCATTATCTAAGCCTAATGGAACCCCTGCATAAAAATAATCCACTACGTCTGCAAGATAAGTGGGAAAAAGATATTCCTGGATTGCAGAAAACCCAATGGGAAAATGTGCTTGCCGACTTCCCTGTCATAGCGGTGAGCGAGGCACATAGAGTGTCGCAACTGCTACCGCTTCATAGAGTGTATAGAACCCCAACATTGTTATATAAGATGGGATATCGTACTGATGACAAAATGTCCAAAATTTAGATCCACATCTGCTGATCTCATTCACTCAATGTGGAATTGTCCACGTTTGCGTAGATATTGGAATGATGTGGTGGCCCTTATTACACGGGTCTATGGGATTGCAAAGTTCTCCATTGATATGTATTTTAGGTTACATTCGTGAATTAGCGGGGACACGAGATGTTAAAATAGCGATTCAGCGTATCCTTCAAGCTAGGAAGCGGATAGCATATTACTGGATCGCACCGGACCCCCCAGAAATACAGGAACTGGTGGGCAAAATACATACATTAGTGCAACTGGAGGGATATGTATACCAGAAAAGGGGAAATACAATTTTACAGAATATGGTACACTTGGATTGAGCATTTTCATATCATGATTTAGAGGTATATACTGTGAACGGAAAACGGATTGTGGTTGAAAAATACGGGAATATGAGCGCAGGAATAAGATGGAGTATACATATTCAGGAGTGAAAGGAGTATTAATAGTGCCTGGGATGTATCATATCATGTCGCACAAACTCTTTCCATAGCGGATGGTAACCTGGACTGCAGAGCTGAAGGGGGGAGGGGTATTTACTATGTTATTTGTGTTGTAAAAAGCAAAAAAAAAATAGATTTGATTTAAAAAGAAAAGAACAGTAAGTGTTGTCATACACAAAGGGCTACATAAAATCTGTAGGCACAGCAACAGTTTTTTTTTTAATATGGATTTTGTTTGACAATACGCTTTGCTGGTGACATGTCTCATAATAGTATTTGTCGTATGTACATGAGGTCTGACAAAGAGTACACTTACCTCCCCTCCAAAGCGCCAACCACTAGAGCAATTAAATAGCTTGGTATTGGCACCTATTGAAAAACAAATTAATTTTTTTTTACAACGGCTGATTTGTCCTCACAGAAGTCATGATAAATGTTTTTCTTCTAGTTTCCATGTTTCCATTATGTATAGCCACGGACTATATCATCTTGCAGAATTAATAAATGGTCTTTCTACTTTATGACAACTTTGCATAAATCAACAGTACAAGGACTATAGGAAACTTTGTAATGTATACCATCATAGAAACATGCCTTGTTCCAGAGTTATCAGCTGTTTCTTTCCTCGTGCCCCCCCCCCCCCTTTCTAAATTTTCTCTCTGAAGAAGACTACCTGCTCACTGAAGGATCAGGTTACCTTGTCCCATTGAAATCTATGGATAGGGAGCAGTGAGCAGGTGAGACTAAAGAGACTGCCAGCTAAAAAGACAGTTTCTAGCTCAGCCCAAGTGCTTTATTCACATCCATAGAGGTCAGTACTTCTCTGTTATGCCCTCCATGATCCCGAGGATGCTTGCGAGTGAGTGTAAGAAGGTTAGAAAGCAGATATAGCAAAGAGATGAGAAAACCACTAAAAATGCTAGATACAAGGGATATAATGGACAATGTACACACACACACTGCACTAATGATTAATGCATAGTCTGATATTGTAAACCAGGGTCCCAGAAGGGACATCTGTGCTGCAACTTATAAAAAAAATGTTATATATATATATATATATATATAATTAATTAAAGAGAAAACCTACATTTTGCTTAAAGCGAAAGATCTTCCTTTTGCAGTCCTGTGGGTCAATAAAATCTCCATCACTCAATGCGCTCATTAATGCCACCAGCTCCTTTGGAACAGACACCTAATGGGGATAAATAATAATTCAAGGATATTTCTTATGCATCAAAAACACACCAATTGGCATAACATGTCACACAAAAAGATATTACACACACATATATATATATATATATATATATATATATATATACACACATACATATATACACATACATATATACACACACACACACACAGTACATACACATATACATACACACACACACACTACAATGCAGAAAAACAAAACACAGCATTTTCTAAAGCCTATTCAAAAACACAGGATTTAGTCACTAAGGTAACATGGGATTTACAACTGGGCTGCACATTGCCGCTGTCAGTGTCCACGGATCCGCAAAACACACACGGATGTGTGAATGGACCCTAATTTGACACTCCATGGAAGCGTAGCCTACATACAATGACATTTAGTCAGCATTACCTACGAAACAAAAACAGATGCATGTTTTTGTACTGCAGCACAACGTATGTGCACATTTATATGGTTTGTTAGGATGTGCTAATACTGACTTTTTTGCACTGTACATATGGGGAATGGCTGATTTTAGTGCAGACTACAACTGGATCTCACTTTCCCCGAGTTAATTTAGAAGCCTAGATCAAAGGAGACAAGTCATTTTAGTACAATTTCCAATCTACTAAAAGGTTGCCTTGCTGGCACAGATGGGCAAATACACGTTAATCAATGATAAAACCTAAAATGTATGTCTATAGTGAATATAGCAATACAAGGGGTTATCTGTCTAGGAGCCTACCAACCCAATTCTCAGAACCAGTGCCCAATTTACCCCTTAAGGATCTTCGCTGTACATCTACGGCAGAAATCCATGTTTTAAACATAGCGTCCGCTTTGAAGCTGAGCAGGTGCTGGTTTAGACCTAGTTCACACAATTGTTTTTTTTGCGAGTGTACTGTTTTTTTGTGTTCCGTATACGGAACCATTCATTTCAATGGTTCCGCATTAAAAAAGGAATGTGTTCCGTAAGCATTCCGTTTCCGTATTTCCGTTACATTGAAAGATAGAACATGTCCTATATTTGGCCACAAATCACATTCCGTGGCACCATTCAAGTCAATGGGTCCGCAAAAAAAAGGAACACATACGGAGATGCATCCGTATGTCTTCTGTATCCGTTGCGTTTTTGCTGAACCATCTATTGAAAATGTTATGCCCAGCCCAATTTTTTCTATGTAATTACTGTATACTGTACATGGCATATGGAAAAACGGAACGGAAGCGCAAACGGAACAACGGATCAGTGAAAAATGGACCGCAAAAAACTATAAAAGCCATACGTTCGTGTGAACTAGGCCTTACACAGCAGATATCCAGAAGAATTGTCAGTGATCGGTAATAATGCTGATCACAGGCTTTTAACCCCTCAGAAGCAGTGGTCATTTGTAACCACGGCATCTGAGCAGTGAGCCCCAGAACGGCTCCTGCATGCAGAGATTGAATGAGCTGTTTGGTTGCGACGGCAACCACAAACCTTCTGAAGGCTCCAAAGGCCTGCCACGATTGCAAGATAAAGTCCCCTAGGACGACTTAAAATACGTGAAAAAAGTCCTGAAAAGTTTTAAAAAAATATATATAAAAACCGAATCTAAGATCTTTGGTATCGCTGCATCCCCAAATCCCCGTACTATTAAAATGTAAAAGTATTCAACCCGTACATCCTGTTCTCAGCTGCTTCATGTCCCCACCTAGCAGTGACATAGAATTCTATCAGATGTGACCGCTGAAGCCAGTGACTGGCTGCTGCCATGTCCTGCAATCAGCAAGGATGTACTGAGATACAGTACTGTGCAAAAGTAAAAATAAATAAAAATGAAAGCATTTGTGAGTCGCATCCGGATCCGGATCAGTCTCACAAATGCATTGCAAGAACGGATCGGTCTCTCCGCTTGTCATGTGCAGACCTGAAGGACGGATCCGGCATTCCAGTATTGGCACTAACACATTCCTATGAGGAAAAATGCGCATAGAGATAAAACCGTTGCATGCTGTGGTTTTATCTTTTGCCTGATCAGTCAAAAAGACTGAACTGAAGATATCCTGATGCATCCTGAACGGATTGCTCTCCATTCAGAATGCATTGGGATATGCCTGATCAGTTCTTTTCCGGTATTGAGCCTCTGTGACGGAACTCTATGCCGGAAAAGAATAACGCTAGTGTGAAAGTACCCTTATTCCTTTGAAAAGTGTAGACTAAACTTTTTAATCCACTGGGTTTTCCACAGCCAGGTGACTATGTTCATGTCATTTTTTAAAAGGGGACCTAGAACTCCGAAACATGTCGTCTAAGAAGTCCTTTTGTAACAATACAGAAATTCAATCATTCCAAGTTGGTCATGGTTTTGCTCCCCAAAAATGTCCACCTATGGTCAGACCATCCAGTTCTAATCACTCCTGATGATTTCTATATGGTCTTCTATTTCTCCTGTTGGTTGGCTACTACTTGTGGAATACACTAAGGCTACTTTTACACTAGTGGCAGGACGGATCCGACATGCTTTTCACCCTGTCGGATCCGTCCTGCCGCTATTTCGCCGTGCCGCCGCTCCATCCCTATTGACTATAATGGGGACTGGGGCCAAGCTCCGGCGCAGCACGGCAGTTAGCGGTGAGAGGCCACCGGATTAAAAAGTCGGACATGCAGTACTTTTAGTCCGGCGGCCTTTCGCCGTGCTGTGCCGGAGCTCCGCCCCCGTGCCCATTATAGTCAATGGGGACAGAGTGGCAGCACAGCAAAATAGCGGCAGGACAGAGCCGACAGGGTGAACAGCCTGTCGGATCAGTCCTGCCGCTAGTGTGAAAGTACCCTAAAGGACATTGGCTGTACTGACTAGTTTATTCAAGCCATCTGCTCCCCACAGTGTTCTGACCTATATTTGTACAACAAACTGATGAGCACAATTCATCTCATTGGGGATCTTTATACCAGACTATCTTGCTCTACGAACAACTTTCTTTTCATTTGCCACTATTGCTCTCAACATCAACAAATCTGTCTGGCATTAAATAAAGAGACAGAAGGATTTGAGCACGCCTACATCCACAGATAATCTGTGGTTAGGTTGTTCCAAACATCTTGGAGAACTATCTACAGGAGTTCCTTAACTCCTTAAGGACACAGCCTATTTCACCTTAAGGCCGAATGCACACGGCCGTGAGCGTTCCACAGACCGCTTACGGCCATGAACAACGGCCGTGTGCATTCGGCCTATGGACCAGGCCATTTTTTGCAAATCTGACCAGTGTCACTTTAAGTGGTGATAACTTTAAAACACTTTGACTTTTCCAGGCCATTCTGAGATAGTTTTTTCGTCACATATTGTACTTCATGACACTGGTAAAATGAACAAAAAAAAAATAAAAAAAAAATTATTTATAAAAAAATAAATACCAAATTTACAAAAAATGAAGTAAAAAATAGCAAATTTACAAGTTTCAATTTCTCTACTTCTATAATACATAGTAATACCTACAAAAGTTATTACTTTACATTCCCCATATGTCTACTTCATGTTAGGATCATTTTGGGAATGACATTTTATTTTTTGGGGATGTTACAAGGCTTAGAAGTTTAGAAGCAAATCTTAAAATTTTAGGGACCAGTTCAGGTCTGAAGTCACTTTGCGAGGCTTACATAATAGAAACTACCCAAAAATGACTCCATTCTATAAACTACACCCCTCAAGGTATTCAAAACTGATTTTACAAAACGTTGTTAACCCTTTGGCCCCTTTCACACGGGCGAGTAATCCGCGCGGATGCGATGCGTGAGTTGAACGCATTGCACCCACACTGAATCCCGACCCATTGATTTCTATGGGGCTGTTCACATGAGCGATGATTTTCACGCATCACTTTTGTGTAAATCGCAGCATGCTCTATTTTGTGCGTTTTTCACATAACGCAGGCCCCATAGAAATGAATGGGGTTGCGTGAAAATCGCAAGCATCCGCAAGCAAGTGCAGATGCAGTGCGATTTTCACGCACAGTTGCTAGGAGACGATTGGGATGGAGACCCGATCATTATTATTTTCCCTTATAACATGGTTATAAGGGAAAATAATAGCATTCTGAATACAGAATGCATAGTAAAATAGTGCTGGAGGGGTTAATAAAAAATAATCTACCTCACCTTCTTTCTTTGCTTTGTGCAGGAACAGGACCTGTGGTGACGTCACTCCGATCATCACATGATCTTTTACCATGGTGATGGATCATGTGATGGACCATGTGATGACACCACAGGTCCTGTTCCTGCACAAAGCAAAGAAAGAAGCCAGAAGAGATGCCGGCTGCGCGATCAAGTGGATTAAGGCAAGTTAAATTATTATTTCTTTAACCCCTCCAGCGCTATTGTACTATGCATTCTGTATTCAGAATGCTATTAATTTCCCTTATAACCATGTTATAAGGGAAAATCATACAATCTACAGAACACCGATCCCAAGCCCGAACTTCTGTGAAGAAGTTTGGGTACCAAACATGCAGATTTGTAACGGATTACAATTTTTTTTGCGCTCCCGCTGAAAAATCGTGCATGTTCCTGCAACGCCCGTCTGAAAGAGGCCTTTAGGTGTTCCACAAGAATTAATGGAAAATAGAGATACAATTTCCAAATTTTCACTTTTTTGGCAGATTTTCCATTTTAATGATTTTTGTCCAGTTACAAAGCAAGGGTTAACAGCCCATATGTGGTCGTAAACCGCTGTACGGTCACACGGCAGGGCGCAGAAGGAAAGGAATGCCATACGGTTTTTGGAAGGCAGATTTTGCTGGACTGGTTTTATTGACACCATGTCCCATTTGAAGCCCCCCTAGAGTAGAAACTCCCAAAAAGTGATCCCATTTTAGAAACTACAGGATAGGGTAGAAGTTTTGTTAGTACTAGTTTAGGGTACATATGATTTTTGGTTGCTCTATATTTCACTTTTTGTGAGGCAAGGTGACAAGAAATGTTTCGGCACAGTTTTTTTTTTTTTTGTTATTTACAACACTCATCTGACAGGTTAGATCAGGTGGTATTTTTATACCGATACCTAATATGTATATATATTTTTTTATTTTTTTATTTATGTAAGTTTTACACAAGGATTTCATTTTTGAAGCAAAAAAAAAAAAAAAAAAAAAATATAATAATAATAATAATAATAATAATAATAAATCATGTTTTAGTGTTTTCATAGTCCGAGAGCCATAAGTTTTTTCTGTTTTTGGGCAATTACCTTGGGTAGGGTATGATTTTTGCGGGATGAGATGATGGTTTTATTTGCACTATTTTGGGGTGCATATGACTTTTTGATCGCTTGCTATTACACTTTTTGTGATGTAAGGTGACAAAAAAATGGTTTAGCACAGTTTTTATTTTTTACGGTGTTCATCTGAGGGGTGAGGTCATGTGATATGCTTATAGAGCCGGTCGATACGGACGTGGAAATACCTAATATGTATACTTTTTTTCCCCCTATTTTTTTTTTTTTACTGTATTTTGGAAAATTACGTTTTTGTTTATTTTTACTTGAAACTTAATTTTTTTGGGGGGGAAACTATTTTGTCAACTTTTTTTTTCACTTTATTTTTGTCTCACTTTGGAACTTTAATCCTTTACAATGCATTCCAATATTAGAATGCATTGGCTGTTTGAGCAACACTGTGTGTATTACTCATACAGCTTCCGGCCTGTGAGATCCAGGGAGCATTGCGCTGCCTTCCATGCCATCGGGTCCCCCCTACAGCCGTACGGGTAACCGAAGAACGCGCACCGCAATAGGTAAAAGCCGCAAACCGCAGGTCTGAATTGATTTGAGCAGGCGGCGCTGATCAGAAATACACAGGGCGTACTGGTATGCCCTGTGTCCTTAAGTACCAGGACATAAGGGCGTACCTGTACGCCCTGTGTCCTGAAGATGTTAAAGGGAGTCTGTCACCTCCATATGGCCATATACAGTCGTGGCCAAAAGTTTTGAGAATGACACAAATATTAGTTTTCACAAAGTTTGCTGCTAAACTGCTTTTAGATTTTTGTTTCAGTTGTTTCTGTGATGTAATGAAATAGAATTACACGCACTTCATACGTTTCAAAGGCTTTTATCGACAATTACATTACATTTATGAAAAGAGTCAGTATTTGCAGTGTTGGCCCTTCTTTTTCAGGACCTCTGCAATTCGACTGGGCATGCTCTCAATCACCTTCTGGGCCAATTCCTGACTGATAGCAACTCATTCTTTCATAATCACTTCTTGGAGTTTGTCAGAATGAGTGGGTTTTTGCTTGTCCACCCGCCTCTTGAGGATTGGCCACAAGTTCTCAATGGGATTAAGATCTGGAGAGTTTCCAGGCCATGGACCCAAAATATCAACATTTTGGTCCCCAAGCCACTAAGGCTACTTTCACACTAGCGTTCGGGTTTCCGTTCGTGAGCTCCGTTTGAAGGAGCTCACGAGCGGACCCGAACGCAGCCGTCCAGCCCTGATGCAGTCTGAATGGAGGCGGATCCGCTCAGACTGCATCAGTCTGGCGGCGTTCAGCCTCCGCTCCGCTCGCCTCCGCACGGACAGGCGGACAGCTGAACGCTGCTTGCAGCGTTCGGGTGTCCGCCTGGCCGTTCGGAGGCGTGCGGATCCGTGCGGATCCGTCCAGACTTTCAATGTAAGTCAATGGGGACGGATCCGTTTGAAGATGCCACAATGTGGCTCAATCTTCAAGCGGATCCGTCCCCCATTGACTTTACATTGAAAGTCTGGACGGATCCGTCCCAGGCTATTTTCACACTTAGCTTTTTTTTGCTAATATAATGCAGACGGATCCGTTCTGAACGGAGCCTCCGTCTGCATTATTATGAGCGGATCCGTTCAGAACGGATCCGCCCGAACGCTAGTGTGAAAGTAGCCTTAGTTATCACTTTTGCCTTATGGCACGGTGCTCCATCGTGCTGGAAAATGCATTGTTCTTCACCAAACTGTTGTTGGAAGAAATTGCTGTTGGAGGGTGTTTTGGTACCATTCTTTATTCATGGCTGTGTTTTTGGGCAAAATTGTGAGTGAGCCCACTCCTTTGGATGAGAAGCAGCCCCACACATGAATGGTCTCAGGAAGCTTTACTGTTGGCATGACACAGGACTGATGGTAGCGCTCGCCTTTTCTTCTCCGGACAAGCCTTTTTCCTGATGCCCCAAACAATCGGAAAGAGGCTTCATCGGAGAATATGACTTTGCCCCAGTCCTCAGCAGTCCATTCACCATATTTTCTGCAGAAGATCAATCTGTTCCTGATGGGGTTTTTTTTGGAGAGAAGTGGCTTCTTTGCTGCCCTTCTTGACACCAGGCCATCTTCCAAAAGTCTTCGCCTCACTGTGCGTGCAGATGCGCTTACACCTGCCTGCTGCCATTTCTGAGCAAGCTCTGCACTGGTGGCACTCCGATCCCGCAGCTGAATCCTCTTTAGAAGACGATCCTGGCACTTGCTGGACTTTCTTGGACGCCCTGAAGCCTTCTTCACAAGAATTTAACCTCTTTCCTTGAAGTTCTTGATGATCATATAAATTGTTGATTGAGGGGCAATCTTAGTACCACAATATCCTTGCCTGTGAAGCCATTTTTATGCAACGCAATGATGGCTGCACGCGTTTCTTTGCAGGTCACCATGGTTAACAATGGAAGAACAATGATTTCAAGCATCACCCTCCTTCAAGTCTGCAATTTTAACCCAATCAGCCTGACATAATGATCTCCAGCCTTGTGCTCATCAACATTCTAAACTGAGTTAACAAGACGATTACTGAAATGATCTCAGCAGGTCCTTTAATGACAGCAATGGAATGCAGTGGAAAAGTTTTTGGGGGATTAAGTTAATTTTCATGGCAAAGAAGGACTGTGCATTCATCCGATCATTCTTCATAACATTCTGGAGTACATGCAAATTGCTATTATAATAACTTAAGCAGCAACTTTTCCAATATTTATGTAATTCTCAAAACTTTTGGCCACGACTGTACAGTGCTTACATGGCTCTGTAGCACACCTATACAGGATTGTAACGGTACCTTTGTTCTTTTCTCTAGACTTGCACCATCAGGAAAAACGAAGTTTAATTAATATGCAAATGAGCACTCGCAAGTGTATAGGTGTGCTGCAGAGCCATGTAAGCACTGTATATGGCCATATGGAGGTGACAGACTCCCTTAAAAAAATGTGCGCAAGTGTACTTAGAAGAACTGATGCTGTGTTGAAGGCAAAGGATGGTCACACCAAATACTGATTTGATTTAGATTTGTCTTTTGTTAATTCACTTTGCATTTTGTTTATAAAAAAAATATTAACACATATCTTTGATAGCATTCTTACTTTGAAGCATTTTTTCCACCCATAAAATTTGCACAGTACAGTACAACCTTGGCTACTGAGGTTCATCTGACAGATGGCCTTGCAAGGAAATAATTAATAACATTTAAAAAAAAATATAAAATCATATATTAAATGCTCGATGAATACCAAAAAAAAAAAAAAAAAAAAAGGGTAATATTATAATTTAATATACCATATAATCCATAGCAGGACTTGGTAATTCCATAGATGCAAGACAGTGATACCATGGGCTATGGAATTCTGTTATCCTACTGGTAATTTGTTCTCTATGGATTGTCGCTATGGGGTTATCTTTTCTAAATTAGTAACTGGGGATTAGATATAAAATATTGATAATGGTAATAACAGAAATAGAATATTTTAAGCATGATATCTTTAAAATAAAATAAAAAATATAAGTATCTTGAACAGTGTAAGCCCCATACTGAAAATATACTCAGGAGAATAACCCAAGGAGGTGCCACAAACAGGTTTTTGCGGCAGTTTTTTTGAGTGGGTTGGAAGGGAATGAGAAATATAAAAGGAAGAATTTATACTTCGTGCTGGAGCCACTTCTGGCAGTGGCTCACAAATCTGAATCGAAAACATATGGTGCACTATTCTCCACCAGGTACACGAGGGAGATTCCTATTAAGGAATTGCAGATTCCCTAAATTGGGAGGAACTTGACGAATGGAACCCTAGGAGACGTTACGACAACAGAAATTCCTCAGCTCATTGTTCCGAATCAGAGTGCAGAGACTGCTGTTTGCTTCTTCCAAAGTCCCCGACAAAATGACAAGCGATTTAGGTGGACAACCCTGTCAGTAGCTGCCTCAATCGGTAGTGCACCTTAAATGCTGTTCAGTATTTCGAACATGACAGCAGCACTTTAGCAGCGATATAAAACACACGAATATTCATTCAACGGTGTAGTTTACTTTACAAACTAGTGCCATCATGAGGCAATTTCTAGAAGCACCTTCAATACCAATCCTTCTAGAAGCACCTTCAACACCAATCCAGCTTCTACTCTATATCACTTCTTTCCCTGACAAAAAAGAGGGTTAGTCAGCACCTCCCAGTGCGCAGGTGCACGCCGCCATGGCAAAGACCTAGAGGGAAAAAAAAATAAAAAAAAAATAAAAAAAAAAAATAAAAAATGCAGCAGCACCCTTCTTTACCTGACAGTAATAGGTGAACTTCACTGATGGAGTATCTTGACAAGGAACTATAGTTCTGCAGTGTGTGGCCTGGAAAACAAAATATCAAAAGGTTATTGTTACTCATTGTAAAGCATGCTTCGGCTAAGGTCTACTTATTGATAAAAAACTGAGTACAAGTGGACATTAGATCTGGTGAGAAACCAATGTGTTCCGTCCAGATTTATCGGCAAAGTCATATCAGAAGGGGAGAGTCACCGATGAATGATTTATAGCATGGGTCTGACAGCAGCCTGTTTAATACAAGCTGTAGACTCTTTCCACATAGAACCCTTTAAAGATTTGCTGTAAAAGCAATCAGATTTTTATGCAAATTTTCAAAACTCAGGATGTATGTGAAAGCTGCAGCAAATCTATGGCAGAACAGAGCATCTGCTGTGAGGCCTTCAGCTTGCTCTCAAGTCATTGTGGATTTTTTACACTGCACATGAACAGGTTTTCTAAAAGTAAATCCAATTTACAAGCATTGTTTCACAAAGTCTAAATGTGAATGTTTCGGCTTGGTTACACCTAAAACTGTTGTGCTCACTACTGCATTACATTCAAGTACAATGTACATTGGGCCTCAAAAATAATAAAAATAATGCAGAACATAGGAGCTAGATTCCAGCTGAGCAATAGTGATACTTTTTGCCTCCACCAGATGAGTACCAACATCCGCCCAAAACGTTAGAGCATCTCCTGAAGCACAAATATTTGCCAAGAGCTCGAAATGTAAGAAGTTCATCTACTTACCTGGCATTGACTAAACAGATAAGGGTGGCACTTCCCTGCAGTCTGTTCAGGGTTAAGCCACTGAAGAGCTGATGATTTTGGGGAGGTTTCACAGCAGATTTTTAAAATGGCTTCTTGTCCTCTACGAAAAATCCACCAAAAACACAATTATTGATTGTAAATTATTAAATAATGAGCTTACAAATGTCAGGGTTTGACAGTGCAATTATAGACTTAATATGCTAATATCATCAAAGCATCTCCATAATGTTCGAGAAGTGCCTGCAGGAGCTTCATTTATATCCTGTAGACCTCATACATGGTGGAAGATCCCATCTCAGGGACTGAAGAAGCACTGCCAGCTTTCCTATTATACAGGCTTAGGGTCCATTCAGACGTCTGTAGGCGTTTTGTGTGACGCAAATTGAGGTTCCGTAAAATACGGACACCCGCAATGTGCGTTCAGCATTTTGGCACTATAATAGAAAATGCCTTTTCTTGTCCGCAGTGGCGGACAAGAATAGGACATGTTCGATTTTTTTCGGGAAAGGAATTGCGGATCCGGAAGTGTAGATCCGTAAATGCGGATGAAAATGAATGGGTCCGCACCCATTGTGCAAAATCTCTGAACGGAGCCGGACCCAAGTTGCAGACATGTGAACGGACCCTTACTGTGTGGTCCTCCAGCTGCTGTCAAATTGCTCGGCATTCTTTTTTTTTCTTTTTTTGAGGGAAAAAAAAAAAAACGACAACCTGCCATCATATTGACTGCCACTGTCTGATATCTTAAAAATAGTGAGGATCTGAAATGCAGAGGATGTGATGTTTTTTGTAGGCACCGATTACAATCAGAGGACACCTTTAACTCATGGGTCACATTGTGGCTATGTATTTTTTTATTTTTTTAAAACATAGCAAAAAAGGTACACTCCATGCAGTCCCCTCTACAGCCCGATATGCTTTGAATTGGTTGTCAAACTTTTAGATATTGATTGTCTATCTTCTGGATAAGTCATCAATATCAGATTTGTTAGGTGGGGTCTGACACACGCCAGGTGTGCACCTAGCCTTTCTTGCTGCTTAAGGCGAAAACTGAAACGTTGTACCTCCTTCCCAATGCCAATTTCTTAACCTAACCCCTTCCCTTCAGCCCGTGGCCCTTCTGCTGCCCCCCTGCCCCTACCTGGTGCTGCCTGAGGCGATCGCCTCACCTGGCCTCATTGATGGTGCACCCCAGGCTGGCACCTCCACCGATCAGCTGTTTTCGGCAACCACCAGCGCTGGAAACAAAACAGTGGATGAAGCTGGAAGAAAAAGGCTCTGTCCACTGTGTAGTGGCCATGCTGGGGTACTGGAGCATCCAAAACAATGGGAACTGAGCAGTACACTGACACGGCCACCACACAGTGGACAGAGCCTTCTGCTTCCGGCTTTTTCCACTTATGTTTCTGGCACAAACACCTTCCTAAAACAGCTGATCAGTGGAGATGCCACATGTTAGACAAGTGCCCAGGGGCGGCGTTTGGGCTGTAAGTGCCCAGGCCGCTCTTCCTTCTTCTCACATAACCCCTCCTAAGCCTGTTGCTTGGCCCGCCCTGTATGCCTCTTAAGTCATCCAGTGTACTGGCCGATATCCTGCCCGCGCATGCGCACTTCATGGAATGATGCTGCTGCCCACAATGGTCATCTCAGTGTGCATGCGCGGGCGGGATATCGGCCAGTACACTGGATGATGTAAGAGGCATACAGGGCGGGCCAAGCAACAGGCTGGGGAGGGGTTACGTGAGAAGGAAGAGCAGCCTGGGCACTTACAGCCCGAACGCCGCTCCTGGGCACTTGCGAGCCCTCATTTACATATGAATAAAACTCAGAATAAAACCCCTGGTGAACATCCAAACAAAAAGACAAAGGTACCATTTGACTGATCTATAGTTATGCTATAGTGCTATGTAAGTGGTCTATAAAGGGCAAATTGTGGTGACAGACTCCATTTAAGGATAGTGTGTTACAAGGAAGACCGGCACTCGCAATGGATAGTAGTGAATTTATTGGTTACATATATCATAGTGACGCGTTTCAGCACCAATGTGCTTTCATCAGACTGTGGATATACATCTCTACTTCAATTCTTTAAATAGACAAGTGATATACAAGGGAACTGACGTCATGGGTAAGGCACCTCCCATTATGCAGGTAAAGCAAAAGAAAAAGCGGTAATATACAATACAATGTAAAGTATGAAAAAAAGGATATAACCCAATTCATCGGGTCATTCAATTCCGCTGTAAAGGAAAAAAAATAAAAATTTAAAAATCGATATACTCAGTTATAGTCAATAAACGAACAGGATATAATCAGAGGAAACAAGATACATTGTATTCACAGTTAAGGCCCCTGGGCTCCATCGTTTGTAAACAATGGATCCAGTGGGCCTCTCTCTTTAATAGCAGTTTGTTTCCATCACCCCCACGGCGGGGTAACGGAACACCCTTAATAATTTGATAGCCCAATTATGCGATATTATGTTTCTGTTGGTGAAAGTGATTGAGACTTTTGTGAATTTAGTTCAGCGAGACGTTGACACGTTGTTGCAACAATGTAAACAAGGAATGTTCCATATACAACATAACTTAACTGAAAGAAAAATAGGCCCTTGACCATCTGTTAGAGGAGAGATCACTGATATTAAAACCTGCTGATAAGGGGGGCTATTGTTGTCCTTGAAAAAGAATATTATGTTACTAATTACAGGACAGTAGTACTTACCCGATATTACAAAATGACCCTGTTTATTGTATTAAAGAGATTTTACAGAGGGTGATTGATGAAGCAAAAAGGAATGGAGTTATAGATGCCAAGTTGGGCGATTTTCTTATTAATCAACATCCGATTACTCACGTTTTTTATACTTTACCGAAAGTGCACAAGTCACTCATAAAACCTCCAGGTTGCCTTATGGTGGCATCTACAGACTCCATTCTCTCTCCTCCTGCTATTCTTCTTGAGAAGATATTAACACCTTTAACTCAACAAACACCATCGTATATATACGTGACACTGGTCACTTTCTGTCTGAAATTGGCTCACTCCAGGTGGATGATGGCTGCATACTTGTCACTCTTGACGTATGCAGCCTTTATACATCAATTACACATGAGAAGGGCATTAGAGCGGTCGCAGGTCTCCTAGACACTACTAGCTTATACAAAGAAAAAAATCTTTCTCAAATTTTTTTAACACTTCTGAGAATAGTACTTGAGCAGAATTATTTTTTGCTTCAAGATTCGTCCCATCAGCAGTGCCACAGGACCGCAATGGGACCGAACATCGCACCGCCGTACGCAAACCAAACACCTATATGGCGCAATTTGAGAGTCAGTTTATTCTAATTTAATGTACCAGCAACATTGCATTTTTTGGCATCGTTTTATCGATGATATTTTTTGCGTATGGCGGGGCGACGTTCGATCCCTCACGGAATTTATCACATATCTGAATTCCATCTGGGAGGAGTTACAATTTACAGTACATTAGGATGTAGACAGAATTTCATTTTTGGACACCCGGGTGACAAAGGGGGGCTGACGGTAGGATACATACTGACCTATTTTCTAAAAGCACGGACAGGAAAAGTCTATTCACCTTCTCTAGTAGCCATCCAGCATCTATAAAACAATCTATTCCCTATTCTCAATATCAAAGGGTGAAACGTATTGTTGGCACATGTCAAAAAAGATTAGATGAGATGACTACGAAGTTTAGAGAAAGAGGTTACCCCTTAGAATTATTACAGACAGAGAGAGATAAAGTGGAGAATTTACAGGTGGCCAGAGACAAAAAAGAATCACGGATTCCTTTAGTGGTTAAATACCACCCATGGACCCAACGCCTGAGGACTATTGTTAAAGGGGTTGTCCGGGTTCAGAGCTGAACTCGGACATACCCTTATTTTCACCCAGACAGCCCCCTGAGGCTAGCATCGGAGCAACTTCCGCCCGGCAGTGTGTTCGGTGACATCACCGGCTCTGAGGGGCGGGCTTTAGCTCTGCCCTAGCCGTTTTACTGGCTAGGGCAGAGCTAAATCCCACCCATCAGTGCCGGTGACGTCACCGGGGTTCCTGTCAGCCCTATGGAGAGCCCTGGTATGTCACCGGAACTCCTAAAAATGCCTTTGCCCTGCGCGATTTAGCGCAGGGCAAAGGAGAGCATCGGAGCATGAACTCCTCTGATGAACTCCTCTGATGCTCAAGTCAGGGGGGCTGCCCAGGTGAAAATGGAGGTATGTCCGGGTAAAGCTCTGAACCCGGACAACCCCTTTAATAAACATTGGCACATTGTATCCAAATTGTATCCACAGATAGGTGGTCTATGAAATTCACCTATGATGTGTTTCAAACGAACTGATAACATCAGAGATAAAATAGTTCGGGCTGATGTGGGGAGTAAGGCTACTTTCAAACTAGCGTTTTTCTTTTCCGGCAGAGTTCCGTCACAGGGGCTCTATACCGGAAAAGAACTGATCAGGCATATCCCCATGCATTCTGACTGGAGAGTAATCCGTTCAGGATGCATCAGGATGTCTTCAGTTCAGTCATTTTGACTGATCAGGCAAAAGAGAAAACCGTAGCATGCTACGGTTTTATCTCCGGCGAAAAAAAACTGAAGACTTGCCTGAATGCCTGATCCGACAATTTTTTCCATAGGAATGTATTAGTGCCGGAATGCCGGATCCGCCCTTCCGGTCTGCGCATGCGCAGACCTTTAAAAAATGAGAAAAATAAATAAATACCGGATCCGTTTTGCCTGATCACACGCGAAAAACATCCAGTATTGCAATGCATTTTTCTGACTGATCAGGATCCTGATCAGTCTGAAAAATGCCTGATCAGTCTGAAAAATTACATGCGTTTGCATACAGTTTGCCTGCCGGAATCAAACAACTCAAGTGTGAAAGTACCCTAAGGGAACAGAAATGAGACAAAGTGCATTGTCTTCTCCTAGACAAGGTACATTTCCCTGCCTTAATTGTGTGAATTGCTCTAGTGTCATCAAGGGCTCGTATTTTTCTCACCCACATTCAGGTGGAAATATTCAAATAAGGGGCACATTTACATGTGATAGTAGATTTGTGATTTACATTCTTAAGTGTCCGTGCCGTTTGTTATATGTGGGGGAAATCTCAATGAGAATGAAGGACAGACTGAGTTAGCACAAATCTACTATCAGAAAAGGTAATTTACTACTCCCTGTGCCCTTTCCTTTTCACCAACAGAAACATAATATGGCACAAATGCGCTATAAAATTATTGAGGGTGTTCCGTTACCCCGCCGTGGGGGCAATAGAAACAAACTGCTATTAAAGAGAGAGGTGTAATGTTCTTTGTGTTTTTATTTTATTTTGTTTCAAAATTGAAGCATAGTAACATACGGCAACACGTGTAAACGTTTTCGGCTATGCAAAGCCTTCCTCAGACACTGTGCCGTAGAGTGATGTGGATTTGGTGAAAAAATGGTGATAATTGGTCCAGTAGAAACGAAGCTATGCTCCAAATACACCAATAATGGGTGTATTTGGAGCATAGCTCCGTTTCTACTGGCATAGCTCCGTTTCTACCATTACACGTATTGCCGTATGTTACTATGCTTCAATTTTGAAACAAAAGAAAAGAAAAACACAAAGAACACTACATTTATCTGCTGTGATTTTTGTAAAAATATTACCTGGGGTGGGAACCCTATGCACAGCAGCAACCGACTGTTTACGAAACAAATTTTTGTATAAAATTAAAGAGAGAGGCCCACTGGATCCATTGTTTACAAACGATGGAGCCCGGGGGCCTTAACCGTGAATACAATGTATCTTGTTCCCTCTGATATATCCTGTTCGTTTATTGACTATAACTAAAATATCGATTTTAAGTAATTTTTTTCCTTTACAGCGGAATTAAATGACCCGATAAATTGGGTTATATTCTTTTTTCATACTTCACATTGTATTGTATATTACCGCTTTTTCTTTTCCTTTACCTGCATAATGGGAGGTGCCTTACCCACGACGTCAGTTCCTTTGTATATCACTTGTCTATTTAAAGAATTGAAGTAGAGATGTATATGCACAGTCTGATGAAAGCACATTGGTGCTGAAACGCGTCACTATGATATAATATGTGACCAATAAATTCACTACTATACATTGTGAGTGCCGGTCTTCCTTGTAACACAGTTTCCTTGGACGCCAGCCCACTGACACGTGCACCGCATATTGAGAAATACTGAAGCAGTGCCGACCAGTTATCTACTTGGACAATCTTAAGGATAGGTCATAAATATCTAAAACGTGGGAAATCCCTTTTTTAAAGTGGACCTGTCAGGTGATTTCTGCTGCCTGGAATGCAGAATATACGGGAGGGATGCTGCATGATAAATAGCAGTGCTCCAGACAAAAAAACAATACCTAGTAGACATTGGCTCCTAAACTGAAAAATGTAGGAGTCAAATTACATTTTTAGTCGCCAAATCGAAACAGAATCAAAATGTTGGTATTGTGACAACGCTACGCCGATCAGATGGGCGTAGGGTTGTTTCGATACCAAAATTTTGATTTGCTTTCGACACCATAAAAAGTATTGCGTTACTCAATACCATGCAGAAAAACCCCCCACCAAAATTATATTTTTTTTTAAACGTGTGCATTCCTCATTTTATGAAACGTTCGGCCCATAATAGAACAGTCCTATCCTATTTTTTGGGGTGACAAGGTGACTAAAAAAAATGGCGTATCGCATGGTTTTGATTTATTTATTTCTGTTTCAGCGCTCACCGCATAGGAGATATTTTTAAATAATTTAATAGTTTGGACTTTTTGGACGCAGCGCTATGTAATATGTTTACATATTTTATATGTAAAATTGGTTAGGCGGGGATTTAAAACTTCATATTTTAGAGTTTTTTTTTTACTTACTATTAGCCCCCTTAGGCTGAGTTCAGACGGGCGAGATTTCCGCACGGGTGCAATGCGTGAGGTGAACCCATTCATTTCTATAGGGCTGTGATCACTTATGCGTTGCGTGAAAATCACATCATGTTCTATATTGTGTGTTTATCACGCAACGCAGGCCCCATAGAAGTGAATGGGGCCGAGTGAAAAATCGCAAGCAAGTGCGGATGCGGTGCGATTTTCACGGTTGCTAGGAGACGATCGGGATGGAGACCCGATCATTATTTTTTTTCCCTTATAACATGGTTATAAGGGAAAATAATAGCATTCTTAATACAGAATACATAGTACAATAGCGCTGGAGGGGTTAAAAAAAAATAAAAAATGTTTTAACTCTCCTTAATCTATTTGCTCGCACAGCCGGCATCTCTTCTGTCTTCTTTGCTGTGTACAGGAAAAGGACCTGTGGTGACGTCACTCCGGTCATCACATGATCCATCATCATGTGATGGACCATGTGATGACCGGAGTGACGTCACCACAGGTCCTTTTCCTGTACACAGCAAAGAAGAAGACAGAAGAGATGCCGGCTGTGCGAGCAAATAGATTAAGGAGAGTTAAAACATTTTTTTTTTTTTTTTTTTTTTTTAACCCCTCCAGCGCTATTGTACTATGCATTCTGTATTAAGAATGCTATTATTTTCCCTTATAACCATGTTATAAGGGAAAATAATACAATCTACACAACCCCGATCTTGGATTTGGGTACCAAACATGCCGATTTTTCTCACACGCGTGCAAAACACATTACAATGTTTTGCACTCGCGCAGAAAAATAAATCGCGCATGTTCCCGCAATGCACCCGCAACGCCCGTGTGAACCCCTATTCACTTTAGGAGAGATCCATCAGGGTGAATAGGGCATCACACTCTCCCCTGCTGCCGTGCTTTGTGCACACGGCAGCAGGAAGCCGACTATGGCAGCCAGGGCTTCAGTAGAGTTCTAGCTGCTATGGTAACTGATCGGAGCCCCGCAATTACACTGCTGGGGCTCCGATCGCAACTGCCACTGAACCACCAATTACTTTAATACTGAGGAGTTGGGGGGGGGGGGGGGCGCACTGCGCCACCAATGTTTATTATATTGGGGGGGGGGGCACTACGCCACCGATGTTTATTATACTGAAGTGCTGGGGGGGAAGGGGGGGCACAGCGCCACCAATGTAGATAACTGACCTGTTAATACAAATACAGGAGGCGGGTGCCAGAATCAAATAGCCGGCACCCGACCTCTATGACAGGGAGCTGCGATGCGCTGTAGTTAACTGCACCTGAGGGGTTAACTGCAGAGGATCGCAGCTCCCTGTCAGAGGTCAGGTGCCGGCTATTTGATTCCGGCACCCGCCTGCTGTATTTGTATTAACAGGTCAGTTATAGTCATTGGTTATGCAGTGGCCACAACCCCTCCCGTCTCTCTTCTCATTGGCGGCAGCAGCACAGAGGGCGGGAGAGACTCCTTCTCCACTGCGTTGCTGAGAAGAACATTGGCGGCAACGGCAGAGGGTCTAGTCACAAATGGCGACAAGACTAAAAAGTCTTGTCGCCATTTGTAAATTCTAAGTCGCATTGGTAACCATTTTGGTCGCCATTTGGAGCCCTGAATAGGTTTATATAATTTGGAGCAGGATTTAGTTATTTTTATTCCAAATCATACACAATATAAAATTGAGCTCAGCATCATATATCCCGCTTTTAGAGCAGGAGAACTAACCTGATTATTTCACTTAAAAAGGTTGAAAGGGAATCTGCTACCCCAAGTTTGGACTATTATCTACACTAACACATGGATAGTACTGCAGATAAGGAGTCCAGATCACTATGTTTTATTCTCCTACTGCCCCCTACTGTCAGTGCTCAAAACTGCACTGAAAAACACAGTCTGGACTGCTGTGCATGCACAAATAGTGGAGAAGACTCCTGTGCACACACACAGCAGTCCTGACGATGTATTTCAATGTAGCTCTGAGTGCTGACAGCGGAGGAACAGGGTGCAGCAGGAAAACAAACAATAGTGATCTGGACTCCTTATCTGCCATACTAATCATGTATTACTGTAGATAATGGTCCAAAATTGGGGGTGACCGATTCCCTTTAAATGTTACTTATGCTACAATAAATGCACTGAACCTTCTAGAAGCACAAGTCCAAAAAAAAGATATATATAAACTGCCAAGCAAGAAGCACCTGGGTCTTCGTACTTAGCGCAGTCATTAGATATACCTTCCAGAGAACTGCGATATGAAGCCAAGCAATAAAACTGGTCAGAGTCTTCACAATGTACAAGGTTGCAAAAATGTAATCATATTTTCAAAGTTTCAAAAGTCAATGAGCAACAAGGATCTGAAGTCCAACCAGTTATCAGGATTTGCTACCGTGCATGAACTGAAGAACCGGTCTGCCAAGACCATTCCGTGTCACCTCAGAGGTGGAGCAGATGATCCCCACCATGAATGGAGCTCACAAATGATGGCTGTTACCTGGTCAGGGGGGAAGGAAGAGTGATTTCCAGTGGTGTGCCTTTAAAACTGTGAGCTGCCCCAAGGGAGAATTTGGCCTCTTGTCCATTTAGAGAAACTTTCTTGATTGTGAGGTCTTTGGTATCCAAAATCTATGGAGAATCAAAAGTACATCAATAAAAAGCCATCTTTCCCACAAAATATCTGCTCTTGCTTCACTATTTTAAAGATTATGACTAGAAATAGCATGTGTGAGCATGCTACATGCAGCACATAATGTGCACTACACGTGTTTGTAGTCATAGATCTATCCAGCTACCTACCAGTATAAGTGCATATCATCAGTGACCAAGGAAGAGAAACTAGGGCAATAACAAGAGACATCCCGCACTGAACGATTAGGAAACTAACCTGCTCGAGTTACCTCCAAAGTGTTACATTACACGTTCCTGGCCAGAGGCGTACCGAGGCACTCACTAAAATAATGTCATAAGTTATACCGGTGAGAGGTCTTTATATAGGTCTGTAAGCCAAGGAACAGCAAAATGTGCACGGTTTTTTGTAGTAAAAAAACAAACAAAAAAAAAACACTAGCGCCACATTTTAGCTGAAGGTGTGTGCAAAATAAGAAACGCAGGACACACAAGTGTTATTTTATTTTTTTTGCTACTGTTTTTTTTTTTTTGTCTTTCTAGCATCTTTTCAAAATGGCAGCTTGCTGGAACTTTTGGCGTTTTTCAGGAATTTATAGAAGAAAACACCAGTGGTAGGACACACTGCTTGCAAAAAACGTACACAAAAAAAAAAAAAAAAAAAACACATGCGGTTAGTCGGTTCCTTTTTCTTGCACACATTGTGGATTATGCATGTTTTTTTGGTGCGGATTCTCTTGCGGAAAAGCTGCAGCGTAAAAGAACCAGCAAAGTAAATGAGATCAGACAAATGTGATGTACACTTTGCCTTCTTCTTTTGAAAACCACAGCATGTCAATTGTTTGGGATCTGCAGCAAAACCGCATCAAATCCACACCAAAAACTGCAAGTAACATGCGGTTTTTGGCATGAAAACATACTGAAATCAACATAGAGATTTGTGCCAGACACAGCGGTGTGCAGGTAGCCTAACCGGTAACAGAGAATGCATGCCTCCTGGAAAGGAACAATGCAGCCCCATGCCAGCTACGTATTACACAGTCCTATGTAGGATGGATGGGGAGACAGAAGATAGATATGAGAGAGAAGAGGGATAGATAGATAGATAGATATAGGAGTGATAGATAGAGAGATAGATATAAGGAGTGATAGATAGATATAGGAGTGATAGACAGACAGAATGTGAGTCTAGGTGGCGGTGAGAGATGTGGGGGTCCGGGTGGCAGTAGGAGGGGTGAGGCTCAGGTACCAGGCTGGTGAGGGAGTCCTGCAGGCAGCGCACAGTCAGGGCGGTGGAGGCGGAGATGACTCGGGCAGAGAAGTCCACTCTCAGGTGCAGGTTCAGGTGCCTGGTGGTGAACTGCTCCGCGGAGCAGAACGAGCTGGGGTCAGACATGATGACTGAGATCCTGGAGCTGCGCACACCGACCGCACTGACGGCAATGTGACGGCTCACACACCAGAGAGATTAGAGAACCAGCAAATGCCTGCCTGCAGACGGAGCCACGTGACCGCGAAAGCGCTTGTGGGAGATGTAGTTTACTCTGACGCAATCCCAGCATTGTGCATTGCCCCTCCAGGAAGTGCGCGTAGTTTATCCTTGCAGCATATCTGGAGCCAGGCACAGCCTGGAGGTGAAGCAGCTCCAGTCATCCGTGTGCTGCAGACATTACACCAGATAGATGGGGAACTGAGACAAATGTATTTACTTATTTATTGGGGGGGGGGGGGGGGGGACAAAAGAATGTCTTTTTTGTCCACATCTGATCTGCATTTTCTGCGGTCAGATGAGGACACATTCATTATATTAGTCACTAAAAAGAATTATTTGAAGAGGAACTCATAATGTTGCATAATAGTACCGTTTTGTCGGATTAGCATTTAGGGTATGAGGCAATTAGGGAATACATAAAGTTGCAAAACAACATCTATATCAAAATAAAAGGAACAGGGCGGTTAGGTTAGGAAAAAAAAAGTTTGTTGAAAGACTATAAGAGGACAATAGGGGACATTTATTAAGACCGGCGTTCTCCACACTGGTCTCAAGTCCCTCTGTATTTCATGTCTCCTCATGAACTCCATTCCTACAGAGATTCATCGGAAGTTCTTATCAGCTGTATTCAGGATCATAATCCATGGCAAGTAGAGCAGAGAGGAGGCTGAGGCAGCTCTTTACCTCAGTGTTGTGAAGTAACTTGTCCTCCTGTGTTATTAGGACAGGTCTTGTGTGCACTAATAGGATGGCGGCCATTTTATTTCTCCTAATGATTGCTTCCTAGACAAAACATACCAATATAACAAATGAAAGGTATTTGGAAATATATTTATAATAAAGTAAAAGTTAAGCATTTTCATTTTATTAATTCCCGAAGAACCCCTTTAAGTGGAGGTGAAGCACTGCATTTACGTCCAGCGATTACCTCCACGGTATGAGGACGAGTGATGGCTGCTGTTGGTAGATGGCTGCTGCTATCACTCGTCCTCATACAGCTGCACTGTTTCCTGGCAGCAGAGTGCTGTTTAGATGTGTTTCGACCTGATATGCCAGTGATGGCTAACCTTGGCACTCCAGCTGTGGTGAAACTACGACTCCCAGCATGCTCCATTTATTTCTACAGAGTTCTGAGAGCAGCCAAGGAAGGGGGGCATCTTGGGAGTTGTAGTTTTACCACAGCTGGAGTGCCAAGGTTAGCCATCACTGTGATATGCATTACTCATAGCATGTTCATTTCAGAGGAGATTCCTGTTTAAAACACCTCAAACCACAAGTTACACAGGTGATTGAAAATAACACAAATACCCAGTTAACTCTTCATGGGTGTTCAATGTATTAAACAGAAACACACAATGCAAAATGAGGAATTATAAGTTTTTCTTTATTACACACATAATGGGTAGATGCCCCTAAAAACTCATATTGTCTGTAATGGACTGCAGCAGTGCTCTTCAACCAGAGGCTCAAGAGCCACATTATTATTTATTATTAAAGCGCCATTCATTCCATAGCACTGTACATATGAAAAGGGGTATACATACATAATACAGACAATTGCTCTAAGCATACAGTGAGGAGCAGAAGTATTTGAACACCCTGCGATTTTGCAAGTTCTCCCACTTAGAAATCATGGAGGGGTCTGAAATTCATATTGTAGGTGCATTCCCACTCTGACAGAATAAAAAATCAGGAAATCACATGATTTTTAAAGAATGTATTTGTCTTGCACTGCTGGACATAAGTATTTGAACACCTGAGAAAATCAGTGTTAATTTTTGGTACAGAAGCCTTTGTTTTCAATTACAGAGGTCAAACGTTTCCTGTAGTTCTTGACCAGGTTTGCACACACTGCAACAGGGATTTTGGCCCACTCCTCCACACCGATCTCCTCTACATCTGTCAGGTTTTGGGGCTGTCGCTGAGCAACACAGAGTTTCAACTCCCTCTAAAGATGTTCTATTGGATTTAGGTCTGGAGACTGGCTAGGCTACTCCAGAACCTTGATATGCTTCTTACGGAGCCACTCCTTGGTTATCCTGGCTGTGTGCTTCTGGTCGTTGTCATGTTGAAAGGCCCAGCCACGACCCATCTTCAATGCTCTGACTGAGGGAAGGAGGTTGTTGCTCAAAATCTCACAATAAATGGCCCCATTCATCCTCTCCTTAATACAGTGTAGTCGTCCTGTCCCGTTCGCAGGAAAGCACCCCCAAAGCATGATGTTACCACCCCCATGCTTCACAGTAGGGATAGTGTTGTTGGGATGCAGCTCATCCTACTTTTTCCAACAAACACGACAAGTGTAGTTTAGACCAGAAAGTTCTACATTTGTCTCATCTGACCACATGACTTTCTCCCATGCCTCCTCTGGATCATCCAGATGGTAATTGGCAAACTTCAGACGGGCCTGGACATGTGATGACTTGAGCAGGGGAACCTTCCGTGCAATGTATCACAGCGTAGTGTTCCACCGACAGTGACCTTTGAAACTGTGGTCCCAGCTCTCTTCATGTCATTGACCAGCTCCTCCCTTGTAGTTCTGGGCTGATTCCTCACCTTTCTTATCATCAGTGATACACCACGAGGTAAGATCTTGCATAGAGCCCCAGTCCGAGGGAGACTGACAGTCGTCTTTAGCCTCTTCCATTTTCTAACAATTGCTCCAACAGTTGATTTATTTTCACCTAGCTGCCTGGCAATTCCCCTGTAGCCCTTTCCAGCCGTGTGGAGGTCCACAGTTTTGTCTGTGGTGTCTTTTGACAGCTCTTTGGTCTTGCCCATAGTAGTAGTTGGCGTCTGACTGACTATGGGGTGGACAGGTGTCTTTAAAGAGCTCAGGCAGGAGCTACTAAGGTAGATTAAAGAGTGGAGTAGAGGTGGACTTTTTAAAGGCACAGTAACAGGTCTTTGAGAGACAGAATTCTTGCTGTTTCTCAGGTGTTCAAATACTTATGTTCAGCAGTGCAAGACAAATAAATTCTTTAAAAATCATACTATGTGATTTCCTTATTTTTTAATTTTTTTTATTCTGTCTCTCAGAGCGGGAATGCACCTACAATATGAATTTCAGACCCCTCCATGATTTCTAAGTGGGAGAACTTGAAAAATCGCAGGGTGTTCAAATACTTCTGTTCCTCACTGTAAACAAGACGAGTTAAAAACTGGTACAGAAGGAGAGAAGGCCCTGCCCGTGAGGGCTTACAATCTACATGGTATGGGAGAAGGACACAGTAGGTGAGGGTGAAGTTAGTGATGGCGGTATAGAGGCAGCAGGGTCACTGGTTGTAGGCTTGTCTGAAGAGGTGGGTTTTCAGGTTTCTTATGAAGGATTCCACTGTATGTGAGAGTCTGATATGTTGTGGTAGCGAGTTCCAGAGTGTGGGGGATGCACGGGAGAAATCTTGGAGGCAATTGTGGGAAGAGGTGATAAGAGGAGAGAAGGAGGTCTTGTCAGTATCGGAGATTGCGTGTGGTGATGTATCGGGAAAGTAGCTCAGAGATGTAGGGAGGGGAGGTGGGGACAGGTTGTGGATGGCCTTATATGTATTTGTTAGTCTTTTGAACTGAATTCGCTGGGCAATGGGGAGCCAGTAAAGGGATTGGCAGAGGGGAGAGGCAGAGGAGTAACAGGGTGGGAGGTGGATTAGTCAGGCAGCAGAGTTGAGGATAGATTGGAGGGGTGCGAGAGTGCTAGATGGAAGGCCACAAAGGAGAGTGTTGCAGAAATCTAGGCGGGAGATGATGAGGGCATGTACAAGCATTTTTGCAGATTCAAAGTTAAAGAAAGCGTGGATACGGGAGATGTTTTTGAGTTGGAGGTGGCAGGTGGTGGAAAGGGCTTGGATGTGCAGTCGGAAGGTGAGGGCAGAATCCAAGGCCACTCCAAGGCAGCGGACTTGGTTGACCAAGGAGAGTGTGCAGCCATTGATTGTGAAAGATAGGTCTGTTGGGGGGTTGAGCAAGATGAGGGAAAGATGATGAATTCTGTTTTATCCATCTTAAGTTTTAGAAAGCGAGAGGAGAAGAAGGATGATATAGCAGATAAACATTGTGGGATTCGGGCCTGTTTTGCATCAGCGAGTGAGGATTTGAATATGAGGAGGGATTGCTTGTATGCGGTGAATTGATCTATAGAATGGGATTTCTTCCATTGCTGCTCAGCAGCCCTGGAAGCTTGTCTAAGTTTTTTGGTCAGGTTGGTGTGCCAGGGTTGTCTGTTGATTTTTCGGGTTTTGTTGTGTGTGAGGGGGGCAATGGTGCCCAGATCTGTACTTATAGTGGTGTTATATAGGGTGGTGGCAGCATCTGGGTCTTGGAGGGAACAGATGGTAGAGAGTGGAAGAAGAGAGTCAGAAAGCAAACAAAAGTCGAAATTTTTAAGGTTCCTGCGGGGGTGTGCTAGTGTGTGGACTGGGGGAGCAGCAGAATGTGGCTCTTAAATCCCCTGGATGTGATTTACAGCTCTAGAAACGTTTCAACACTAGCAGCACCAAGAATGCCATAGCACTCAGTTCTTGGATCAGATCACATCAAAGAAGTTGTCAGGACACTATAAAATACCTTGCTAAGTCTACAAAGTTGGGGACCACTCTACTACAGGAAGTTTGTGGACTTATGTTGGCAGTTTATATAAACAAGTACTGTAATAAAAATGCATTGCTTAGTTCATAGAAGGGTCATAGACCTTCTGGAGGCACCCAAAGGGTACAGGGACAAATATCCAATCATCTGTTTGGGTGAAACATTTTCACATGCCTTGTCATGGCCCTAAAGTTGGTAAAGTAAGTATCACCAATATGAATGTGACTTACTGTACATGCCATATATTTTCTTCAGTGATGGCAGGTTTTTGTTTCTACCATCTAGGGCTGCAGCTTCTGCTGCATTGTAAAATGGAAGCCCAGGATCATAGTAATCCATTTGCAGCCTCAATCACATGATGGAAGCCAGCTATCCTGCAACTAGCCTGAAGTGTGGACCTCAAGCAATGTGGATTGTGTGCCTTTCCACTCTTCCTCCAAACTCCTGGACCTTGCTTTCCAAATGAAATGCAAAATTTACTTTAATCGGAAAACAGGACCTTGGACCACTGTGCGACAGTCCAGTCCTTTTTCTTCTTATATGGGGGTTATTAAAAATAATTGACCATCCATATTATGTGTGAATGGTCTGGGGTCGCTAGAGCTAATGACATACAGGTGCATCTCAATAAATTAGAATAGAATCAAAAGGTAAATTTATTTCAGTGAAGTAATTCAAAATGTGAAACATATGTTATTCATTGCACACAGAGTGATCTATTTCAAGTGTTTATTTATTTTAATGTTGATGATTATGGATTACATCTAATGAAAACCCAAAAGTTAGTATTTCAGAAAATGTAATTATATAAGAAAAATAAAAAATACATATGAATACAGAAATATTGGCCTACTGAATAGTATGTGCAGTATGTGTTCCTTTTGCAAGAATAACTAATTCAATGTAGTGTGCCATGGAGGCGATCAGCCTGTGGCACTGCTGAGGTGTTATGGAAGCCTAGGTAGCTTTGATAGTGGCCTTTAGCTTGTCTTCATTGTTGGGTCTGGTGTCTCTCATCTTCCTCTTGACAATACCCCATAGATTCTCTATGGGGTTTAGGTCAGGAGTGTTTCCTGGTCAGTTAAGCAAAGTGATACTGTGGTTATTAAACCAGGTATTGGTAATTTTGGCAGTGTAGGCAGGTGCCATGTCCTGCTGGAAAATGAAAACAGCATCTCCATAAAGCTTGTCAGCAGAGGGAAGCATGAAGTGCTCTAAAATTTCCAGGTGGATGGTTACACTGACTTCGGACTTGATAAAACACAGTGGACAAACACCAGCAGATGCCACTGCTCCCCAAACCATCACTGACTGTAAAAACTTCACTGGACCTCAAGCAACTTGGATTGTATGCCTCTTCACTCTTTCTCCAGACTCTGGGACCTTGATTTCTAAATAAAATGCAACATGTACTTTAATCTGAAAACAGGACCACTGTGCAACAGTCCAGTCCTTTTTCTTCTTAGCCCAGGTAAGACGCTTCTGACATTGTCTGTGTGTCATGAGTGGCTTGACACAAGGAATTCGACAGTTGTAGCCCATGTCCTACATATGTCTGTGTGTGATGGCTCTTGAAGCACTGACTCCAGATGCAGTCCACTCCTTGTGAATCTCTCCGAAAGTCTTGAATGGCCTTTTCTTGACAATCCTTCCAAGGTTGTTGTTATCCCTGTTGCTTGTATTCTATTTCTACTACACTTTTTCTTTCCACTCAACTGTACATTAATATGCAACATCTTTCAAGGTGCAACTCTTTAAAGGGAATCTGTCACCATTAAACTAAAACTATTGTCTTGTAGCACTTGCTACCTCCTTTCCAGATGTGCTTTTCTTTCCTTGCTGCTTGGTTTCTATCTTGAAAAAATCCAGTTTATTCCTTATGCAAATGAGCTAGTAAGGTTCCCAGAGGGGCGTTATTTTTGTTCAAAGGCCCCCAGGAACACCCTCATTGAGTGCCCAGGCCCCCTCTCCAGCAGAGCCCAAGCACACCTCTCCCCGGCTCATATTCTACACCCCCAGCAGCGCCGTTGTCCCCCCCACTATATCACTAACAGCAGAGAACCCCACCCACCCTTGCCTTCAGTGCCACTGACAAATCTCGCCGCGATCTTCCAGCAGAGGATGAAACGCTAGGCTTGGCGCATGCCCAGTGAAACATTTGAGGCTGATGCCCTCAGTTCCGAACACTGCCTGCGCCTCCACTCTTCCGGTTCATCTGAGGGAATCAGCCTCAAATGTTTCACTGGGCATGCGCCGAGCCCAGTGACGGTTTCATCCTCTGCTGGAAGATTGCAGGAGCATTATGGAATACACGCTCTGTCTGTAACAAATTGTCCTACATTCATGAACTTTTCATCTCTCAAACAATTTCCTTTCTGGGTACCACAGAAACATGGCTGACCACCTCTGACACCTCCTCCCCTGCTGCACTCTCATATAGTGGATTTCAATTCACTCACACCCCCCGCCCCGACTTCAAACATGGTGGAGGAGATGGTCTTCTCCTATCAGACACCTGCTCCTACAGCCCAACTCCACTGCCACCCTCCATTACGCTCACCTCATTTGAAGTACACTCTGTTCATATCTACTCTTCCTCCAACCTTCAAGTAGCTGTCATTTACCGTCCCACAGGCCCAGCCACCATCTTTCTTGACCATTTTAACACCTGGCTACTACACTTTCTGTCTGCCGACATCCCAACTATCATGAGTGACTTCAACATCCCTATTGACTGCCACTCGGCCGACTCGAAACTCCTATCACTCTCTTCCTCCTTCGGCCTATCACAGTGGTCTTTAGCTCCCACCCACAGAGATGGTAACACTCTAGATCTTATCTTTACTCTCCTCTGCTTCCTATGTAACATTTCAAATTCACCTCTCCCCCTATCCAACCACAACCTACTCACCTTCTCTTCATTGGTCTCTTCTGCTGCTCCCTTGGTCCACACACTAGCACATCCCCGCAGGAACCATAAACATCTCGACTTTCACTTTCTTTCTGACTCTCTTCTCCCACGCTCTACCATCTGTTCCCTCTAAGACCCAGATGCTGCCACCACCCTATATAACACCACAATAAATACAGCTCTGGACACTGTTGCCCCCCTCACACACAACAAAACCCGAAAAATCAACAGACAACCCTGGCATACCAACTTGACCAAAAAACTCAGACAAGCTTTCAGGGCTGCCTTGCGGCAATGGAAGAAATCCCATTCTAAAGATCAATTCACCACATACAAGCAATCACTCCTCATATTTAAATCCTTACTCGCTGATGCAAAACAGGCCTACTTCTTATCTATCATATCTTCCCTGGCCCTAAACAACTTTTTAACACTTAACTCTCTTCTCCGTCCCCCAACGCACCCACCCTCTCCTTTCATCTCAGCTGAGGACTTTGTCACATACTTCAAACAAAAGATAGTCAACATCAGAGAAAGCTTCAGTACACAGTCCCAACAGACCCTCTACACAACTGCTCGGTCCTCCTCATGCTGCGATTTTCACGCAACGCACAAGTGATGCTCACCGCTCATCTGCACAGCCCTATTGAAATGAATGGGTCTGGATTCAGTGCGGGTGCAATGCGTTCACCTCTCGCCCATCATCATCAACATTAAAAGAAAAAAATGCTTGAACTAGATCCCACTGTGTATAATGAATCTATTAAATAAATGAGTTTCACTTTTTGAATTGCATTACTGAAATAGATTAGGAGAAATAGGTTTTCAGGTGCACATGGGGGAGATTTATTAAAACTAGAGTAAGGAGAAACTGGCTCAGTTGTCCATAGCAACCAAATAAGATTCCACGTTTCATTTTCCAAAGTAGCTCTGAAAAATTAAAGGTGGAATCTGGTTGCTATGGGCAACTAAGACAGTTGTCCTTTACACCTGTTTTGATAAATCTACCCAGCCAGAATGTAATATAGGAGTATGCAGCCAAGTCCTGGCTTTTATTTGCAGAGCAGTTTACTATTAAGCAGCATTTCTTATGTTTCCGAATGCTTGTGAAATCACGACCCAACCGGTTTAGAATTTACTGAGAAACGATTCCCTCTATTTAATCTGTCACTTGTTACTACTTATCTTAATCCACTTCCTACTAAGTGAAGAAAAACATTGGCGAGAGTCATAACGTACCTGTAAATTATAAGCAATTCATTTTCATCTCTTAGGTTGAGTTTTCATGTTCAGTTTTTTTAAATGCAGTCTGACCAATGGGGCACCTGCTGCTTATGAACAGTGATGGTCTTCATCGGGCTGTTCTCGGAACTGCCTG
The DNA here is from genome assembly GCF_014858855.1 of Bufo gargarizans. Lineage (NCBI taxonomy): Eukaryota > Metazoa > Chordata > Amphibia > Anura > Bufonidae > Bufo > Bufo gargarizans. The sequence continues at coordinate 336,751,069 of NC_058081.1, read as the reverse complement.
CTCCGGATGACCGCATTTGTTTCAGACCGGCTTGTGCCTCGCCGGACTTGTGAGTTAAGATGGCAGCCCGCAAGTGTTCGCAGGTGAACACGGCGAACTGGCCGTCACTGATTATGAGTACTGTGGCCGTGTTCCCCGGTTTGAATGGAGCATTGGTCTGGTATGCCCACTGCTGCTCCATCCAACTCTACGGGACTGCAAGAGATAGCTAAGCGCTTGCATTTGGCTATCTCCAGCCTCCTTTTGCTTGTGACTTTTAAACGCACCCCCATTTTGGTTCTGTGAAATGGGGGCGGGAGGTTGCTGCTGAAAAACATTTTCTGTAAGAAACAGAATACCAAATAATACATTATATTTGTCGTGTGTGAAGCAATCTAAAAGCAAGAATATGAATTCTTAGATATTATGTGAACTATATTTTTTTAAGTGAATATTTTTGTGTTTTTTGTTTAAAAAGAATAATAAAATTGCATAATATGTACACAAAATATGGTATTAAACAATTAAAAGGGTTTTACAGGAGTTTAATATTAATGGCCTATCCTCAGGATAGATCATCAGTATTTGATTTGTAAGAGTTCGACTCCCAGGACCCCCACCATTCAGCTTTTTAAACATGCTGCAGCCTCTTCCTAGGCCAGTGATGTCACTTTCATTAGTCACATGGCCTTTGCAGCTCAGTCCCATTCAAGTGAATGGGGCTGAGCTGCAATACCAAGCAGATCCAATTACAATGTATCGGGCTGTGCTTGGTAAGCTGTAAGGAAGCCGCAGCACTCACTGGGGCGCCATGGCCTCTTCAAACAGCTGATTGTTGGGGTGTCAGGAGTTGGACCCCCACCATCAGATATTGATGACTTATCATGAGGCTAGACCATCAATAATAAACACCTGAAAAAACTCCTGGACATTTGATACAGCTCAAACATAAAAAGAAAAAGTCCAGCTCACCAGATATCCAACGAGCCAAGGCCAGCTCTATGTAATGATCTTAAAAAAAAAAAAAAAAACTTTCAGCACGTAGTAGGTATAAAAGATTGCTTTGTCTTTATTCCATGGCACTCGCAACAATATTGATGCTGTGGAATATATTTATATTTATATTGCAGTTGTCTGTCTGGGTGTGGGGGTTTAGATAAAATATGCATGAGAGATTTTCCTTATGCTTCCCCCCTCCCCGATGCGTTTTTTTCCTCGTTTTCATGTTTTGCAAGTTATCTCATCAAATTGTGCGGTTTATATAATTTTCAGTCTGATGTTATTTTACACAGCCTGTTTGTTATCTTACTATCTAATATACATACAGTATAATGTTGTGTTCTTTGTGTATGTTCTCCAACTTTGATTTTAATTGCACTGGAGATTATTATGTGATGGTGATTTTATATATATATATTTGTGGTCATGGCTGCGGATGTGAGGTGAAGTGAGAAGTGGGGAACAGGCCTGACCTGTTTACTTACCTCAGACCTGGACTGAATGGCTGGTGGTGTGCCATTAGCCATGAACGAGGGTAGGCCTATAAGAGGGCAAAGAATTAGCCAGGTAGCGTAGAAAAGGAGTTTATTATACACGCAGTACATCATAAAACCAGACTACAGAAAGCCTCGGATATCTCTCTGTGCGGGTTCGGAATGTACCGCCCGTAGCATGCAGAGTGCGGGTGACCCATTTTTTGGATGATGTGAGCTGGGACATTATGCTTTGATGCTGCGGAAGCAGCCCCAATGCGGAAGGAATTTCCCAAAAAGGTTTTCGGATCATAACCTAAACCCGCCACTAGTGAACGGATGTGCGAAATGAACTGGGATGACGTGATTGATCTGACTTTGAACAGGAGCAAAGGGCTGTCTTGGGCCGAATCGCCCAACACCGCCAAAAGCTGCTGGAAGACCAGAAAGGGCACCTTTCATCGAAAGTCGGGAAGTACCTGATTCCTACTGGTGGACCGATTTGGGATGTTTTGGAAGAAGCGAGGTACAGGATGAACTGGTCGTCTTGCCGGACCAGTTGGCCCTTAGTTAAACTTTTGACTCTGGCAGTGGAGCTGGTGAACTCCCCTGGCCTTAAAAAAACATAAAAGCTGAGGTACATGGCCGCTTTGACAATAGTACTAGCAAGGAGCCCAAAAGGATTGCCATCTAGGGAGGTGGATAACTTCCTAAAGAGTTCTCCTGATACCGGCTGTCTAAGAGTGCTTGTCCCCCCACTGCTCTTTTGTATGCCCCTGAGGGTGGCTTTTATCACTGGTGACAAGAAAATCGACCTACAGTCTGGATCTTCCAACGTGAGGAAATGCTGTACCCCGGCCAGGCATAACTTTATGGAGTTGTAGGAAAGTTTGATCTCCAAATGGCAGTATGCCAAGAAAGCCATGATGTATGCAGTCTTGCCGGTATCATGTCTTGGGTGAAGGAGTGTGAACTTGTGGAACACATTCCAGCCTGTTCTATAGTTTCTGGATGTGTGGACAAAGATTTTTGCACCAGACTTTTTGCTGAATCAATGTAAGATTTTAATCCATAACCAATGTTTGGAACGCTGGAGGGGATAAACCCACTTGGTCCGCCTCCGGCATTGCCTGGAAAAAATTACGAAAATTAAATCGTGACAAGGCATCTGCGGCAATATTTTGTGTGCCCTGGATATGCCTGCAAGTTACATGAAAATTGTGGCACAGGGAAAGCCAGACTAACCTGCGGACGAATGACATGATGAACGGTCACTTAGATCTGCCTTTGGCGATGATGTCTACCACCGCCTGATTATCGGTGACAAAAACTACAGACGAGTTGGCCCATTGACTGCCCCAAACTTGAGCCGCTGCTACAATTGGGTACACCTCTAGCAAAGGGGAAGACTTCAAAGCCCGCTGCACAGAAGACACCTCTGTGGGCCAGGAACCAGCAAACCACTGATTCCTGCTGATTACTGCGTATCCTGCAGAGTCCACGGCGTCCGTGAAAATCGTGGCCGATGTGGGACTCCATTGAGGAACAACTGGCAAGGAACGTGTTCCACATCGCCAAATCCGCGATCGCTTGGCTGTCTAAGCAGATGAGGCTATCCTGCTCGGGGGCTGATGGAAGCAACTGTAACAACCGGGAGGCGAAGGCCCTGCCCTGTGGCATAATTCTGGTGGCAAAGTTCAACAAACCCAGCAACGATTGTAACTCCACTTTAGTAAAACTTCTGTAACCCACTGCCTTGGATATCTCTTCCCTGATTTTGGTGAGCTTTTCCTCCGGAAGCCTAGCTTGCCTTTTTATGGTGTCCAAAACTATCCCTAGGAAGGTGATTACCGTTGAAGGGCCTTCTACCTTTGAAGAGGCGACGGAACGTTGAGCTCAGAGAAGATCTGGAGAAGGGACCTGAGCTTGCTGGGTCTGCAGCCTGGAGATTCAACCAAGAGGAAATAATCCAGGTAATGAATGACCAATGAGCAATCGCAGCAGTTTGACTAAAATCCAATGCAGGGCCTGCACAAATTGATGAAAAAACAGCCAGGGACTGCTCTTGGACCCGAAGGTCAGATGGCTAGCAAAATAGTAAAGATTTAGCCATAAAACCTCCAGAGCTGCGGGTGAATGGGAAGCAGTTTGAACACATCTGCGATATCCGCCTTGGATAGCCAAGCCCCTCTGCCTACCTGGAGGATATATAACAGTATAGTGGGGCGCCAGTTACATGTGACCGGTGTTACAAGGATAGCAGTAGAGGAATATATGTATATAATATAATATACAGATTATCTACAACCGCTCAATTGGCGGGTCTATTGATGTTATGTCAAAGCAATATAGAAAAGTATGCTATAATCATAGTGGAATAATATTAAAATAAGAAATAAGTTGAGTCAAGGGACTTACTTCACCAGGGAGGAGGATGAACAGGATAAACTTAAGACACCTGTCCTCCTTACCTCCCTCGCCGAGGTCGCCTGTAAGATGGATACACACCCCGTCCTCGTGATGGAAGAAAATTTGAGGGCTTCAACCAAGGATGCTTGTTTTATTTCAAAAAAAGCTCGACGCGTTTCGGGGATTACAACTAAATCCCCTTTATCAAGAGCACAAATAAAAGCACAAATAAAAACCTGGAGGATGAGATGGATGGCTTCATCGACTGAGGAGTACCGCATGAAGAACTCCTCAGAGGGAATCAGAGAATTTAAGCTCGGGATATCAGAACCATGAGGCGCAGAAAGATCGTAAATGAGACGTTTTTTATTGGATAACTTTTTAGCCACAATGCAGATAGGGCTGACCCTCCAAGTATCAAAGGGGACAATAGAAAATGGCCCTATGAGGAATCCTTTTTCTAACTCCGATTGTATTAGGACTCCTACCGACTGAAAGGAGATTAGGACCCTCCCAAGTGAACTGGGGAAGAGCGACCAGACCCGTATGGAACCCTTTGGCAAACCCAGCTGCAAGAAAATGAACGAACCGGAGATTGGGATGGTCATGGAGCTGCCAGGAGGTTCACGTTGACCCCGACAAGTCATGAGGTCCTAGAAGAACGCTGTGGGCAGGTTGTCAGGGGGTGGGCTCTAGAGCAACCAGAGCAAATGTGCAGGGTTCTACATTTATTGTAATTGCAGATGGCCATATTATAATTATTGCAGATTTGACTATTACCCAGTAAAACTATGGGGCGGCCTAATTTATCGGTGGATGGAGCAGGTCTCTGCGGGAAACCAGAAGTGCTGGGAAGGAATCTGCCCTGGGAGACGGGAGGGACCACGTTGGGCACCAATCTGACGAGTGGAGGATGGAATTGCAAGAAGCACATGCTAGAGCCTTGAGACCAGCGAAATGGCGACATAAGAGCTCCATATCTATGGACGCCCAATTGGTGGTGTGCTGGAACTGGGCCAGAGTGGCGGCCACCTTGGCAAAAAACGAGCGATGGTAGTCATAACAGGCGTGGCCGCCATACTTGTGGCCCAGATCCGTGACCCTGTACAGATAGGTATCCAGTTCCTCCCGTCTCCCAGGGTGGGCAGAACAGATGATGTCCCTGTATAAACTGAAGGCCAGAACAAATTCTGGGATAGACAATTTTTTGTTGAGGCGGATGTCCCTGGCCTTTAGAGTGATGGAAACGTCGCCGCAAGCAATGGTCCTATTATCGATGGTGTCATGGGTAGCTATGAGAATGGAAGCTAAATTGATGTCCTTGCCCTCTAGGATATCCCTCCTGATGTTATCAGGTGCAAAATGTGCCGGAGCTACCTCAGGTGTATATGAGGCCCTACCTGGGGAATAAGAACAAGAAGCGGCGGCCACTGGAACCGGAGGGGCGGAGGGACTAGGTGACAGTCCTCTGGACTCTACCGCGATCAATCTAGCCTGCATGTCTGAGACAGAAGTGGCGATGTTGTTAATTGTGGCATGTAATTGTGCCAAAGACAACTGAATGGTTGACATGGGCACTTGATCCGCCGGAGGAGCCGTTGGCTCGGACACCAAGAGTCTGTATAGCTCCGCCTTCCAAGCTGACGCTGGGTAACGAATCCCTCGGCTGTTGAGTTCCCTAATCAATTTTGGAATTGTCCAACTTCTGAGGGACATAGAGCTGCCATGGCCGGAAGCGGAAGACTCAGGGATTGATCAGGATTTCTCACGGTCTGATAGATGAGACATACTGTGAGAGTGAGAAATGATGACAGAATTAAAGGACGGAAGGCCCTGGAGTAAAGAGTGACCCGTGACCGTGAAGTGTTTTTTTTTGTGCTGGTGAAGACCGGAGTGTGAGCGCTTACCTGTGTGGACCCCTGGAAAGAAAGTGACAGCTGGCGATGACGTGACTTAACCGAAGAGGGAGTGTACTGTGAGAAAGGTGCGCACTGAAGTGATAATGACTAGACGGTACCTGAAGAATGACCCAGGAACAAACAAAGATGCAACAACAACTGGCCCCGGACCTGAAGTGTACAGGACGATGAAGTTAGTACACATGAGGCTTGCAGTGGTGTACCGAGAACATTGTGTATGCCTATAAAAAATTTTTTTATTTTTTTGCCAAGCACAGGAAGGAAGAAAACCTAACCACTACAATAGGCCATGGATATTTAACGAAACAGAAACGTGAGCCAGCGTTAACGGATAGGCAATGACAAATTAAAAACGTAAGCCTGAAAACGTACCAGGCAACAGAAATTATCAAATTAAAAAACGTAAGCCTGCATGACGTACCAGGCCACAGAAGTAAAATCAGAGAGTTAAAAACGTAAACCTGGATGACGTGACAGGCAGCATATTTAGGTTAAAAACGTAAGCCCGAAGACGTAGCAGGCAACATAACTTATCAAATTAAAAACGTAAGCCTGCATGACGTAACAGGCAACAGAAATAATAATCAGAGTTAAAAACGTAAACCTGAATGACGTTACAGGCAGCATATTTAAAGGGACACTGACAGGCCCAATAACCATAATTAGCTGTACATATCCATGCACAGGTCTTCTAATGTGCATTAAAAACATATAAGTATCCCCCCTGTCCACATTATGAATACAGTTAACTCACGTTTTATAACCTGAACTAATCGCTGTTCTTTCTGCCCAAGGGGCGGGGTTTCAGCTTCTCTTGCGCCCAGCCAGCATCAGCCCAACCGCCGTTTTTGAAGCGCCGCCCAGCTCATCAATATTCACTTAGCTGGGTGACGCTTGATGAGCTGGGCGGCGCTTCAAAAACGGCGGTTGGCTGATGCTGGCTGGGCGCAAGAGAAGCTGAAACCCCGCCCCTTGAGCAGAAAGAACAGCGATTAGTTTAGGTTATAAAACGTGAGTTAACTGTATTCATAATGTGGACAGAGGGGATACTTATATGTTTTTAATGCACATTAGAAGACCTGTGCATGGATATGTACAGCTAATTATGGTTATTGGGCCTGTCAGTGTCCCTTTAAGTTAAAAACGTAAGCCTGAAGACGTAGCAGGCAACATAAATTATCGAATTAAAAACGTAAACCTGGATGACGTGACAGGGAGCATATTCAAGTTAAAAACGTAAGCCTGAAGACGTAGCAGGCAACAGAATTTAAGTATACATGGGTGTTTTAAAGACGTAAGCCTGCATGGCGTAGCAGGCAACAAAATAAATGAAATGCAAGTTGAAACCGTAAGCCTGGAAAAACGTGACAGGCAATATTAATTTAAATTTTTTAAAACATGAGCCCGAATGGCGTACCAGGCCAGGACGTTGTGACTGTGACCTATGGAGACGGTGGCCGGCCACAGACCTTGGAGCAAGCTTGGGGCTGAAAGAAGCTGGAGGAACCAGGCCTACTTAAACGCTGACCATGCCTGAACTACGTCGGGTCCCTGAACTACTGAAAAAACGTGGACTAGCATGAGAATAAAGGGCCAGGCCCCCTAATTATACTGGAGCCTAGGTAACGCTACCGGCCGTGTGCGAGTGTAGTGTTAAAGGAAAAACCGCCTGACGGTTGGAAGACTGGCTTAGGTGTGTATGCGTTTTTTTTTTTGCTTTATTTGTCCCCCTCGTGTTTCTTATGATGTCCCAGGTTTTGTGGGGGTTTTTTCATGCTGCAAAACTTGGGAGGACTCCGTGACTGCCAGCAGATGTGAGGGGAACAAAGGAGGCCGGAATCTGACCTGTCCGAAGTGGGAGGTGGTGCCGAGATATCGCAAGATTTGCGGCACTCGTGAGGGAGAGAGAGGGACGCTGCGACGGGGGAGACTTACGCCTGGATCGGGACCCGACGCCCAAGCTCTCCGCTGATGAGCCTAGGCGTGCAGTGCTGTGAGGGAGCGGACCGTGGGAAGGTAGAGGGGGCAGGCAGACAGGGAAGGGAATACATGAAGCCGGTACAGGCTCGGCCATGTTACCTGAGGAGCGTTCGGCTAAAGCGCTCTGGAGCTGCTTGCAGGTTGTAGGGAGCAGCGGCCCCTGCATACTTACGGGTGAATGTATCGGCGCGTGTGTTGGCGACGTGAGCTTGGCAGGATTGCAGCAAGTAAACTCCTCCTCTCACAGATAGCTCATGGGCATGGAGGGAAACGCGCCTTGGCTTTTTAAAGGCACCTCCGCCCCTCCAACAAATAGAGGCTGACACGTCAGCCTTAACTACATATATATATATATATATATATATGTAACGTGGGGACTGTTTTGGTTTCGAGTGCTTTTTGTTTTTTCACCGCCTTTCAATGGTTTGTGTTTCCTTTGTCCCCCCCTTTCCCCTCCCCTCTTCCCTTCCCGATGCACCCTTCCCCATGCACCTGATTGGGATAGATCGCCATAAAGGTACTCAAACTCAGTTAGTCATCAGATCATGAGTAAGAACCTTATGGTTCGAAACATGTCGTCTGACAGCAGGTATCGGGCGGTTTTGTTCACTGCACCTGTATTGTTGTGAGTGCCAGGGAATAAAGACAAAGCAATCTTTTATACCTACTACGTGCTGGAAGTTTTTTTTTTTTTTTTGGGGGGGGGGGGGGATTTGATACAGCTGTGTCTTCTCTGTTGATTGCAAAATATCAGCATGTCAATGCAAATCCCAGTACAGGACAGGTACAACTAGTTACAGGCTGCATATAGACATAATAACTAATAACCTCTGTATCTGAAAGCTAGAGAAAAGGGTTTACATAACTCTGGAGGAAAACATGGGGGAGGGGGAAGGAAATGGTTTCCACATGGTCTTTGAAATAGAATGAAAATACTTATGTAGAACTTCAGAAATCCCAACAACACATCTGCAAAGGAAATAAAATAAAAATGTGCTCTTATATTTGTTCCAGAGATCAATGAGAACTATTATTTTCCAAAAGTTTTATTGTTTTCCAACAAAGTGAGTACAATTATCCATTGATTCCTTACTGCGACATCACAAACATTTACGTTTAAAGCACATATTTGATAGTACAAAATACATACTTCTCAATAATTGTGGTCAGTGATCTACCGCATATACTGAGAATCAATAGTGAGATGTTAATTAGGTAAGGATTTATGGCATAGGTTCGTCTTGGTGTATAAACAAAAACAAAAAGAGAAACAAAAGCATAGACAGGCACATAGAGTTTCCAAGTGTTCGGTACCTTGTTTCTAGGATCTAGTGGCTTAACATGTAAGGTCTCATCTTTTAATGTTTCCTCTGGATTTTCTCATCAAAGTGATTTGGTTAGTATGCATACCAACGGCTAGCTATCCATGTCCTCCAAGCTTTTTGGAAATTTGTCATAGAAGGCTGTTGTGAGTGAAACATTTTCTCATACATACAGGTGGAGTTTACTAGAGTGATCACCTCAGACAGCGGAGGGGTATGAGAACTTCTCCAGTGTCGTGTGATGACTAGTTTAGCCGCCATAAGTATGTGGGCAACCACTAGTCTATAAGGGGCCGCTATGTTATTGATGTCATTAAAAAGAAGAGCCATTTCTGGGGTCAACATTGAGTTGAGTGAGGTAAATTCGGCTATCAGGTTTTTAACGCTATCCTATAATGGGGAAATTCAAGGACAAGCCCATAAAATGTGGAGGAGAGACACTCTACTTCCGCAGTTCCTCCAACAATTGGGAGACGAGGTGGGAAACATTGTGTAAAGCTTGGTGGGCGTATAATAGCATCTTAGGCTAGTCTTGAATATCACTTCCTGGTGTGTTACACAGCAGAAAGCATTAGTGACAGTTCGGAAGGCAGATTGCCATTGGTAAAGGTTTGTTGTAGGTCTATCTCCCACTTAAGTTGGGATTGTGTTTTATTCTCCTCCCTCTCCTGAACAAGGAAATTATAGAACAGAGATATACCTCCTTTTTTGGGGAACCCGTCATGGAGGTATCGCAATCTTTCTTTAGGGATACCTTTTGTTATTCTTTCAATTTTACTCCATGGGGATCTAATTTTCAGGAATTTATAAAATTCCCTATGTGGGTTTTGATAGGTATTATGTAGATGAGAAAAGGACAATGAGAACTATTAAAAGCAGTATGTCACCAGCAAATTCACTTTTAGGCCTCATGTACCCAATAGTGGCTGTATTGCGGCTCGTAAAGAGTGGGTCTGCTATATGCGGGCACCGTCCGACCTATTTACTTTAATGGGTCAGCCATCAGGAGCAATGCGGAATAGAGGCACGGAACCCCACAGAAGCACTACAGAGTACTTCCGTGGTGTTTCTGTCCGTGCCTCCGCACTGAAAAAAATAGAACATGTTCTATTTTTTTTGCGGTGCGGACAGATCACGGACCCTTTCAAGTTGAACGGGTCTCGATCCGTCCCGGCCACCACACAGATGTTACCTGTGCATTGGGGACCGCAAATTGTGGTCCCCGATGCATGGAACGGCTGTGTGCATGAGGCCTTAAACTAGACATTTTGCTGTGTAGAGCTAGCTCAGCTAAATGTAGTGATTTCACTTAGGGATCTGTTGGTTTTTTCTATAGTGAAGGTACTTAGATATCTAAATAAGCAGTGACGTGCACCGATGGAGAGCCAAAGCCAATCTGTGTGTCTTTGCTCCTTTGCCTGCCTTTGCCAGATCTTCACTCTCCTTCTTGATTGACAGGGCCAGGCAAGATGACTATTCAGAAATCTGACCCTGTCAATCAAGATAAGGGAAGGTCTGACAGAAGACGTAGTGGGAGGAAGGGTGCACTTGGGCCGGCCCTTGGTACAATAAACTGCTCATTTTTTGTGTGGCAAAAAAACGCAACAATAAAACACATACAGTTTTTGCAACAATATACCTGCGTTAAAGGTACATTTTCTCCAGTTAAGGGAAACGCGCAGTAAAATTGAATTACATTAATTACAATTTTGCTAGAAGAAAACGCACCATAAACGCTTTTAGGGAAAATGAGCTAAGAGGAAGATGGATCAAAGGTCAGAATATATTAGGTATGTATGAGTTGTACGTGCTGAAAAACTTTTGCCCAATCAAGAATTGCTAAATTCATCAAGAGGTGTAACTTCCCCTGTGCATAATAATGTGGTCATCACGTGAATGTATTGATGATATAATCTATGAAAGGCATTGATGTCTTCACTGCAGTTATAGAAATATGTGATCTGCACTCCAATGTTGTGGTCTGGGTGCTCATGAGAGAGGAATCATCTGACAGTAGGAATATCCACAGCACTCCAGTTAAAGTATATGGAATTCTTTTTAATGATCAGAGAAAGGTTAACATCACTTATATTTCCATACAGTATTATTCATATCCAGGAGTAGAACAAATATTATAGCCACATTATCTTCCCCAGATGTTTCGGCCTGTAATTAGACTTTTCAGGGGGATCTCATTGGTGGCAGGAGGGCGAGGACAATCCTGATTGCCCTCACCCTCTATTCACTGCAGTTGACTGTGGCATTTTAGGTATTCTAATATTATGCCTTTGTCATCTGGGGTATATGAATCTTCTGTTTGAGAGACATGTCACTTTTACCATTTTGCCATTCAACCATTTCATTGCCATTCCTTTTTTGCCATTTTACCATTTCATTCTGCACCCAGTTTCCCGCTGTCTGCCTGAATTTTTAGCTTACTCTGAAACTGCTCTATCGATTTATCTCAACAAAAACGTGAATTCCTTTACAAGAAGAACTGTCTCAAGAATCTATTTCAGTTGCACCCAGAGTCCAACAAATGGAACCATGACCCAGATAGATAGCCCACATGGGGGTTTCTCTTAAAGAGCCTGCTGAAACTTGATACCTGAGAACAGGGGCGGACTGACCGGTCGGGCACTTCGGACGTGGTCCTAAGGCCCGGCCAGGATAGGGGCCCGCCGCAGCTGTGCTAAAGAGCTATTTTTCACTCCCTATTTCGCGTCCCCTCGTCACGTGACCTATTCCTCCCAGGAGCCCATACATTAGAAGCTTTTTCTAGTTGGAGTTGGAGGAGGTGTAGCGTTATACTACCCTACCTCGTGAGATTTCCCTTGAGGCTAAAATACCTTTCATGATGTCACGACCACGTGATCCTGCGTGGGTGGAGTCAGTCTCCTGGCTGTTCAGCTGGAGGACCTTTACGGACCTGTGATGATGTCAAGACCATATGATCCTGTGTGGGAGGAGTCAGGCTCACAGGCTGTGCAACTGGAGGAGGTAAAGGACCTGTGATGCTGTATGTCATTCTTTCCCAATTCTTCGTAATTTTGAAAGGTCTTAACTTGCTGTCAGTAATTGGGAGCTTTCCTGGTTACATCCAGGGGCTGAAAACCTGAACATTGCACTTTTTCACAGCTGAAGGTTCATTTTACCTGCACTGACACATTGTAACAAACTCTCTGGACAGGAGAGAGATTTGTGCTGCCTTTACCTCGCAGAGGGTTGTCAAGACAGGGTGCAACTGTAGCAAACCCTCCGCTGTGGGAAGTATCAAGCTGGTACCGGTTTCCAGTCTCTGCGTATAAACTTGTCTAGCCACTGACAGCAGGCACAGATGTTGAAAAAGGGCGAGAAATTGATGTCAGAAAGTTCACTGGCAGCAAGCAGAGAAAATGAGAGATTTGAGACAAGGTAGAAAAGACTGATGCAGAACAGTTATGATGTCAGATCTACATACATAGCATTAGGGCTCATTCAGACAGCCGTATGCTGTCCGCAAAAATACTGAATGCTATCCGTTTTTTTTGCGGATCCGCAAAAAAACGGATAGCATTCAGTATTTTTGCGGACCCAAAGACTTCAATGGGGCCATTTCCTGATCTTCACGGACAAGTATAGGACATGTTTCATTTGTTTTGCGGAGCCGTGGAATAGAAAAGGGCCCCATAGAAGTGAATGGGTCAGCATCTAATCCGCCAAAAAATGGATCAGCGGATAGCATATGGCCGTCTGAATGAGCCCTTAGAGCAGGTATCCTCAAACTGTGGCCCTCCATATGTTGTAAAACTACAACTCCCACAATGCCCTGCTGTAGGCTGATACCTTTAGGCCGTTCGGGCATGCTGGGAGTTGTAGTTTTGCAACAGCTGGAGGGCCGCAGTTTGAGGATGCCTGCCTTAGAGGGATGAAGTGGCCCTGCCAGAATACAGGAATCCTCCTGCGGGGGCCAGTAGAGCCTCACTGAGGGGGCAGGACAGGCAGATCCTCTCACCGGGTCCATCTGAGGAGTTTTCCTGCCGGTGTCACAGGGAACATCACGGCTACAGTTATACTGTATATTTGCCCCCCAGGATTATCAAAGTATCCCATTATGGATTCCGCTACCACGGACCATAACGGAATTTAGAATCCATAACGGGATACTTCGATAACCTGAACCCGAACTTTAGACGCCGAACTTAAAACACAAGTTCTCTCAACACTAATAGGGAGGCACACTAAGGACGTAGGTAACACTACCACATTATCAGCACTAGTGTTATCTGTAGTTTTACATAGGACTGCAGGTAACACTACTACAATTTCTGTACTCAGATAGCCATCACTGTGTTATCTGTGGTGTTACATAGGACTGCAGGGGACATCTACTATATTTTCTGTACTCAGAGAATTATCACTGTATAGGGGGACCCACTGAGACTATATCGCCCAAGGGCCCACATGAGCCTGAAGCCGGCACGGTGCAATGTGGGTGTGGCTTGAGGGTGGTCGGGGACACAGGGGCCCCATAATCTCCTATTGCCCGGGAGCCCCATGAGTTGTCAGTCCGCCCCTGCCTGAGAAGGAACTTACATGTAAGAAGAATAAGTACTTTGTGCTGGGGAAATCAGTGCCTGTGAATATGCATGGAACATGCTGAAAAAATACATACTCACAAGCACCCCTTGCCTGCCTCTTAGTAACTTTGTGAGAAAATCTACAGGGGATTGATGCTGATATACTGTATGCCTACATGATATTCTTTATCAGTTGCACACAGGGTCCAACAGTGATAAATATTAGATTGGTAGTGGTCCGACACCCCCACTATTCTGCTGTTTGCCTCAACCGCTGGAAACAGAATGTGCAGTGGCCATGATGGTGTACTGCAGCTCAGCTTCCATTCAAGTGAATGGTAGTGATGAAGGATTCTGCAAACAATGAATCGGTGAGGCTGCCCCTCATTGCTGAGGTTGTGTGACAGCACATGAATTCCCATGTGTTCTGTACTCCATACAACTCCAAGCTATGATACCTCTGTGTTCATGAAGGCCTGAAGGCATCTTGTCATCAGGAGGAATATCTTTAGCTCTTTAGTTGAGATGAAAATAGAAAATGTTCCTTCTCAAAAATTTTTCCTTTTTGACCATATAGGAAGAAAGTATAAAGTGTAAAATGTAGCCTGTTGTCATTATGGTTTATGTGAATCCCCAGGACAGCTTGTTGAATTAACAGGTGAAAAGCTGATGATTAGTCATTAACAAATCAACATCCATTAATATATTCTAATGGGGGTTCTGGGGTAGGAAAGGGGAAGATGATTATATTATATTGTACTATAAAAACTTTTATTAAGTTACCGATTGTGAAATTTAATAAACAACAATAAAAATATAGCTTTTCCTAGGCCCTTATAAAAATTACAATTGACTACTATCAATTTTTTTATAGCATATTTTTATTCTGAAAAGCATAAATATGGTTACAGATACAACAGTTGGTTAACATGACCTATCAAAGGTAAATTCTAGTTGGAGGGGGCAGTCCTCTTGAATAGCACCAAATAAAAGTCATGTACAGTTAGGTTTAAGATCACCTAAATAAGAGTGAGTTAGCCAGAACAAGAAAGTTGAAGGTAAAAAAGGGTAAGTGGAGCGGGGGAGGGAGGGGAGTAGGTTCCTGTCTAAATTGTCACTTATGAGGGTCTTAGAGAATGGGGTGTTCCCACAACCAGGAGGTCATTAAGTCTAGACCTCTGTATTTCCCAATTTCCCAATGGGCCAGTGTGAAATTGCGGGGGCCTCAGCCTGTTTCCAAAAACTGGCCACAGATCCGTCCGCTCCCAAGAGTATTTGGATTAGATGTACAGCAGGGGTGGGAATTTGCGCCTCTGCCATAAGGCCAAGTAGGCACAACCGAGGGGATACTGGAAATTGGGTATTGCATATGAGAGATAGCTGCGCGCACACCAGTGTTCTAAATTCTTTGATCTTGGGGCAGTGCCACCAGACGTGGACATAGGAACCTCTCTCTCCCCTGCACCTCCAGCACATGGGGTCGCTATCTGGAAAGAGGGCATCAATTTTAATTGGCATGTAATGCCATCTCGTCACTACCTTGTAATAATTTTCCTGTAGTTTTACACATCTAGAGCTTTTCGGAGATGAGGACAGTAGTTGCGTTTTTTCTCTGTCTGAAAATTTCACTCCGAGATCTCTCTCCCATTTTGGTATAAACCAATATTCACTCTGATTTATCTTGGGTAGTAGTAGAGTATAGAGAGTCAAAATCTTTTTAGTCTGTTATTTCTGTTGTATAGCCAATTTTTCAAAAAGAGAGTGCTCCTCAAGAGTGGTTAGGGTGGAAGCGAATGGTTTGAGGTAGTGAATGAGGTACTGTATATGAAAGAGAGAAAGGCCCCTCAACTGGGTACATGCCCTGAGCTTGGAGAAGCTGGGCAAGGACCCCTGAGGACATAGGTCCAGTAATGGGAATCGGGTATTAATGACCTCCATAGGAAGAGTATCCCTGAAAGTTTGTGGAGAGTCTAAGAGGGTGTCTGCAACCTGCGTTACAGCTAAAGGGTCAGAAGACAGTGTTTTCCTAAGTCTGCCTTCGTGCCAATGGTGTAGGGTGTTTTTGGTGAGTTATATATGGTGCTGTTTGTGAGTAGTGAATGTTTTTTTTACTAACTAGTGCTGATCTAAGGGGTATGGAATGCATGGCATTTTCAGCCTGGATATCCAATCTCTCACTTGAAGCCCACAGCCAGTCAAGACATCTAGTCCCTTGTATCACTTTATAGTATGTTTTTGAAATCTGGAAGGCCCATCCCCCCCTCCGCACATGCTGCACCAAAAACTTATGAGTGAGTCTGGGTCTGAGTTCCTTCCATAAAAAGGATGAGACCATTGTTTTCAGTTTTTGAAAGAATACCTTGGGAACTGGGATAGGTAAGGCCTCTTTCACACTTGCGTTGTCCGGATCCGGCGTGTACTCCACTTGCCGGAATTACACGCCGGATCCGGAAAAACGCAAGTGTACTGAAAGCATTTGAAGACGGATCCGTCTTCAAAATGCTTTCAGTGTTACTATGGCACCCAGGACGCTATTAAAGTCCTGGTTGCCATAGTAGTAGTGGGGAGCGGGGGAGCGGCATACTTACAGTCCGTGCGGCTCCCGGGGCGCTCCAGAATGACGTCAGAGCGCCCCATGCGCATGGATCATGTGATCCATGCGATCACGTCATCCATGCGCCTGGGGCGCCCTGACGTCACTCTGGAGCGCCCCGGGAGCCGCACGGATGGTAAGTATGCTGCTCCCCGCTCCCCACTACAGTTTACCATGGCTGCCAGGACTTTAGCGTCCCGGCAGCCATGGTAACCATTGAGAAAAAGCTAAACGTCGCATCCGGCAATGCGCCGAAACGACGTTTAGCTTAAGGCCGGATCCGGATCAATGCCTTTCAATGGGCATTCATTCCGGATCCGGCCTTGCGGCAAGTGTTCCGGATTTTTGGCCGGAGCAAAAAGCGCAGCATGCTGCGCTATTTGCTGCGGCCAAAAAACGTTCCGTTCCGGAATGGAAGACATCCTGATGCATCCTGAAGGACGGACTGTCCATTCAGAATGCATTAGGATAATCCTGATCAGTATTCTTCCGGCATAGAGCCCCGACGACGGAACTCTATGCCGGAAGACTATAACGCAGGTGTGAAAGGGCCCTTAGACTTGCATAGTGTACAGTATTTTGGGGGGGCAACGGTTTTCAGCAGAGCTCTTTGTCCAAACCAGGAAACATATGGAATATCCCATGAGTTTAGGCTTTTCTCAATCTGTTTAGGGAGATCTTGATAATTTGCCTTGTATAAAGCAGATACTTCAGTGGCTATATTGACACCTAGGAATTTAATTGACTGCGATGTCCATATAAAGGGGGTTGAGTGCTGGCGCATAATGGCTGGTTGGGCAGAGAGACATTTAATACTTGGGACTTACTAAAGTTTATTTTGAAGTTAGACAAAAACCGAAATGGTCTAATATAGACGTTACCACAGGGAATGCGTCTGACGATTTTGTAAGGAGTATGAGAACATCATCGGTAAATGCCGCTAATTGGTGATTTGTATTTCCCAAGGTGAACCCCTTTATTCTCTTATCTTGTCGTGTAGCTTGTAGGGCTGTCTCCAGTATAAGAACGAATAGGAGAGGGGACAAAGGGCATCCTTGTCTAGTTCCATTACTGATGCCAAATGGGGGGGGAAACTGTACCGTTGACCCAGACCAGGGCTTAGGAGGAATCATACATGGCCGTAATTGCTGTGATAAAGCATAATGGAATCCCAAAGCGGAGAAGGGCTCTTGTCATAAATAGCCAGTCCACCCGGTCAAAGGCCTTTTCCGCATCAGTACTAAGTAGAACCAGGGGCGTAGATAATCTTTTTGCATATTGGAGTAAGTGAAGTAGGGGAGATGTGTTCATCTTACACTCTCTACCCGGGAGACTCTGCAGCATGTTGTATGTGTAGGACTACAAGTCCCAGCTGTATAATGACACTGCTAAGGGAGTGGATACAAGAGCTGCCCTGAGTGCTGGGAGACTCTGCAGCATGTTGTATGTGTAGGACTACATGTCCCACCTGTATAATGACACTGCTAATACACACAGGATCTTCCCCCTACCTTCTTGTGTAATGCTCTCTCTAGCATATCAACTCCAGTGTCCAGCATTATCTCTTCACTGCCTGCAAAGCTGTGCAGCTGAAGGGGTTAAGAATCCTAGCAGAGAGTAGACGACAGTGAAGGGGGGGCGTGGCCAGCACAGTGACGTCTCGTTTACAGGCTTGTAAACAACCTTTATCAGAGCAGGGAGAGAAGCTGACATCACAGGTCATGTGACCCTCAGTGAAATCTGAGAAACCAGCCACTGGAGATAAAGTGAGTGAATTGGAAAGCTGTTACATTTGCTTAGTTAGGAACATAGAAAGAATAAAAAAATAACTCGGATAACCCCTTTAAGGCCTCATGCACACGACCGTTGTGTGCATCCGTGGCCGTTGTGCCGTTTTCCGTTTTTTTTCACGGACCCATTGACTTTCAATGGGTCCGTGGAAAAATCGGAAAATGCACCGTTTGGCAGCCGCATCCGTGAGCCGTGTTTCCTGGCCGTGAAAAAAAATATGACCTGTCCTATTTTTTTCACGGCCAACGGTTCACGGGCCCATTCAAGTCAATGGGTCCGTGAAAGAACACGGATGCACACAAGATTGGCATCCGTGTCCGTGATCCGTGGCCGTAGGTTTTAGTTTCATACAGACGGATCCGAAGATCCGTCTGCATAAAAGCTTTTTCAGAGCTGAGTTTTCACTTCGTGAAAACTCAGATCCGACAGTATATTCTAACACAGAGGCGTTCCCATGGTGATGAGACGCTTCTAGTTAGAATACACTACAAACTGTGTACAAGACTGCCCCCTGCTGCCTGGCAGCACCCGATCTCTTACAGGGGGATATGATAGTACAATTAACCCCATCAGGTGCGGCACCTGAAGGGGTTAATTGTACTATCATATCCCCCTGTAAGAGATCAGGGCTGCCAGGCAGCAGGGGGCAGACCCCCCCCCCTCCCCAGTTTGAATATCATTGTGCGGCCCCCCCCTCCCCTGTTGTTAACTCGTTGGTGGCCAGTGTGCGCACCCCCCTCCCTCCCTCCCTCTATTGTTTTAATACATTGGGGCCAGTGTGCGCGCGCCCCCCCAACCCCCCCTCCCTCCCTCTATTGTTTTAATACATTGGGGCCAGTGTGCGCACCCCCCCCCTCCCTCCCTCTATTGT
This sequence comes from Bufo gargarizans, assembly GCF_014858855.1. NCBI lineage: Eukaryota > Metazoa > Chordata > Amphibia > Anura > Bufonidae > Bufo > Bufo gargarizans. The sequence continues at coordinate 336,732,174 of NC_058081.1, read as the reverse complement.
AATAATAGCATTGGGGCCAGTGTGCGCACACCCCCCCCCCCCCCCCCGATCATCGGTGGCAGCGGAGTAGAAGATTTTCATACTTACCTGGCTGCTGGCTGCTGCGATGTCTGCGTCCGGCCGGGAGCTCCTCCTACTGGTAAGTGACAGCAATGCGCCGCACAGACCTGTCACTTACCAGTAGGAGGAGCTCCCGGCCGGACACAGAGATCGCAGCAGCCAGCAGCCAGGTAAGTATGAATCTTCTACTCCGCTGCCACCGATGATCGGGGGGGGGGGGGGGGGCACACTGGCCCCAATGCTATTATTACAATAGAGGGAGGGAGGGGGGGGGGGTTGGGGGGGCGCGCACACTGGCCCCAATGCTATTATTACAATAGAGGGAGGGAGGGGGGGGGGGTTGGGGGGGCGCGCACACTGGCCCCAATGCTATTATTACAATAGAGGGAGGGAGGGGGGGGGGGTTGGGGGGGCGCGCACACTGGCCCCAATGCTATTATTACAATAGAGGGAGGGAGGGAGGGGGGTGCGCACACTGGCCACCAACGAGTTAACAACAGGGGAGGGGGGGCCCACTGGCCACCAATGAGTTAAAAACAGGGGGGGGGGGTCTGCCCCCTGCTGCCTGGCAGCACCTGCCAGGCAGCAGGGGACAGTCATGTACACAGTTTTTTTGTATATTCTAACCTGAAGCGTCTCCATCACCATGGGAACGCCTCTGTGTTAGAATATACTGTCGGAAATGAGTTTCACGATGTAGCTCATATGCGACAGTATATTCTAACATAGAGGCGTTCCCATGGTGATGGGGACGCTACAAGTTAAAATATACGATCGGATTGGAGAAAACTCCAATCCGATGGTATAACAGAACTCCAGACTTTACATTGAAAGTCAATGGGGACGGATCCGTTTGAAATGGCACCATATTGTGTCAACATCAAACGGATCCGTCCCCATTGACTTGCATTGTAATTCAGGACGGATCCGTTTGGCTCCGCACGGCCAGGCGGACACCAAAATGACTTTTTTTTCATGTCCGTGGATCCTCCAAAAATCAAGGAAGACCCACGGACGGAAAAACGGTCACGGATCACGGACCAACGGAACCCCGTTTTGCGGACCGTTAAAAAAAACGTCCGTGTGCATGAGGCCTAAGTCATTGTTCAATAATGATATGGACCTATACCTCGTGTATTGGGTAGGGTCTTTTTGTTCTTTTGGTATTATGGTTATATGTGCTGATAACATCTGCGGAGGGAGGGGTGAGCTCCCCAATGCCGTGTTACACACGTCCAGCAAACGGGGCAAGAGGACGGCCCGAAGGACTTGTAATAAGGAATCAGCAGTTCATCAGGACATGCTGATTTGTTCACTGGTGATTCCTTAAGGACTACCTCCAGCTCAGCCATAGTAAAAAAGCCTTGTTAAGAGTGTAGCTTGTTTATCTGCAATAGTGGGCAGCGAGAGGGAGGAAAGCCAGGTGTCAATGACGTCTCTGCGGGAATCCAAGTCTGCCTTCGTGGCCTGAGCCCTGAGGTTGTATAAGTCACTATAATAATTGCTAAATTGTTTGGCTATATGTTCAGTTGTATCTAGTAGTTGTGCGGTAGGGGTTTTAATTGCCGAGATATAGGAGTTGGCCTTCCTCTTTTTGATTTGCGCCATCAGAAGCTTAGAGGCCTTGTTCCCATGCGCATAATATTTGAACTGGGCGGTGAGGAAAAGTTTGGCAGTTTGAACATTAAGGAGGTTTTTAGGTTCTGTGCATGCTTAGGTTAGTTGCCCAAGCACGTCAGGTGACATAAGATGTTTATGGGACTTTTCAAGGGTTGGAATTTTCTCTTGTAATTCCAATATGGTCTGTTGTCTGATTTTGTTAATGTGGGCTCAAAATGCTATGAAGTGACCTCTAACCACTGGTTTGTGGGCCTCCCAAAGTAGGCCTCTGGATATTTCTGGAGAGTCATTAATTTTAAAATAGTCCTGTAGGGCTCTCTCTATTTGCAAACACTGTGATCCTGGTATTGCCCATACGGCACAGCTAGATGAGTGTTAGGACCCAAGCTACTTGAGAAACCTTAGCGCGGTGCTCGGGCTCAGACATGTCCTCCATAGTAGGACATGTTGGCTAATCTCTCAATTTTAACATCAGTTTGAGGGTTTAGTAAGACCGCAGAGTGCACCTGTCTTTGATACTATTATATTACTCTCTCTATTTGCTGCACGTGTTTTTCCGCACTCAAGAGAGTACAGTTAATTCTCCACCTATAAGCTGCCTTAGGGAGGTCTTGTAAGTTGTAGGTCAGAAAAACTGGAGCATGGTTGGATGTTACCAATCTCAGATTTTTGGCATAGGTGGAGTTGTTGGGGTGAGACAAATAGATAATCTAGCTGACGATAGGACTGATGAAGATGGGAAAAGAAAGAATAGTCTCTATCTCCTGGGTGCATTAGTCGCCAGACATCTACCAATGTAGAGTCCGCCAAGGACACCCGCAGCTTATCCAGAACCACCCTAGAGATGGATGTAGAGAAGCTGGAGGAATCCAGGGTCAGGTCTACCGCCACATTTAAATCACCTCCTAGAATAGTACAACCCTCTGCAAAATCCCTGAATTGCAGTAACGTCTTACACAACCATTCAATCTGGAGGACATTTGGGGCATATAAGTTTCCCAAGGTATATATTTGGGAACCCATCACCGACTTGAGAAAAATATATCTCCCATCAGGATCAATTTGGGACGAACGCAAGGCAAAGGGCAGCGTCTTGTGGATGGCTATACTAACCCCCTTGAAAGCTGACTGGGGGAATGTAATGTGAAACCACTGATTATAATTCAGGTGAGAGAGGTTAGGTTAGGTTATGTTTATGTCTAAAGTGCATTTCCTGCAACAAAGCTATTCCTACTTTTTGCTTATTCAGGAATTTGCAGATTTGGCTACTCTTTGCTGATGCGTTCATTCCTTTCACATTGAAAGTGCAGAGGAGAGAGAACATATGTCCACACAGCCTATAGCCACTGCACCGGACCTGCAAGTAATGGGAGGGTAGTGATACCACGACATGGGCAGTTCGATGCGAGAAGGCAGGTGTAGGTTTTGAGCGTCATTTTGAGGATCCTCTTGCGCTGGTTGTAGTCTCCTCAGTGTCATCTTACGGGCCGTGGTTTTCAGGCGCTGTTGTTTGGCAGATGTAACTGGAATCCAGGGAGTATTCACTGGGAGTGCAGGTAGAGAGGCTATGTTTTGTGCAAAGTTCCAATCGTTAATGTCCAAAGCTTCTATCTCCAGGGCTTCACATACCCTCTGCAGGTCGACAACGGCACGGACTACCAGTTTACAACCAGGTGAATTTATCAACAAGCCGAAGGGGTACAGCCACCGATATGTGATTTTTCTGCTCCTGAGAATGTTCAGCAACGGTCTCTAAAAATGGTCTCCTGTTCACTTCAGTAGGAAGCAGCACTTCCTTTTTTTTTCCACGTGAAAAAAAAGCAGCATGCCCCATCTCTGGGGCAGAATCCATGCAGAATCTCCCATTGAAATGAATGGGAAGTGACAAAAACCACAAGTCGAAAATGCTATTTTGCGCTGAAGTATACTCATTGGTTAAAAGAAAAGCGCAGAAAAACAGCATTAAAAACTGCATGAAAATGATGCTAAAAAATCTGCATTGAATCCACGCTGAATTTTGTAGGGGGATTTTCAAATTTCATTGCATGAACATACCCTTAGCATCTTGCTGCATTACTGTAATGTTTATCATTAGACAGTTTTTAGAGGAAGCTACATATTGCCACTTTGCCTCAGTTCCCAAAAAGGACTGTCCCATCAGCCAAAAATAAAATTAAAGAGGTTTTCTGGGATTTTATTACTGATGACCTATCCTCAGGATAGGTCATCAATATCAGATTGGCCGGGGTACGACACCGCACCGCTGGTTGAAGGGAAGGCCGTGCTCCGTGCGGACAGCACACAGGCGCAAATCACTGACAGTATGTATGGCTCTGTGTGATATCAGAGGCATATGAAGGTACTGTCATAGCTCATACACTTGTATGGGAACCATATTACAGAATCATAAAATGGCTATATGCATCAGCCTTTAAAGGGGTTTTCCGCGATTTTAATATTGATGACCTATCCTCAGGATAAGTCATCAATAGAGATGAGCGAATCCAATCAGACAAAGTGAAATTCGATCCGAATTTCAGGAAAAATTTGATTCGCAACAAATGCTCATTTACTCCCGCTCCGTGGTAACGAATTACAATTTTTCCTAAAATGGAGGCTACACGAGTGAGGACTAAGGAAATGGGGCAAGGAACTCTGGTAAAGCGGGATCACCCAGACTGACATGCATGCATTCAGCCAATCAGCAGCCAGCCAGCCCTGTGATGTCACAGCCCTATAAATAGGGCAGCCCATTATAGATTCTGCCATTTTCAAGCGTTCTGAGTGCAGGGACAGACGTGAAAAGGCGCTAGGGACAACAATAGTAAAACCTAATTGCGAACAAAGAAACTGAAAAAACTATTTATAAGTGCAGGGAAAGGATAGGAAGGGATCATTTCACAGCATCTTAGTGCAGGGAGAGAGGTCAGAAGGCGCTAGGGACAGTGCTAGAAATGCGATTTACAAGTGCAAGAAAAGATGATTTGGGGATCCAAATAGCCATTGTACATCTCTGTCATTCCAGCAATTTGTTCTTGGGGTGCAAGTGCTACGTTGAAAAGCCTTTAGTGGCTTATATCTGTGGAAAAATAAAAATATATACGCATTTCTCTTCTGCAGTTATATGTGGTGAAAACGTCTAGTGACGTATTTCAGTACAAAAAGAAAAAATATATACACAGTTCACTGTTTAAGTTTTTTGCGGTGAAAGCGTTTAGTGACGTATTTCAGTACTAAAATAAAAATATATACGCAGTTCACTGTTGCAGTTATATGCGGTGAAAGTGTTTAGTGACGTATTTCAGTACTAAAAGAAAAATATATACGCACTTCACTGGTGCAGTTATTTGTGGTAAAAGCGTTTAGAGGCCTATTTCAGTACAAAAAGAAAAATATATTCTCAGTTCACTTCTGCAGTTATATGTGTTGAAAGCGTTTAGAGGGCTATTTCAGTACAGAAAGAAATATATATATGCACTTCACTGGTGCAGTTATTTGTGGTAAAAGCGTTTAGTGGCCTATTTCAGTACAGAAAGAAAAATATATACGCACTTCACTGGTGCAGTTATTTGTGGTAAAAGCGTTTAGTGGCCTATTTCAGTACAAAAAGAAAAAGCATACCACATGTGCAGGGCAGTGTCATGCTGTTCTGCATCTCGTTTCCCTGGGCGAACAGAGTCACACAGGGGAGGAACTGCACAGTGTCCTTCAGCAAGAAATCGAATCCTGGCTTTCTCCCCAACAACTGAAAATCGGATCCATGGTGACAGACAACGGGAAGAACATTGTGTCGGCGCTGCGTCAAGGAGGGCTGAGACATGCACCCTGCATGGCACACGTGTTCAATCTGGTTGTCAAGCGGTTCCTGAAGTCTTCCACCCATCTGCAAGACATCCTAAAAATGGCCAGGAAACACTTCAGCCACTTGTACACTGCAAAGCACACCCTCCTTGAGCTGCAGCGGCAGAATGGCATCCCCCAACATAGGCTGATATGCAACGTTTTCACCCATTGGAATTCCACTCTCCATATGTTGGACCGACTATACGAACAGAGAAAGGCCATCAATGATTTCAACGATGATGCAAGCGGATAGAAGTACTCCCCTGTGTAACATTGTGACATTGGAGTACAGGCAATATGTAGCGCAATGGGTGGTTTTTCTACTCGGATGACAGGAGAGGAGGAGCAGGAGCAGTCAGAGGAGCAATAGGGCGATGAGGAAGATGAGACAGAGGACCCAGACACACCGTGGCAGTATGTGGTGAAGATGGAGGCAGGGAGTCCCTCCGAGTCACTTGCACAAATGGCCCGATGCATGCTCACTTGCTTGCGTAGTGACAGCTGAATTGTCACTATTCGGCAGAGGGATGACTTCTGGCTCTCCACCTTGTTGGACCCTCGCTACCAGGCCTTTTTTACACCCACTGAGAGGAAGGACAAACTGAACTACTACAGAGACATCCTATGTAGTAAGTTGGCCGCTGCCTATCTGCACCATCGTCCATCCTCTCGCAGGTCTTACCAGGGGGGCCCTGTGTGCTCACGTTCCACTGCCATGGCTGCTGAGGAGGGGTGGCGTGGCAGGAGCCATGGCATACTTGGACAGCACCCTGCCAACCCACATTGAAGATCCGCTGGACTACTGGGCAGCCAAACTGGATTTGTGGCCGCAACTAGCAGAGTTTGCCCAGGAAAAGCTGTTCTGCCCGGCCAGTAGTGTGGCATCAGAGTGGGTGTTTAGTGCGGCGGCGGCGGCCATAGTTACTCAAAGGAGAACTTGCCTGTCCACCCAAAATGTGGAGAAACTGACCTTTGTCAAGATGAATCGAGCATGAATCTGCCTGGATTTCCACCCACCAATGCCTGATTGTCATGGTCTTACCTTCTTGCTGCTCTCCTTCGTTTGACATGTGCTGGCGGCCATCTTGGTTTCTGGGTTTCTTGTAGCCTCCCACCCTGCGGCTTCTCCTTCCCACTGGGAGGAGCTGGATGCCTAGCTCATATATATAGGAGGTCTGTGGCTCCAGTTCCTTGCTTGGTCCTCCTGTGTTCACATGCTTCTAAGACTGCTGCTGCTTCTGGTTCCTGATCCTGGCTTCGTCTGACTACCCTGCTGGTTCCTGATCCAGGCTTCGTCTGACTACCCTGCTGGTTCCTGATCCAGGCTTCGTCTGACTACCCTTCTGGTTCCTGACCTCTGGCTTCGCAAGACCCTGCTTCGGTTTAGCCATCCGTTTGGACTTTTGCCTTACGCTTGATTTTCAATAAAGCCTTCTTATTTCCATTTATCTCTTATTGTACGTCTGGTTCATGGTTCCATGACATTAGGACCAAGCCATGAATTCTGACGGTACAGGGCCATCCTCGCTACCTACGCTGGTTGCCAGACTTGATCAACAGGATCACCTGTTGGGTCGGTTCGCTGTGGCGTTGCAAACCCTGCTTGAACGCACGGCTCATTTAGCTTCCGTTGCCGATGGGTCGGTTGTCGCTCCTGGGCCCGCTCCTACTGCCGCTCCGGTTGTTGCGCCAGAGTCTACCCCGACACCTGTTGCTGCGCCTGCGGTGTTTCGGGGTATGACCGGTTCTGCCCCCCTTCCACAGCGCTTTGGGGGAGAGCCAACTCAGTGCCGAGGTTTCCTTAACCAGGTGGGCATTTATTTCGAGTTGCTGCCACATGCCTTTCCTACTGAGAGATCAAAGGTGGGCTTCTTGATCTCGCTGCTCTCGGACAAGGCCTTGGCCTGGGCCAGCCCTTTATGGGAGAACAACAATCCGGTGGTTGCCGAGTTTTCCGGTTTTGTTGCTTCTCTTCGGAGGGTATTCGATGTGCCGGCTCGTGCTGCCTCTGCTGCAAAGCTCCTTATGTCCATCAGACAGGGTTCACGATCCGTAGCTGAATACGCCATTGAGTTTCGTACCCTGGCAGCAGAGGTGGGCTGGAATAATGAGGCTCTGGTCGCTGCTTTCTCTCATGGTCTCTCGGAGGCCTTGAAGGATGAGGTTGCAGCTAAGGACCTACCAGTGGAGCTCGAGTCCCTTATTTCTTTCCTGATTTTGATTGACACCAGACTCAGGGAGAGACCTTCCTTTAAGGAGAGCCTGCGGAGGCCTTCTAACAGATTGGCGCCTACGTTTGCTGTCCCACCCGTGCCTCCCTCTCCTCCCACGCCTCCTGGGGATGACTTGTCTGGGGGTGAACCCATGCAGCTGGGGTTTGCTCGCCTGTCCGAGGGAGAGAGGGTACTCCGGAGACGCGAGGGCCGATGCATGTACTGTGGTCTCGGTGGGCATTTTCGGTTGGCATGCCCGAACCGTCCGGGAAACGCTCGCACCTGAGATCCTGTCGGGGGCAGATCTTGGGTGGAGTCTCCTCGTCCCCGGTTTCCCGTGTTGACAAACCACTGATTACTGTTGTCCTCTCCTGGGTCGGGGGCTCGGTGACGACCCAGGCGTTGGTGGACTCTGGTGCTGGTGGTTTGTTCATTGATAGTGTGTTCGCTGCCGCCAATTCCATTCCTCTGCAGCCTCGAGGTTCCCCACTGGCTCTTGAGGCGATAGACGGCAGACCCCTTCTGCCGCCACACGTGACTCAGGAGACCCTTCCAGTGGGGATGGCCATTGGTGCCGTTCACAGAGAGTCGGTCTGTCTCCAGGTTATTTCGTCTCCACACTACTCGGTGGTCTTGGGGTACCCCTGGCTCCAGAAGCATAATCCGACTTTCGATTGGAGATCGGCCGAGATCCTCTCGTGGTCACCGCAGTGTGGGGCTAGTTGCATCCATGGGCCTGTCAAGTTGCTGTGTACTTCCTCGGACTCTCTGTTGCCTCCTGAATACGAGGAGTACCGGGATGTATTCGATAAGGTGCTTGCGGTTGCCCTACCTCCGCACCGCCCATACGATTGTGCCATAGAGTTACAATCTGGTGCCGTTCCTCCTCGTGGCAAAGTCTATCCACTGTCGGTAGCGGAGAATGAGGCCATGGAGGAGTACGTGAGGGAGGCGCTTTCACGCGGACACATTTGCAAATCCTCGTCCCCGGCAGGGGCTGGATTTTTCTTTGTGAAAAAGAAGGGCGGTGAGTTGAGGCCTTGCATCGATTACAGGGGTCTCAATCGCATCACGATCAAGAACGCTTACCCGATACCCTTGATTTCCGAGCTGTTCGATCGCCTCAAAGGGGCCACGGTCTTTACCAAACTCGACCTGAGGGCGGCATATAACCTGGTAAGGATCAAGGCGGGCGATGAGTGGAAGACCGCGTTTAACACCAGGACCGGTCATTATGAATCCTTGGTTATGCCCTTTGGGTTGTGCAATGCGCCCGCAGTCTTCCAGGAATTCATCAACGATGTTTTCCGTGACCTGTTGCAGCAGTGTGTGGTGGTCTATTTGGATGACATCTTGGTATATTCTGAATCCATGGAGGCCCACATTCTGGATGTCAGACGAGTGTTGCAACGGTTACGAGAGAACAAGCTGTTCGGTAAGCTTGAGAAATGCGAATTTCACCGATCCCAGGTAACCTTCTTAGGTTACATCATTTCCGCTGAGGGGTTCTCCATGGATCCTGAGAAGGTTTCGGCTGTCTTACAGTGGCCCCAGCCCAGTGGTCTTCGTGCCCTGCAGCGCTTTTTGGGCTTCGCCAATTATTATCGGAAGTTCATCAGGGACTTTTCCATGCTAGCCAAGCCTCTCACGGATCTGACCAGGAAGGGCAGTAATCCCCAGGTCTGGCCGCTCGAGGCCATCCGAGCTTTTGAGGCTCTAAAGTCCGCCTTTGTGTCGGCTCCGATTCTGTCGCATCCCAACCCTGGGTTGCCTTTTGTCCTCGAGGTGGACGCGTCTGAGACGGGAGTAGGCGCCCTTCTGTCTCAGCGTAGAACACCAGAGGGTCCTCTGCTTCCTTGTGGGTTTTACTCCCGGAAACTGTCTTCCGCGGAGTGCAACTATCAGATTGGTGACAGGGAGTTATTGGCCATCGTGCAGGCCCTTAAAGAATGGAGGCACTTGCTCGAGGGCTCGGTGGTTCCGGTTCTCATCCTGACGGACCACAAGAATTGACCTACCTCTCTGAGGCCAAGAGATTGACACCACGTCAGGCCAGATGGGCTCTGTTCTTGTCACGTTTTAATTACGTGGTCTCCTACCTACCCGGTTCCAAGAACATCAGAGCGGATGCCTTATCACGGCAGTACTCCGAGCTGTCCGGGAAAGAGTCGATTCCGACTTCGGTCATACCTCCGAATCAGATCCTGGCCGCTATTCGCACCAGCCTGACCTCTCCCCTGGGTGAGCAGATTTTGGCGGCTCAATCTGGTGCTCCCTCTGGGAGACCCAACGGCAGATGTTTTGTGCCTGAGGAGTTGCACACTCGGTTGTTGCGAACCTACCATAACTCCAAGGCCGCGGGGCATCCTGGAAAGAATCAGCTGTCCTGGGCTGTTTCACGTCTGTTCTGGTGGCCTTCTCTACGTTCCGACATCGCCGCATATGTAGCGGCATGCTCCGTTTGTGCCCAGAGTAAGTCCCCTCGGCACCTTCCGTTGGGCCTTTTGCAACCCATAGCCACCGGGGAGCGTCCATGGTCACACCTGGGGATGGATTTCATTGTGGACCTCCCTGCATCCCGAGGCCATACGGTCATTCTCATGATTGTGGATCGGTTTTCCAAAATGTGCCACTGTGTTCCTCTCAAGAAGTTACCCTCTGCACAAGAGTTGGCCTCGATTTTTGCCAGGGAGGTCTTCCGGTTGCACGGTTTGCCCAAGGAGATTGTGTCGGATCGGGGGAGTCAGTTTGTGTCCAGGTTCTGGCGCGCCTTTTGCTCCCAGTTGGGGATTCATCTCTCTTTCTCCTCGGCCTACCACCCTCAGTCCAATGGGGCCGCAGAACGATCCAATCAGGCCTTGGAGCAATTCCTTCGTTGCTATGTCTCCGATCACCAAGACAATTGGGTTGACCTCCTGCCTTGGGCTGAGTTTGCCAGGAACACGGCGGTGAACTCTTCCTCTGGGACGTCTCCCTTCATGGCCAATTATGGGTTCCAACCTGCCGTGTTACCGGAGGTATTCTCTCCCCAGGATATTCCGGCTGTGGAGGATCACCTTTCCGTCCTACGTGCTTCTTGGGTACAGATCCAGAGGTCCCTTGAGGTCTCTGCGCAGCGCCAGAGACTCCAGGCTGATCGCAGACGAGCGCCCGCTCCTTCCTACCAGGTCGGAGACCGCGTATGGTTGTCCACCCGCAACCTCAACCTTCGAGTGCCCACTCCCAAGCTGGCGCCTCGCTTTGTTGGTCCCTTCCGAGTGCTTCGCAGGGTAAACCCGGTAGCCTATGCCCTTGCGCTTCCTCCTGGCATGCGGATCTCCAACGTGTTTCATGTCTCCAAGCCACTGGTGTGTAATCGTTTCACTTCCTCGGTTCCTCGGCCTCGTCCGGTCCAAGTGGGCAATCGTGAGGAGTATGAGGTGAGCAATATCCTGGACTCACGCCTGGTCCGCGGTCGGGTGCAGTTTTTGGTCCATTGGTGTGGTTATGGTCCAGAGGAGCGTTCCTGGGTTCCCTCCGCAGATGTCCATGCTCCTGCCTTGCTCCGAGCCTTCCACGCACGCTTCCCTCAGAAACCGTTCTTTACTCCGCGGAGGAGGGGCCCTTGAGGGGGAGGTACTGTCATGGTCTTACCTTCTTGCTGCTCTCCTTCGTTTGACATGTGCTGGCGGCCATCTTGGTTTCTGGGTTTCTTGTAGCCTCCCACCCTGCGGCTTCTCCTTCCCACTGGGAGGAGCTGGATGCCTAGCTCATATATATAGGAGGTCTGTGGCTCCAGTTCCTTGCTTGGTCCTCCTGTGTTCACATGCTTCTAAGACTGCTGCTGCTTCTGGTTCCTGATCCTGGCTTCGTCTGACTACCCTGCTGGTTCCTGATCCAGGCTTCGTCTGACTACCCTGCTGGTTCCTGATCCAGGCTTCGTCTGACTACCCTTCTGGTTCCTGACCTCTGGCTTCGCAAGACCCTGCTTCGGTTTAGCCATCCGTTTGGACTTTTGCCTTACGCTTGATTTTCAATAAAGCCTTCTTATTTCCATTTATCTCTTATTGTACGTCTGGTTCATGGTTCCATGACACTGATGCATCTGATTAGATCATCCATGCCGCCTCACCCAAACCTTGAAAAAAAAGAGACCGGTTTCTTCTGGCTACCTGCCTTAGCTACTACTCTGCTGCTGCTACTGGCCTGATGCCATACATCTGATGCAAAGTGCTCCTTCTTTCACCCACCTACGTCAGCAAGTACTGGTATTGTCACCCACCGCCCCACACTGTCACCGGGCCCCTTTGTGGTCTCCTGATGCTGCTGCTGCTGCCATCTCCACACTATGTCACTTTCGAACTCTGTTGTATCCTGCTGCTGCTGCCATCTCCACACTATGTCACCTTGCCACTCTGTGGTATCCTGATGCTGCTGCTGCCATATCCACACTATGTCACCTTGCCATTCTGTGGTATCCTCCTGATGCTGCTGCTGCCTCCAGACTCTGTTATTGTGCCACTCGGTGGCCTCCTCATACTGCTGCCACCTCCAGACTCTGTAATTGTGCCACTCAGTGGCCTCCTCATACTGCTTCCACGTCCAGACCCTGTCATTGGGCCACTTTGTAGTCTCCTCAGGCTGCTTCCACCTCACCACTATGTCATAGGTCCACTCTGTGGACTTCTCATGCTGTTGCCACCCTCCCCACTTCATGACTGGTCCACTATTTTGGCTTTCAGCCTGGCTGACATCATAATATATTTGACCTTTCTTCTGATCTGCCAGAAGGAAGGAAAAATGAGACGCACAACGGATCCTGTCTGTGTAGCAGCTGTAAGGCCTGTATGGTCCAATCAGATTTGGCTTATGATTTGGTAGCCAAAAGCAGGAGTGGGTACAAAACACAAAAGACATGCAAATATTCCATTCACATGTCATCTCTGTTATAGATCCACTCCTGTTTTTTTGGTATTAGCAATACTGAAGGATTACTGACCAAATGCTGACCGAGTGAAGATGTGTGCTCCACAGACAGGATCCGTTTTTTGTGGGTTATTGTTCTGACGGATCAGAAGAAGGGCAAATTAGCCAGTGACGTCAACACAAACTTACTGCTGACACCCTCTCCACTCTGTCAAGGGGGCTCTACTTGTATAAGCGTTTAATAGAACAGGATCTGTTGACATCTATGTGGAATCAGCTGACTATAGTGTAAAAGGAGTGCGCTTCTTCTTGGTGCTAACATCGACCTATAATGCTGAGTTCATACTTGAGTTATTTGGTCAGTTTTGGTCCCGTGACTGCCCAAATAATTAAAGTGTGCAGTGATTCTAAGAGTGACGCCTGTCATCTGCAAGTCATACGGACTTTCACTACCAAAGCAGACTACTTACAGTTGCAAGAAAAAGTATGTGAACCCTTTGGAATTATATGGATTTCTGCACAAATTGGTGCAGAATGTGATCTGATCTTTATTTAAGTCACAACAATAGACAATCACAGTCTGCTTAAACTAATAACACACAAATAAAAAAATGTGGGGGGTTCAGTCAGCACAACCCAATGCAGGTGCACATTGCTATGGCGAAATACAGATACAAACGCAAAAACACAAATGCAATCGCACTCTGCAAACCAGTACTCTGCCTTGCCTCTATGCTGGATGTTGAATGAGGCATTGGTGTACATTTCAGCCAAAGCATATTAAGCCACTCACCACGTCAAGGTCGCCTCCATGAGTGGTCCCTAACACTAGTTCCTACCTGTTATGGGCCATGACAGCCACACAAAGTCCAGGGAGCGCAGGTACAGCATGCACGCCAAGCACACTCTGCTTTTAACCCTGTCCGGTGCCATTACAGCTTTCATTGGATCCAGGGATGCAAGTTCCAACATGCATGCAGATCCCACTATATACTTCTCCTGGAGCCAAATGGCTACTGGTAGGTTTTAAAGTCAGTATAAAACTGAGTCTGCTTATATAGCACCTACCAGTAGCCATTTGGCTCGTGCATGCTGCACCTGCGCTCCCTGGACTTTGTGTGGCTGTCATGGCCCATAAAAGGTAGGAACTAGTGTTAGGGACCACTCATGAAGGCGACCTTGACGTGGTGAGTGGCTTATTACGCTTTGGCCAAAATGTACACCAATGCCTCATTCAACATCCAGCATAGATAGTGGAGGATGTGAGCGGACATGCTAAGCAGAGCTCCCGCACAGTCTCGAGAGTTTATCCTGTATAGAACCCCCTAAATCCACTCCGGTTTGAGACTTTTCCAGCTGTTTTGCGAGCCGAGATGGGCCCAAAAAGGGACTCTAAAGGCCCGTGCAGGGAGCTGCAAGATAGCGCCGGGCCTGACACGCCACGGCGCAGTGACCACGCGAAAGACATACAGCGGGAAGCGGCTGCCAAGTTAGGGAGATTTGCGCACATAACAGACCCCCTGGAACAGTGGCGTACATAGAGAAGTAAGGGCCCCATAGCAAGGACCAAACCAGGCCCCCCACACCGGACAGAAGGGTTTCCGCCTGAACCTCTTTCAATGACCCTTGCCTCATTTGCTAAAAGTTGTTCCTTTGGAGCAGGCATGCTCAACCTGCGGCCCTCCAGCTGTTGTAAAACTACAACTCCCAGCATGCCCGAACAGTCTACAGCTATCAGCCTACAGCAGGGCATTGTGGGAGTTGTAGTTTTCCAACAGCTGGAGGGCCGCAGGTTGAGCATGCCTGCTGTAGGCTGTTCGGGCATGCTGAGAGTTGTAGTTTTGCAACAGCTGGAGGGCCGCAGGTTGAGCATGGCTGCTGTAGGCTGTTCGGGCATGCTGAGAGTTGTAGTTTTGCAACAGCTGGAGGGCCGCAGGTTGAGCATGGCTGCTTTAGAGGGTAGAGTCCTGACCAAGTTTTCACCCCACAGTAGAAGAGGAGATAATCCCAACTGGGCCCCCTCTCGCCCTGGGCCCCATAGCAGTCGCATGGTCTGCCACTATGGTAGTTACGCCCCTGCCCTGGAACCACCTGAAACAAGCGGGAAGCGAGACAGGCTATCGTCTCAGCCCGACCCTGATCGTAGGGGAGAGGAGGATAGGGAACGTGATATGTCTCCCCGCAGCTCTAACAGGTATGATGCGCTGCGATTGTGCGCAGATCCAGATGGCATGGACACTATGGAGTCGGATATAGAGGAGCCTACTCTAAAAGATGTGCTGAAAGCTATCACGCAATGTGGGAAGTCGTTGACGGCCTTGAGGATGCAAGTGGGCTCCATAAAGGAAGATGTGTCTATAGTGCGGCATGATCTAAAACGATTGGCAGACCGTACAACGGCCCTGGAAGGCCGAGTGGGGGAAATGTAAGATGCTGTACTCCCCCTCAAGAGAGCCTCTGCTGACCATACACAGAAAATTGCGCTTTTAAATGGCTAAAAAAGACGACCTTGAAAATCGGTCGCGGAGGAATAATGTTCGCATAGTGGGAGTGCCAGAGAAGGTTGAGGGGTCTAACCCGACTGATTATTTTGAAGCATGGGCAAGAGACACTTTTGGGAAAGAGACTCTGACCCCTCTCTTTGCTGTTGAAAGGGCTCACAGGGTTCCTACTAGGCCGCTACCGCCAGGTGCTCCACCAAGGCCGGTTCTTATGAAGATTCTGCATTACAAAGATAGGGATATACTCCTGCGAAAAGCCCGCGAACAACCTGATCTTTCCATTGACGGTCAAAGGGTGTCTCTGTTTCCGGACTACCCCATGGAGGTCCAGAAGCGAAGATCGCGGTTCCTGGACATAAAGACGCAGCTGCGTGGATTGAATATCCCTTACTCGATGTTGTTTCCAGCACGGCTGCGGGTAGTCGCTTTAGGCCGAACCAACTTTTTCGAAGATCCCAAGGAGGCTCTCCAATGGGTGGACAGTCACGAAAATCGCTTGAGGAATGCTGATCCGCAGGCAGAGGATGGTTGAAGGGCGATTACAGTGGTTCAGTGTGCATGACTGAATGTATGGTGTGTTTGAGATACGGTGTTTATGTGCGCAGGGTTAGCGTTTCTATTATCTGTTGTTCACTATGCGATTATGTTTTATGCTAACGTGCTTTATGAATATCAGTAGGCAGTTTTATTGAAGAGATGATGCGAGGGGAAGGAAGCATGTGTATTGTGTACCTCGGTGGGCAGTGCATAGCTTTGATAGCCAGAATCAGCCACGCCTCGTCACTAGAGGTTTCACCTGTACCGAGGAACTGGTGGTTCCGACACGGTTGACTCTTTGAACCTGCAGTCCCTTTGGGAGAGTGAGCAGGGACCTGTTGGACACACCGGTGACCTTGTTCTAGACTACTTAAAGTGCAGGTCTGTTTTTTGTGTTTTCTTTCTTTTTGCTGTCTGTCTGTTTTGTCTCTTTTGTCTTTGTTCTAATGTTGGGGGATGATGTTAGTTTTGGAGCCAGGATGTGCAGGAATACTCAATTACCCACTATACTAGTGGGACAGGAAATGCAGCTGAGGCATGTTGATGCGATAGGTCAAACGCGGATCCGCCTCACTCACAGATGGTCGCTTAAGTCTAATGGCTAGTAAGGTGACTTTTTTCAGTTGGAATGTTAGGGGAATTAAGGAGGCCAACAAGAGACGGGCAGTGCTAGATGGTATGGGGAAGTATCAGCCCCTGATTTGCTGTCTCCGGGAGACACATTTGTTACCAGAACAAACTAGCATTCTCCCACCGAGATGGGCCCGTCACTGCTTCCATGCCACCTATTCTGCCTATGCGAGGGGGGTGAGCATTTTAGTGCACAGGTCTGTTGTATTTTCATGTATCTCCCAGATTATTGACAGAGAGGTTAGGTATGTGTATCTACATGGCGCCCTATACTCAGTGGAGTGTGTGATCATTGGAGTCTACATTCCCCCACCGTACTCCTCCCAGGTGATGAAAAAGATCATAGCTTTGATGGCGGAAAGGCCTAATGTGCCTACGATAGTATTGGAAGATTTTAACAATGTACCCTGCTTGTCGCTAGATAAGTCCAGTTACTGGAAGTGTTTAATGAAGCCCGGCTGCTGGGGAAACTGCCTGACACAATGAATGAGGCAATTATAGTTGTAATACCAAAACCGGGGAAGGATCTGATAGAGGCGGAATCATATAGGCCCATTTCATTGTTGCAGGCTGATGTTAAGCTACTGGCTAACTCGTTCAAACTACAGAGGGGTACCAGACAAGGTTGCCCTCTGTCGCCGCTACTGTTTGCGGTGGCAATGGAACCCTTGGCGGAAGCTTTACGTTCATCCACGGAAGTTAAGGGATTTAGATATGGGTCAGTAACAGAAAAAGTAGCGCTATACGCAGATGATCTGCTTATGTTTTTAGATGACTGGGAGACGTCCCTGCCGGCTGCAATGGAGATCATTGATGACTTTGGACAAATCTCGGGCCTGCAAATAAATTGGACTAAGTCAATCCTGTTGCCGCTGGCTGGAGATGTTTCTTCGGATCCTGTTATGACCGGAGGGTTACAGATCGTGTCTAGCTTCAGATATTTGGGGATACAGATCTCCAGAAATAGTGGGGACTTTATAGATCTAAACGTAATGCCGTTACTAGATAAGTTCAGGAAGAAAGTGCAGGCATGGTCTAAGCTGCCTTTATCTATTGTTGGCCGAACAAACCTGATTAAAATAATTCTTATGCCCCAGCTTCTCTATGTGCTGCATAATGCTCCCGTATGGATCCCACTGAAGGTGTTTTACACTGTCAACGCCATTTTTAGAGACCTAATCTGGAAGAAGGGGATCCCTCGCAGATACTGGAAGGATGTGGCTGACCTCATTGGGAAGGTTTATGGGGTCACGGTTGAATGTTCACCTCTATTATGCGTGTTGGGATATGCTGGTGGAATATCGGGGCTAAAGGAGGTTAAGTTGGCAATTCAGCGTATCCTATATCAGGCCAGGAAGCGGATAGCGTCCCGATGTATTGCTTCAGATCCACCGGAGGTGCAGGAGGTAGTGGAGGCTATTCACACTTTGGTCCAACTTGAGAGTTATGTGTATCAAAAGAGAGGGAATAACAAAAAGTTCAACAAAATTTTGTATGCATGGATTGACCATTTCCATTTGGTTGTTTAGGGTAGGGATTTGAAGGTAGGGTAGGAGGAGCCAGTTATAGGTAGCACGTACTCTGGATCTAGAACGATAAATGTGTGGAGTGTGTATGAGCAGGAATGGGTGGGGGGGGGGTTGGGAAGGGGTTTCTTTGTGATGTTCTTGATGTTTGAGATGGAAAAACTAAAAATATGAAGATTTTGTCTTCAAATAAAAAGATTTGAACAAAAAAAAAAACATCCAGCATAGAGGCAGGGCAGAGTGCTGGTTTGCAGAGTGCGATTGCATTTGTGTTTTTGCGTTAATAACACACAAATAATTAAATGTTACCATGTTTTTATTGAACACACCATGTAAACATTCACAGTGCAGGTGGAAAAAGTATGTGAACCCTTGGATTTAAATAACTGGTTGAACCTCCTTTGGCAGCAATAACTTCAACCAAACGTTTCCTGTAGTTGCAGATCAGACGTGCACAACGGTCAGGAGTAATTCTTGACCATTCCTCTTTACAGAACTGTTTCAGTTCAGCAATATTCTTGGGATGTCTGGTATGAATCGCTTTCTTGAGGTCATGCCACAGCATCTCAATCGGGTTGAGGTCAGGACTCTGACTGGGCCACTCCAGAAGGTGTATTTTCTTCTGTTTAAGCCATTCTGTTGTTGATTTACTTCTATGCTTTGGGTCGTTGTCCTGTTGCAACACCAATCTTCTGTTGAGCTTCAGCTGGTGGACAGATGGCCTTAACCCCTTAAGGACTCAGCCCTATTTCACCTTAAGGACTTGGCCATTTTTTGCAAATCTGACCAGTGTCCCTTTAAGTGCTGATAACTTTAAAACACTTTGACTTATCCAGGCCATTCTGAGATTGTTTTTTCGTCACATATTGCACTTCATGACACTGGTAAAATGAAGTAAAAAAAGAATATTTTTTTGCATAAAAAAATACCCAATTTACCCAAAATTTTGAAAAATTAGCAAATTTAAAAGTTTCAGTTTCTCTACTTCTGTAATACATAGTACTACCCCCAAAAATTGCGATGACTTTACATTCCCCATGTGTCTACTTGATGTTTGAATTATTTTGGGAATGATATTTTATTTTTTGGGGATGTTATAAGGCTTAGAAGTTTAGAAGCAAATCTTGAAATTTTTCAGAAATTTACAAAAACCCATTTTTAGGGACCACTACAGGTCTGAAGTCACTTTGTGAGGCTTACATGATAGAAACCGGCCAAAAATGACCCCATTCTATAAACTACACCTCTCAAGGTATTCAAAACTGATTTTACAAACTTTGTTAACCCTTTAGGTGTTGCACAAGAGTTATTGGCAAATGGGGATGAAATTTGAGAATTTCATTTTTTTACCAAAATTTTCCATTTTAACCCATTTTTTCCACTAACAAAGCAAGGGTTAACAGCCAAACAAGACTGTATCTTTATTGCCCTGACTCTGCCGTTTACAGAAACACCCCATATGTGGCCGTAAACTACTGAACGGCCACACAACGGGGCGTAGAGGGAAAGGTGCGCCTATGGTTTTTGGAAGCCAGATTTTGCTGGACTGGTTTTTTGACACCATGTCCCATTTGAAGCCACCCTGGTGCTCCCCTAGAGTAGAAACTCCATAAAAGTGACCCCATCTAAGAAACTACACCCCTCAAGGTATTCAAAACTGATTTTACAAACTTTGTTAACCCTTTAGGTGTTGCACAAGATTTAATGGAAAATAGAGATACAATTTCAAAATTTCACTTTTTTGGCAGATTTTCCATTTTAATATTTTTTTTCCAGTTACAAAGCAAGGGTTAACAGCCAAACAAAACTCATTATTTATGGCCCTGATTCTGTAGTTTACAGAAACACCCCATATGTGGTCGTAAACTGCTGTACGGGCACACGGCAGACCGCAGAAGGAAGGGAATGCCATACGGTTTTTGGAAGGCAGATTTTGCTGGACTGTTTTTTTTGACACCATGTCCCATTTGAAGCCCCCCTGATGCACCTCTAGAGTAGAAACTCCAAAAAAGTGACCCCATTTTAGAAACTACGGGATAGGGTGGCAGTTTTTTTGGTACTAGTTTAGGGTACATATGATTTTTGGTTGCTCTATATTACACGTTTTGTGCGTCAAGGTAACAAGAAATAGCTTTTTTGGCACATTTTTTGTTGTTGTTATTTACAACATTCATCTGACAGGTTAGCTCATGTGGTAATTTTACAGAGCAGGTTGTCACGGACGTGGCGATACCTAATATGTATACAATTTTTTTTATTTATGTAAGTTTTACACAATGATTTCATTTTTAAAACAAAAAAATGTTTTAGTGTCTCCATAGTCTAAGAGCCATCGTTTTTTCAGTTTTTGGGCGATTATCTTAAGTAGGGTCTCATTTTTTGCGGGATGAGATGACGGTTTGATTGGCACTATTTTGGGGTGCATCTGACTTTTTGATCGCTTGCTTGTACACTTTTTGTGACGTAAGATGACAAAAAATGGCTTTTTTTACACCGTTTTTTTTTTTTTTTTACGGTGGTCATCTGAGGGGTTAGGTCATGTGATATTTTTATAGAGCCGGTCGATACGGATGCGTTGATACCTAATATGTATACTTTTTTTTATTTATTTAAGTTTTACACAATGATTTCATTTTTGAAACAAAAAAAATCATGTTTTAGTGTTTCCATAGTCTAAGAGCCATAGTTTTTTCAGTTTTTGGGCGATTATCTTGGGTAGGGTATGATTTTTGCGGGATGAGATGACGGTTTGATTGGTACTATTTTGGCATACATGCGACTTTTTTGATCACTTTTATTACCTTTTTTGGGAAGTAAGGTGGGCAAAATTTCTATTTTCTCATAGTTTTAATTTTTTTATTTTTATGGCGTTCACCGTGCGGGGAAAAGAACATGACCGTTTTATAGATCAGGTCGTTATGGATGCGGCGATACCTAATATGTGTAGTGTATTTTTATTTTATTTTTTATTCAGTGATAAATGTTATTTTTTTATCTTTTCACTTTTTTCACTTTTTTTTACATTTTTTTGACCCAGACCCACTTGGTTCTTGAATATCCAGTGGGTCTGATGTCTGTATAATACAGTACAGTACACTATATAGGATACTGTACTGTATTTTACTTACACTTTGTCTGAACAGATCTATGCCTTTAGCATAGTTCTGTTCGGCACCATGGACAGCAGGATACCTAAGAAGGCGCCCTGTTGCCACGGGAACCTTCCCCGTCTGCTCAGTTGTAGCCACAACTGCGCAGACGGGGAAGGGTAAGGACAGGGCTGTCGGGGGGCTGTCTGGGGGCTCTCTCCCTCTCCATCGGGGGGCTGCAAAGGCACAGCAGCCCCCCGATATGAGAGGGAGGGTGCTCCCTGAGCTGTTAACCTTTTCCATACAGCAGTCCGTACGGACCGTTGTATGGAAAGGGTTAAACGGCTGACATCGCATCACCGATGTCAGCCGTTTATACCAGGGTGTCAGCAATGTGCTGACACCCTGGTATAATCACTGTCCACCAACGATTATTCAAGGGGAGGCGGGCGGGGGATCGCAATCCCGCCTGCCGCACCGCCTGCCTCCCGCACCACCTGCAACACCCCCCCTGCACCACCCGCCTACATAATATCATTCAGGGGTGCAGGGGAGGTTAATAAAACATTATTTGGGGCATTTTAAAGTTTGATCCCCGCGGTCAGAGAAGGCGGGGATCAGAATCAGCTGAAAGCGCAGCAAACCGCAGGTCTGAATTGACCTGCGGTTTGCTGTGATCACTGATACGGGGGGTCACATGACCCCCCCGGAATGATTTCAGCTGGTATCCCGTTCGGATTAACCCCCGGGGCGCCGCAATCTTATTTTAAACTCATGACGTACCGGTACGTCATGGGTCCTTAAGGGGTTAAGTTCTCCTGCAAAATGTCTTGATAAACTTGGGAATTGATTTTTCCTTTGATGATAGCAATCCGTCCAGGCCCTGATGCAGCAAAGCAGCCCCAAACCATGATGCCCCCACCACCATACTTCACAGTGGGGATGAAGTTTTGATGTTGGTGTGCTGTGCCTCTTTTTCTCCACACATAGTGTTGTGTGTTTCTTCCAAACAACTCAACTTTGGTTTCATCTGTCCACAGAATATTTTGCCAGTACTGCTGTGGAACATGTAGGTGCTCTTGTGCAAACTGTAAACGTGCAGCAACGTTTTTTTTGGACAGCAGTGGCTTCCTCTGTGGTATCCTCCCATGAAATCAATTCTTGTTTAATGTTTTACGTATCGTAGATTCGTTGACAGGGATGTTAGCATATGCCAGAGACTTTTGTAAGTCTTTAGCTGACACTCTAGGATTCTTCTTCACCTCATTGAGCAGTCTGCTCTGTGCTCTTGCAGTCATCTTTACAGGACGGCCACTCCTAGGGAGAGTAGCAGCAGTGCTGAACTTTCTCCATTTATAGACAATTTGTCTTACCGTGGACTGATGAACAGCAAGGCTTTTGGAAATAGTTTTATAACCCTTTCCAGCTTTATGCAAGTCAACAATTCTTAATTGTAGGTTTTCTGAGAGCTCTTTTGTGCGAGGCATCATTCACATCAGGCAATGCTTCTTGTGAAAAGCAAACCCAGAACTGGTGTGTGTTTTTTATAGGGCAGGGCAGCTGTAACCAACACCTCCAATCTCATCTCATTGATTGGACTCCAGTTGGCTGACACCTCAGTCCAATTAGCTCTTGGAGATGTCATTATTCTAGGGGTTCACCTACTTTTTCCACCTGCATTGTGAATGTTTACATAGTGTGTTCAATAAAAACATGGTAACATTTAATTCTTTGTGTGTTATTAGTTTAAGCAGACTGTGATTGTCTATTGTTGTGACTTAGATTAAGATTAGATCACATTTTACAACCAATTTGTGCAGAAATCCATATAATTCCAAAGGGTTCACATACTTTTTCTTGCCACTGTATGTGTGTTACTGCAAGGCACAGTGTTCTACATCACAATAAAGGCTCTCTGCAGCCAGGAAATAGCAGTTTTTAAAGCAATTTGCCGCAAATTTATTTGGATCGAACCAAATTTTTCCCAATTTTTTTTTCGAACCGTCAAATCGAGTTTTTGAAAACTAGTGGTAGTATACACTTGAATAGGAACAAGCCGTCCCATTGAAATGAGACAGCTTGTAGTTACACCCACTCGCGGCTGCACTGTCAATGGCGAGCAGGTAAACAAACAAGGAAAGGCTACACTAGCACAGAGCCCAGCCTTCCCTTTAACCAGCTGATTGACAGGGGTGCTGGATGTCGGGCCACCACCAATCTTATATTGATGACCTATCCTGAGGATAGGTCATCACTATTAAAATCGCTGAAAACCCCTTTAAGGACTGATGCACACAGCCATATTATGATTCTGTAATATGCTGCCCATACAATTTGCCTCTGATATCACACACAGCCATACATACTGACAGTGATTCACACCTGTGTGCTGTCCATGTTCTTCATGGACTACATATTGAATTTTATGTGTTTCCAGATGTCAGTTTTTTTCTGCAGGCAATTGGCCCGCAGGAAGAAGACAGGAGAATGCACAGTTTTGATCTGGTTTTGTAGACAGGATACACTTATTCTATTGAATAAGGGAACACACATACCCCACATGCGCAACCTCCAGGGGTCCCTGCGGGGTACAGAGCTGCTGTTCTCGGGATCAGAGAGGGTCTCCAACAATTTAATCCCCTTCCTGAGGATTAAGGATAAATTCAAATTACCAGAATACCCCTTTAATGTTACCATATTACCTTTATTTTCTTATAAAAATAACTAAACATTTGATGAAACTTGCACTTTATAAGGCAATAATACATGGATTGATTTTAATTAAAGCCATTCTGAAATTCTGCGGCTGCATAAAACTGTTGGATCTCTGGTACAGTGTTTTTTGGCAGCAGAACATGAAATAGTTTATTGCAAAACCACAGAACATACCCTAAACTACATCCTCATTGAAACTAGCCTAAAAGCTGTAAAAAAAAAAAGAAGAGGAGCTGCCCTCAATAACATTATAGATAGTCAAAACCATTTTCAACAACATATTAGCTTATGGTTGAAAATAAAACCCAGCATTAGGCTTTAAATATATATTGTTGAGGAAGGGTTGAGACGCATGCATATATATACATATATGCATGCAAACACGTGCATGCATGTATGATATATATGCATGCATTAATGGTCACTTTAGGGGAGTATGTGCACAGATGTGCCCAACATCTGCGCACATCTGCCCTTAGTGGCCCACAGGGGCTCATGGTGGCCCCTGTGGGAAATATTTGGTCCCTGGAAGCCGTGCCCCCTAATAATCCCCCTTATAATATATATATATATATATATATATATATATATGTCTAGGCCCCTTATAGGTATATATAACTTCCCTTATAAATATGTAGGTCAGTGTATAGATGTGTATGGATGTGCCCCAAGCATCCATACACATGTATATTGTACTATAACCCCCTTCCTACACCTGAAACCAGATGCATCGGTGTGAATGTGCCCCAAGTATTCACCCAGATGCAATCTGGGTGATTACATCAGAATGACCGAACTAAGGTCCGGTCATCCTGAAGACTTCAAAGGACTCAGATTCAAGAGAATCTGAGTCCTTTGTTGTAATTACCTCCAGCGCCGCTGGAGGTAATTATGCATGATAGGAGGAAGGGAGAAACCTCCCCTCCTTCTATTATGCACATTCTGGCAGCGAAATTAACATCTCGCTGGCCGGAATGCAGAGTGCCACAGGCGGGAGATCAAAGGCTTCTCCCGCCTGTTGGCGTGCAGCGCGTCCCGATGTGCGCGGGCGGGCCGGCGCAGTGACGTCATATCACTGCGCTGGTCCATGTGGTGCTGGAGTGCGGACCGCCTGGTATAAATATCCGGAGGCCCCTGCACCTTAAAGGAGAGTGCATCCGCTCAGGAAGAGGACCCCTGCCGCCCCCCCCCCTCCGGCTAGAGGACCCTGCGACCCCCCCTGGCTGGACTGAGTATCCCCCTCTTATTAACCCCTATCCCACCAACAATATATCCCTGACCCCCTACCAATTAACCCTTACACTATCCCACCAACGATTTCTCCCCCTTGTTCTATGCCCCTGATTTGCCCTTGCACATTGTGGTGTCCCTACCCAGATACCCACACCCCTGGTGATTCTACACCCCTGATGGCCCTGATTAACCCCTGGTGGCAACCCCTGCATAATCCCTGCCACCCCCCCCCCCCCCCCACTGTACACTTGCAGGGTATTAACCCCTGCATTGCTGTACAGCCCTGATCACCCCCATTGTTAACCCTTCCCTGATACTGTATTTGTGTTTGTGGTCTGCTTAGACCCCAGTAAGACCAACAATATTGGTGATTAATATTCCCCCTTTACACATATCCCACCTCCAATTAAATTAGGGGTGGGAGTACACAAATACAACACTGGGAGGAACTCATTGTTATAAGAATGCGTTCCCTCATGTTTTAAATTAACAATCAATATATAATCCAGACCTTAAAATAAGTTTGCAAACATGAAAAATGCTAAATGTGAACGGAATAAAAAGTAGGAAATAAAGAAAAAAAACAACCATTCTGTTGATTTTCTAAAATCACATTGTCAGGACAATATCATAAATTATATCAATATCCTTTCAACAATATATAATGAAGCTTGCTTGATGCTTGTACATGGAAAATATAAGGAAGGAGAAAAAAATAAATTATTTTATAATTGATAATAAATATCAACAAAATTCGATGTTCAATAATAATGCATTAACTCCTTTCTCATATTTAATCCCATGGGAGACCTGGTATTCAGCCTTAAGATCCAAAATGCCTATCTTTGTAAAATTATTTTTTTGATATCTCCACCTCTAGGAGGGACCACAACTATTTCTATTGCAAAGGTTTGAAAACCTCTTAGACTGTGATCATGTAAGGATATCAAATGTTTGGCTGCATTTGATGTACCCAGGCAGGATGGATCTGTTATATAGGTAATATGTTCTAATTTTCTAGAAGAACTGCCTACGTATATCAAATCACAGTCAGTGCAGTGTATAATATACACTATACCCAATGTATTACAATTAATGTAACTTTTTATAGATAATGGTAGATTGTGACTCGAATCATGGAAACTTGTAGTTTTACATGGATAACTACCACATTTTGAAAAACCTGTGTATTTAAGCCAGGTATTAGATGCAATTTTGGCCATAGTTGAAAAAATGGAAGGGGAAAGAGAGTTAGGGTACTTTCACACTAACGTTATTCTTTTCTGGCATTGAGTTCCATCCTAGGGGCTCAATACCATAAAAGAACTGATCAGTTTCATCCTCATGCATTCTGAATGGAGAGAAATCCGTTCAGGATGCATCAGGATGTCTTCAGTTCAGTCACTGAACTGCGTTTTGGACAGAGGAAATACAGCACCATGCTGCGGTATTATCTCCGTCCAAAATTCCAGATCAGTTGCCGTTGCCGGAATACCGGATCCGGCATTAATTTACATTAAAATGCATTAGTGTCGGATCCGGCATTAAAAATACCGGAATGTGCAGACCGGTAAGAATGTGAAAAAAAATTAGAAACTGATCTGTTTGTCCGTATGACAAACGGAGAGACGGATCCGTTCTTGCAATGCATCCAGATCCATCTACAAATGCTGTCTGTTTGCATGCAGATTTCCTGACCCGGATCACTCTGCCGCAAGTGTGAAAGTAGCCTTAGCTTGTGTCAGTGAACGTCTTTATACTATCCTACAACCATCTTTCAGTATGTTATGTAAAATATCATCCTCATATAAAATGGGGAGACTTTTCTATTTCCAAGATTTTTATGGTTTTCCAATAAAGCAACAACAAACAAACATCGGTTTCAAATCATTGAATCTACAGAGTATTCCAGAGTACATGAATGGTATATTGCGGAGTGGGGTTACATTTATGTCTGTATTCCAATATCAGTTAGAAATATACCAAATCAAACTGGGAAAGTAGAGAAAACTGACCCACGATGTGTGTTCTGTTAGACTACTCAATATAAGCTAAACAGAAACACAAGTGAACACATTAAACAAAAAAACATAAGGTGTCCAGGTGAATAATATCAGTACTTTACTGAAATAGAGCACCAGCGATTAAGCTCATATGGGGAGTTAATTTAAGGGGCTTTCAAAGGTTTGGTTTTACACGTTAGTGGGTATGTTATGTCACATACCAGCAGCTAGATATCCATGCTAACCATCTAGTGTAGAATGATGCCATGGAAGGTTGTTGTGTATAGAACATTTTTTCGTACATACAGGTGGAATTAACCAGGGCAGTCACTTCAGACAAAGCCAGAGTATGGGGAGTTTTCCAGTGTTTGGTGATAACCAATTTGGTTGCCGTAAGTATATGAGTGATCACTGTTCTATATGGGTGTGCTAAAGTATTAATACCAATAAAAAGAAGTACTGTCTCTGGGGTTAGCACTGGACTGTTAGGAACACATTCAGCTATCAAGTTTTGGATGCTGCTCCATAGCGGGGATACCTTGGGGCATGACCATAAAGTGTGACGGAGAGATCCCCTATTGCTGCAATCTCTCCAGCCGCAGGGCGATGAGGTGGGAAACATGATATTTAATCTAGTAGGTATGTAATACCATCGTAAGCTGGTTTTGAATATCGCTTCCTGATGAATTACACACCGGAACGCAGTAGTAACAGTGCGGAAGGCATTGTGACATTGTTCCGCTGAGAAGGATTGTTGGAGGTCATTCTCCCACTTTATCAAGGGGGGTGGTTTGTTCCATTCTTTTCCCTGAACTAGGAGGCCATAGAAAAGGGATATGCCTCCTCTTTTGGGGAATCCCTCGTGTAAGTATCTTAATGCTACTTTTGGAATAAGTAGTGAGGTTCCCTCTACCTTCTTCAGTAAGGATATAACCTGTAGGAATTTCTAAAATTTACATTACATTTACTAGACCTTGGGTAATCCATGTCTGGAGGTCCAGATCTGGGATGTGATCTGTAAGGCAGGCAACCGATATGGTAGGGGCAGGTATGGTCCCTTGGTCGATCAATATCTCTAAGTATTTATTCCAGGCTTTAATGGATGTCTGGACTGTAGATAGGGAGTGTGGCAAAACTAACCTTGCCACTGGGTTTTGGAGGGGCCTGTTTGCCAGCCTCTTGCCTGAGGATTATGGCCCATATACTAACTTTGAAGGAGAAGACAGACCGACCGCACAGCCTAAATCTGTGAAACTGTTTTGGGCAGGAAAGCCATACTTGCGGTTGGCCAAATGTGACTTCCATGGAATTCGGGAACCCCTGCTCGGATCTGGGTGATTTTTGGATATGTTGTTCACCCAGATCAGAGTTATCCATGGATGTATAAATTATGGGGATATGTGGGGTTTTGAGGTGGTTTCTGTGTTTTGGGGAAAAATGTGTGTTTTCTGCCTGTGCGTGATTAAGTTAGCCCATTATGTTTGGTAATTGTATCCCAGGCAGAGCCCATTGTGTTTTGGTAATTGTATTTTGTTGATTGCGTCAAAGACAATGCCTATTCTGTTATTTAGTGCGTCACAGACAATACCCTTGTGTTTGTTGAATGTACAGTTTTTGTGTTTAAACTGTAAGGATTGGCTGCTATGTTATGTCCTCAGTTCCCTACCAGGTCCAAGGGGGTGGTACCCTTGTTGGAAAATGTGTATATAAGTCAATGCTTGTGTGTTCAATAAAGAGTTCCTGTTTTACCCTTCATCATGTTGAGGCTGGTGTTTGGGTAACTGATCGACACTGGGGATTGCTATACGCTGAAGATTTGCTATACTCCCCTGGCTATAACTACTAGCTCTTGTTAGAGCTTGTTCATGGTTCCTGCTCTCTGGATTTAGGAGAGGTTCACCCACTGGAAGCTGAAGCCAGGTCTTGGGTCCAGCGTGGGTGGAGGATGGTGAGACCCCATCCAAGCTGCGGTGGTTTGCGGGGTCTGCGGTGGTTATGGTGTCAAGTGCAGTGCTTGGAGTCATCGGGAAGCACTAGGAGCATCCATCAACGGAGGTACCCGGTCGGGGTGCCAGGAGATCCGTTACAGGGAGGATACGTACAGACCCATTTTCCTACTAATGGGGAACGAAGGGTAGAGAGGTTAAGCGAAGGTCTTTCCATGGATACCCAATGTTTGTCTCTAGAATCTTTCCACCAAAGTACAAGTTGGTGTAGTAAGCATGCTGTATGATAGTGTTTCAAATTTGGAACCCCCAGACCTCCCTTGTTTTTATGCATTGTCAGAATTGAGTATGCTACCCTAGGATGTCTGGAGTTCCAAATTAAATCCATCATCTGCTTCCAGGCCTCTCTAAAGAAAGATTCTGGGATTGTGATAGGGAGGGTTTTAAAGAAGTAGAGAAGCTTGTGCAGGAGCAGCATTTTATATGCTGCCACCCTGCCAAACCAGGAGATCAAGCATGATTTCATGCCTGCAATACCTTTATGTAATTTGTCTAACATGGGGGGGTTGTTGTGGAATGTCTTTGATGAGCAGTGGGTTAGTTGGATGCCTAGGTATGTCACACTTTCTTTTTGCCAGTCTAAGGGGAACAAGCTTTTGAGTTGCAGCAGTTGGTCGAGTGGGATGTTTATAGGTAAACGCTGGGATTTTTCTATATTCAACTAGTAATATGAAACTCGGCCAAATATCTCTAATAAGTGAAATAGGTCTTGGGATTAGTGCAGACTACAATAATGTTGTCTGCAAAAAGCACAATTTTATGTTCCGTGGGTCCCATTGTGAGGTCCCATCTCTACGGATCAGCTCCGCTAAGGGCTCAATAGATAATACAAAATATAGAGGAGACAGCGAACATCCTTGTTTAGTGCGATTCGTCAGGCGGAAAGCAGTAGACACTGCTCCATTGGCAAAGACTTTGGCACAGGGATTTGAATATAGAGCGGCAATTGCTGAGTATATTGGGCCAGTGAATCCAAACGTTTTTAGTACCGAGAACACGTAGGGCCAATTAATGCGATCAAATGCCTTCTGAGCATCTAATGTAAGAAATGTAGTTGGGGTGCCCAGGGATTCTGCCATTTGCAGCAGTGATAGGAGTCTTCTGGTGTTATCTTCCCGAGACGAACCCAGTCTGATCTATTGAGATTAAATAGGGAATGATGGATAAAAGTCTGTTGGTTAATATCTTGGCATAGATTTTCATATCACTATTCACTAGGGAGATTGGTCGATAGCTAGTGGTTTGCAAGGGAGACTTCCCTGCTTTTGCAATAGTTACTATAAGTGCCTCTAACATTTCTGACGGCAAGGAGCCAGTTTCCATTGCTGAGGTGCAGACAGGAAGGAGATATTTAATGAGGAAAGAGCCATATTTTTTATAATATAAGGAGGAGAATCCATCCGGACCTGGAGCCTTATTTTGAGGGAGTGAGCGTATCACTGCAGCTATCTCATCAGGGGATATTGGTTTATTGAGAGTCTTCAATTGACCTAGGGTTAGTTTTGGAAGGCTGATTCGCCCCAGAAAAGAGTCTATGTCCTGTTCGGTGGGCTGGAGAGTTTCCTTATCATCATTTAGGTTATACAAGAGAGAGTAATAATCTCGAAAGGCATTTACTGTATCTCTAGGGGTGAAATCCAGATTACCCGATGTGGGGTGGTGGAGACAGTGTATTCTCGATTTTGATGTGAGGGCCTTGAGTCGTTTCACTAAGAGCGCACCAGATTTATTATCCTGGGCGTAGTATTGAAACTTAAGACGTCTGAGGGATTTTTTTATAGGCGTATATGAGGAGACTCCGTAGATGCAGTCTAGCTTTAGAGAGCTCTGCTAAAGGAGTCTCGGAGACTGATTTTTTGTTGAATGTATCGAGTCTATGGATTGTTTGCATCACAATTTGGATGTCTTTGTCTCTTTATTTGCGCCATATTCTGCTCTGCTTAATAAGGACCCCCCTCATAAACGCCTTGTGGCAACTCCATAGGGTGTGGGGTCGAACGTCTGGGGTGTCATTTGTAACAAAAAATTCTTTAAGGGCTGACTCTATCTTCTCACTAACAGACATGGACAAGAGGTAAGTGTTTAATCTTCAAACATAATCTGAAATTCTAGAGGGAGCTTCTGATAGTGATAGTGTTACTGGAGCATGATCTGACCATTGGATGGGGCCTATTTCTACGGCAGAGGTTTTGTCTATGAGAGATCTACCTATCCAAAACATATCAATTCGGGAATAGGTTTTATGAACTCCAGAATAGTAAGTGTAATCTTTTTTATTTACATGCAGGAGAGGCCATACAGGGAGTGCAGAATTATTAGGCAAGTTGTATTTTTGAGGATTAATTTTATTATTGAACAACAACCATGTTCTCAATGAACCCAAAAAACTCATTAATATCAAAGCTGAATATTTTTGGAAGTAGTTTTTAGTTTGTTTTTAGTTTTAGCTATTTTAGGGGGATATCTGTGTGTGCAGGTGACTATTACTGTGCATAATTATCAGGCAACTTAACAAAAAACAAATATATACCCATTTCAATTATTTATTTTTACCAGTGAAACCAATATAACATCTCAACATTCACAAATATACATTTCTGACATTCAAAAACAAAACAAAAACAAATCAGTGACCAATATAGCCACCTTTCTTTGCAAGGACACTCAAAAGCCTGCCATCCATGGATTCTGTCAGTGTTTTGATCTGTTCACCATCAACATTGCGTGCAGCAGCAACCACAGCCTCCCAGACACTGTTCAGAGAGGTGTACTGTTTTCCCTCCTTGTAAATCTCACATTTGATGATGGACCACAGGTTCTCAATGGGGTTCAGATCAGGTGAACAAGGAGGCCATGTCATTAGATTTTCTTCTTTTATACCCTTTCTTGCCAGCCACGCTGTGGAGTACTTGGACACGTGTGATGGAGCATTGTCCTGCATGAAAATCATGTTTTTCTTGAAGGATGCAGACTTCTTCCTGTACCACTGCTTGAAGAAGGTGTCTTCCAGAAACTGGCAGTAGGACTGGGAGTTGAGCTTGACTCCATCCTCAACCCGAAAAGGCCCCACAAGCTCATCTTTGATGATACCAGCCCAAACCAGTACTCCACCTCCACCTTGCTGGCGTCTGAGTCGGACTGGAGCTCTCTGCCCTTTACCAATCCAGCCACGGGCCCATCCATCTGGCCCATCAAGACTCACTCTCATTTCATCAATCCATAAAACCTTAGAAAAATCAGTCTTGAGATATTTCTTGGCCCAGTCTTGACGTTTCAGCTTGTGTGTCTTGTTCAGTGGTGGTCGTCTTTCAGCCTTTCTTACCTTGGCCATGTCTCTGAGTATTGCACACCTTGTGCTTTTGGGCACTCCAGTGATGTTGCAGCTCTGAAATATGGCCAAACTGGTGGCAAGTGGCATCTTGGCAGCTGCACGCTTGACTTTTCTCAGTTCATGGGCAGTTATTTTGCGCCTTGGTTTTTCCACACGCTTCTTGCGACCCTGTTGACTATTTTGAATGAAACGCTTGATTGTTCGATGATCACGCTTCAGAAGCTTTGCAATTTTAAGAGTGCTGCATCCCTCTGCAAGATATCTCACTATTTTTGACTTTTCTGAGCCTGTCAAGTCCTTCTTTTGACCCATTTTGCCAAAGGAAAGTTGCCTAATAATTATGCACACCTGATATAGGGTGTTGATGTCATTAGACCACACCCCTTCTCATTACAGAGATGCCCATCACCTAATATGCTTAATTGGTAGTAGGCTTTCGAGCCTATACAGCTTGGAGTAAGACAACATGCATAAAGAGGATGATGTTGTCAAAATACTCATTTGCCTAATAATTCTGCACTCCCTGTATATCATACAAGTCATATGTCCATGCCAGTTTCGCAAACGATATTTTGCGGGATGAGGAGTTTGCGGTTGTATCAAGGGAGGAATTACAGATGGCGTTAAAGTCTCCGCATATCACAACATTTCCCTCTGCAATTCTCCTATCAGACGCCTGAGAAAGTGCTCTGTATGTGAGTTAGGCGCGTAAACGTTCAGTATGGTATACTCCACATTGTTGAGAAGACAATGCACTATAATATATCTGCTATGTGGGTCAGTCCAAGTTTGTTGCATCTGAACTGCCACCGACGCTTTAAATGCTATGAGTACCCCTCTTTTTTGGGGGGGAAGGAAGTGAATAATATGTGGGAAGTCTTTGTGGTGAATTCTGGGTGGTTTGGAAGATGACATACAGTACAGACCAAAAGTTTGGACACACCTTCTCATTCAAAGAGTTTTCTTTATTTTCATGACTATGAAAATTGTAGATTCACACTGAAGGCATCAAAACTATGAATTAACACATGTGGAATTATATACATAACAAAAAAGTGTGAAACAACTGAAAATATGTCATACCCTAGGTTCTTCAAAGTAGCCACCTTTTGCTTTGATTACTGCTTTGCACACTCTAGGCATTCTCTTGATGAGCTTAAAGATGTAGTCACCTGAAATGGTTTTCACTTCACAGGTGTGCCCTGTCAGGTTTAATAAGTGGGATTTCTTGCCTTATAAATGGGGTTGGGACCATCAGTTGCGTTGTGGAGAAGTCAGGTGGATACACAGCTGATAGTCCTACTGAATAGACTGTTAGAATTTGTATTATGGCAAGAAAAAAGCAGCTAAGTAAAGAAAAATGAGTGGCCATCATTACTTTAAGAAATGAAGGTCAGTCAGTCCGAAAAATTGGGAAAACTTTGAAAGTGTCCCCAAGTGCAGTCACAAAAACCATCAAGCGCTACAAAGAAACTGGCTCACATGCGGACCGCCCCAGGAAAGGAAGACCAAGAGTCACCTCTGCTGCGGAGGATAAGTTCATCCGAGTCACCAGCCTCAGAAATCGCAGGTTAACAGCAGCTCAGATTAGAGACCAGGTCAATGCCACACAGAGTTCTAACAGCAGACACATCTCTAGAACAACTGCTAAGAGGAGACTGTGTGAATCAGGCCTTCATGGTAGAATATCTGCTAGGAAACCACTGCTAAGGACAGTCAACAAGCAGAAGAGACTTGTTTGGGCTAAAGAACACAAGGAATTGACATTAGACCAGTGGAAATCTGTGCTTTAATCTGATGAGTCCAAATTTGAGATCTTTGGTTCCAACCACCGTGTCATTGTGCGACGCATAAAGGTGAACGGATGGACTCTACATGCCTGGTTCTCCCCGTGAAGCATGGAGGAGGAGGTGTGATGGTGTGGGGGTGCTTTGCTGGTGACACTGTTGGGGATTTATTCAAAATCTAAGGCATACTGAACCAGCATGGCTACCACAGCATCTTGCAGCGGCATGCTATTCCATCCGGTTTGCGTTTAGTTGGACCATCATTTATTTTTCAACAGGACAATGACCCCAAACACACCTCCAGGCTGTGTAAGGGCTATTTGACCATAAAGGAGAGTGATGGGGTGCTGCGCCAGATGACCTGGCCTCCACAGTCACCGGACCTGAACCCAATCGAGATGGTTTGGGGTGAGCTGGACCACAGAGTGAAGGCAAAAGGGCCAACAAGTGCTAAGCATCTCTGGGAACTCCTTCAAGACTGTTGGAAGACCATTTCAGGTGACTACCTCTTGAAGCTCATCAAGAGAATGCCAAGAGCGTGCAAAGCAGTAATCAAAGCAAAAGGTGGCTACTTTGAAGAACCTAGAATATGACATATTTTCAGTTGTTTCACACTTTTTTGTTATGTATATAATTAATCAGCAATTTTCATAGTCATGAAAATAAAGAAAACTCTTTGAATGAGAAGGTGTGTCCAAACTTTTGGTCTGTACTGTATGTGTCTCCTGCAAGCAAGCAATATCACATTTTTGGGATTTAAGTTCTCGCCATATTACTGACTTCTTAAAGGGGCTGTTCAACCCCCTCACGTTCAAAGATAAAAACTTTGAGTTTTTACTTTGAGCGTAGAAGAGATGGATGCCTAGGCTGGTACTCATTCTCAGATGCCGAGGGGGTTGTCCAGCCTCCTCCACAGGCACAGCATAAAAAAAAGTATTCAGCTGGACAATGAACAAGAAAAACTGCTGTTAAAGTGAAGTAACATAGGTTAATATACAACATATTACTGTTGGACAATAAATGTACCCAGACCGTGATTTTGCGCATAGTTCTATGGGTATGGTATAAACTGGGAGTAAAAACATTTAACATGTCATTCAGGTCAAGAAGGATTCCACCGTCTCCCTCGCCCAAAATAAAGAGCTATGGGTGGGAAAGAGAGAAAGGAGGACAAGGTGAAAAAAGAAGTGAAGGTATGAGAGGGCTGCATCTCAGGTTATAGGTACCACATGCCACTACGCATCCATCTTTGCTGGGGGGGTCTTCTTGGTAGGTGGAAGATCTTCCTCTATAGGTATGCTCCGCTTGGACAGGAGAGCTTTCCCTTCTTCCACTGATGCAACTGCATGGAATGTTCCTTTTTTGTTGATAATGATTTTTGTGGGGAAGCCACATTGGTAAGGCATGCTGTCTCAAGATGGATGTGAGTGGTGCAAGGCTTCTGCGAGCTTGTAGAGTAGCAGCTGATAGTTCTGTGAATAGCTTTAGAGAAGCATACGGTTCAAGTAGTGGCTGCTGTTTTCTGGCTATTTCAATAAGTTTCTCCTTGATGTGGTAAAATGTGTATCTTGCTAGCACGTCTCTAGGCACCGAGTCCGGAAGATTAGGTGGTTTGGGGACTCTGTGTGCTCGATCTATGCACAATTCGTATTCCGCATAGTCAGGGAGTAGTGCTTTGGTGAAATGTTGTAAGTATATTCTGAGTTCTAAACCCGGTATTGATTCTAGGATATTGTGGAACTTGATATTATTCCTGCGATTACGATCTTCATTATCCACTAGTATTGCTTGTAGAGTGTGTACTTTATCATCTATGGTGTTGTGGGAGTCCACCAGCTCGTTATGTGCTTCAGCAAAGGACACCATTTTGGATTTCACGTGGGAGACTCTATCTCCTAGATCATTGAGTACAGTGTGAAGAGGTGACAGGAGTTTTGAAAAGTCCTTGTGTAAGGAAGATCGCAAGGTCCGCAGGATATTCTTTTATGTGTTTTCAGAGGCTGCTTTATCTGATGTTTGAAACTTAGAGAAGATATCAGAATCTTCCATGGAGCTGTTGGAGAGTGGTGATGAGCCACAGCGTTCTTTGGTTTGCGTACACTGCCTCTGCGTCTTAGGGCTTGCCAGGGCCGCATCATGGTCTCCAATCGGAGTGGAAGTGCGGCCACTCTTCTCCCTGGGAGCCGAGGATTGCCGAGTCCTATGTAAAGCTGCCTATCTGCTGCTCATATTGTCGTCTCCTTCAGCTCCAGAGG
The DNA here is from genome assembly GCF_014858855.1 of Bufo gargarizans. Taxonomy (NCBI): domain Eukaryota; kingdom Metazoa; phylum Chordata; class Amphibia; order Anura; family Bufonidae; genus Bufo; species Bufo gargarizans. The sequence continues at coordinate 336,695,920 of NC_058081.1, read as the reverse complement.
AAACAGGCGATTCTCAATCGCCATTCAGTGAGAATTGCTGGGCAGCAGCGGGGGTCTGGGCCACATCAGGGGTTGTTAGCTTAAGTGAGGGATCGGCTTGGTCCGGTCTGCGAGTCCACGCTCCCTCGGTCACGCCATTTCTGCTCACCTCTTCACTGTAGAAAAAGTGCTCCAGAGGCATCGAGCCTTTCGTTTTCGGCACCTTCCTCTTCCCCGTTTGTTTTGCTGCCATAGTGGGTCTGGTAAGGATGCTGTGAGTAGCTGAGAGAGTCGCTAGGTGAGGGAGAATGGATATGGGATCCGGAGCTCACACACTAAGTGGCTATCTTAGGTGCGGGCCAGGCCACACCCCCCCATGGAGAGACATTTAAGTATGTATCATGCTATTGTTGTAAAATGAGTGAAAGAAAATGAGACTATAGGAAAAATATTCTCTTACAATATTGTGATAAGGTGAGAGAAAAATTGAGACAGTAGAAAAACTTAATAAAAACAAAAAATGATTTTATTCTCTCACAATACTGGGGCAGTGGGGCTGCCAGAGTTGTATTCACACTAAAGCTCCAGTGAACAAGCAGAATATGGCAGAATAGAAGTTCATATTCTCACTACTTCTGACGATAAAAGCTAAACAAAAGGTATAGGCTGCCAATGAGCTCAATGAGATTCCTTAGCTTGAGGGTTAGCCTGGTGGCTGGTGCAGTCATTGCTGAGTCCTGGCCGCAAGTGTTAATGCTTGGAGTGTCATGTACTTATGTACCTGCCCTGTGGCCACAGGTCCCCCTCCTGAAATCTAATGTATCGCCATCCACAGGAGGGTCAGGCAGACGCAATATGATGACATCATTGTGACAGCCTGTGCTGGGTCTCAGGCGGAGGAATGACATCATCGTGACTGCTTGAACTGGGTTTCAAGCAGAGCAATGAAATCATCAAGACTGCCTGCATTGTGATGCAGGAGCCACATTGACGTCATCATGACTTCCTGTGCCAGGATGCAGGCATCTCAGGCTACTGGCCCAAAAAGAGGCCTGTTGCCTACTCTAGAGAAAGCGTTGGGGCGAGTATTAGATTTTTTACCAGGCCACTTAGGGACCATAGTGGGCACTATAGGGACATGTCCATTACTGGGTTCACTATGGAGACATAGTGGGGCCTAATACTGAGGGCTTTATTATAACTGAGGGCCAAATAGGAGACATTATTATTGGTGGAGGCACTATAGGCAACATTATTATTAGGGGCTCTATGGGAGTATTATTATTACTGGGGGACCAATAGGATATAGGTGGCATTATGATTACTGGGCACACAATAAGGGGCATAATAATTACTGGGGGCACTCATTTTCTGGAATATAGTATTTAGGGGCCGTAGGGAGAACAGCAGGCACAGTGTTGGGGTGGCACCAGGATGGGGAGAGTGTGTTGAAAAGGTGGGGAGTGTGATGGAAAAGTGAGGAATCTAAAACGCCTGTGTGACAAATAGTGGCGTCGCTAGAGGGGGGCGAGGGGGGGCAATTGCCCCCCCTATGTTGTCCCTTGCCCCCCCGGGTGCCCCCCCGCTGATTCCCCAGAGTGAATACTAATGAGCGCTTCCATTATGGAAGCGCTCATTAGTACCGAAGGACCAGGAAGTGGTGAACGCTCTGTACTCACCACTTCCTGGTCCTCGGCTGTCGGCTGTGCAGGGCTGCGCACAGTGTAAGGTCGCTCTGTGACCTCACGCTGTGCGCGCCAGTTTAGAGCACAGTCGACTGAGGAGAAAATGGCAGGCGGCGTCCGTCCAGGAGCAGGAGAGGTAAGTGTTTTTATTTTTTATTTTATAGAAAATGTGGCTGCTGGGGGCATTATGGGGGTTAATTGGAGGCATATGGGGCATTTGGAGGCATATTTGGGGGCTAATTGGAGGCATTTGGAGGCATATGGGGGCTAATTGGAGGCATATTTGGGGGCTAATTGGAGGCATATTTGGGGCTAATTGGAGGCATATTTGGGGCTAATAGGAGGCATATGGGGCTAATAGGAGGCATATGGGGCTAATAGGAGGCATATGGGGCTAATATGAGGCATATGGGGGCTAATATGAGGCATAATGGGGCTAATAGGAGGCATATGGGGGCTAATAGGAGGCATATGGGGGCTAATAGGAGGCATATGGGGGCTAATAGGAGGCATATGGGGGCTAATTGGAGGCATATGGGGGCTAATTGGAGGCATATGGGGGCTAATTGGAGGCATATGGGGCTAATTGGAGGCATATGGGGGCTAATTGGAGGCATATGGGGGCTAATAGGAGGCATATGGGGCTAATAAGAGGCATAATGGGGCTAATAAGAGGCATAATGGGGGCTAATGAGGCATAAGGGCTGATATGGGGGCTAATGAGGCATAAGGGCTGATATGGGGGCTAATGAGGCATAAGGGCTGATATGGGGGCTGATATGAGAGGCATAATGAGGGCTAATGAGAGGCATAATGTGTCATCCACAGATGCCCCCATAACAGTGTGTCTTCCACAGATCCACCATAACAGTGCGCCTGTGCACTGACGAGAGACAGAAAGAAGGGGAAAGAATCCGTGGAAGCAAGCAGAGGACGGCACTGCAGACGACTGAATAGCTTCTTTTGTAAGTAAATTGCTTTATTATAAATGTATCCCTGCATACCGCAATTCTCTCGTATTTTGTAATCTTATTTATATATACTTATTTTGTTTGTGCCCCCCCATTTTTGACTGTGGTATCTTTGTGCCCCCCCTATATATTGTTCCTAGAGTCGCCACTGGTGACAAACTATGCAGACATAAGACGTAGCTAAAAGAAGTCATCATGGCTGTCTGGTCCAAATGGAGAAGATGAGGAAAGAGAATGTCTACATTAGAGGAGACATCACTTGATGTAAGAAGTGCAGTATGTAGTGCTATATTCTTGGTCAAAACTGCAGACAGACCCGCTTTACATTTTTTACTTCACAGTTTATTGCATCAGTTTGCTACTTCACATTTTATTGCATCAGTTTGCTATTTTATGTATTTGTTATGGTTCTTTTACTTCTAATAAAAGTACAAACTGAAAAAAGACAAAAGAACAAATCTACAAACTCTGGTTCTGTGTGTTGCTTTAAATTTTTCTTGTATTCTGGATTTACCAAATATGTTCCCAATTTGTGTTAGTTACGATGTTGCCTTTATAACTGTGTGTAATCTCATATGCAATAACCTAAAATTAAGCAACAGCTATGCTCTACATTGGTGTTTGCAGTGAAGTCCAGAATGTATGACTACAATTTATATTTTGAGGATTTGCAAGAAAAACTGTGCTAAATATTCATTTCATGAAACAAGTTAAATTGCTTGTGTAAGATTAAAAGGGGTATCCAAGACCTATAATGCCCGGGCCCCTCACACCTCAAGACAGAAGTTTTAGGCCTAGGGCTGATTCACACAACCACGATTGGTCTGGAAAACCAGTTCTGTGTGTCAGCCGCATCTCCTGAACCAACCTCAGCTCCCTTGACCCGAACTGACTGCATAATAGTGATTATTAATACACTCAGTTCCTATCTCATCGGGGGTTTATTGTACAGTGCTCACATGGATGATATGTATACAGTGCAATAGACCCGTGATCAGATAGGATCTGACTGTATCATAAATGACTATGATGCAGTCAGTTTGGGTCAGGGGAGCTGCGGTTGGTTACCATGGCAGCCTGGACGCTGCTGAAGCCTTCCAGGCTTGCCATGGTAAGTTCCCTGCTGCTCTGTGTATGCACCCTATTAGGTTGAATAGGACAAGACATAAAAAGCATCTAAGGGGGCTAATAGTTATCAAATAAAAAGTGAAAAAAGTAAAAAAAAATATATTAAACGTGTAAGGAACTCCCCTTTTCCAATGTTATATATAAAAATATATTAACAATCAAAAATATACAAATCAGGTATTGCTGTCTCTGAAAATATTAGAAGTATTAAAATATTTTTTTTAAATTCCTGTGCGGTGAACGCCTTAACAGAAAAAATGAAAAACACACGATTTGCCATTTTTTTTTGTCCCCCCCCCCCCCCCCAATTTTTTTTTTAATAGCAGTGATCAAAAGTCGTACATACCACAAAAACTAGCCCTCATACAGCTCTTTGGATGGAAATATAAAAAAGTTATGGCTGTCAGAAAATGTTTTTTATTTTTTTAAAGGATTAAAATAAACGATACAAGTTATTGTATTCATAGTGAGCCACAGAATAACGATGTCATGTGAACTGTGAAACAAAACTGCAAAAAATAAATTTTTCTTCCTGTAAATTGACCTCAGTGGATTTTGAAATGGTTTTGCAATGCTTCGGATGAAATCTCTGACAAATCTGCAACAAAATCCATGATGAAATCTGCTACAAAATCCATGACGAAATCTGCATGTAACAAATGTAGATTTTATGAAAACACAGAAAAATCTGCATCAAATTCCCTACATCTGAATAGGGTTCAGACAACATCTAGGTGCACTTATGTTAGTAAACGTGAGCCAATGCTTTTCCACGATTCCAGTACATGATGGATGGATTGTAGCAGTGGTGCAATGAGCCCAGAGGAGGGGAGATGATAGGAAAGGTTGTATTGATAATGGAGGTAAAAGGGTAGAGCAGAGGAGAGAATGGGAGTGATAGTAGCAAGGGTAGTTATTACTCAATCTGATACTCCCCTGAGTCGTGCAATGATGGAAGGGTACATCTTTTCTTCCCCTTGGGGCACTCCCTGACTTTTGGGCTCTCCTTCCAGGTATTAGTTGAGGGGCCCCTGGTGGTGATGAATTCTGAGGTGCAAGGCAGGGTCTGAGGGAATTATGAGGCAGGTTTAAGAGTAGAAAAGTTCTTTACAAAGCTCCATTCACACATCCGTAACGTGTTTTGCGGATCCACGGATCCGCAAAACAAGCACAGCATCTATGTGCATTCCATCAGTTTGCGAACTGCCCAAAACCCCTGAGGACGCCAAGTGTTTGGCGAAACATGTCGGGGGGAAGAGTGTGAATGATACATGTGTTTTAAACAGCGAGTGACTGCAGAGCAATAGACATGCAGCATGAGTAAATAGGGAGCGATAAGACAGACTCAAAGGTGCAGCGCTCAAAACAACACGGCAGATACCGTGGGAAGATAGAAGAGCCTAGCAGGCAGATAGGGATGAGAGCCGCCTAGGTAGTCCCATCGCACCAAAACAAGGCAATAATTAGCCGTAACTGCAGACACAGCTGATAATTTTAAAATGTCAGTTATAGGTAGGGAATTTTTAGTGATACAGAAATGAACGTTTCATTTTATATATAGGCATAAAGTAACACATGTAAACCTAGAGACAACTTCTGGTCCTAGTGACCAACTGTAAATATTTAGAAGATACCAGTACCACACAAATAGAGCCACCTTCAATAATTATTGCCACACAGTGCCTTCAAAAGTAACAGTGCCACATAATGTACCCAAAAAAAATATTGTGCTAAGCTGATACCTTGCCAGCGTGACCACCACAGAGATAGTCCCTCAAAAGTCCCAGCAATAGTAACAATTTTCTACCTCACTAGCAATAGTGACCCTAATTGTAATAATGTCCCCATAGTGTTCCCAGTGGTAATAAAGCCCCAATAGTGTTCCACAGTAGTAATACATTTTCTTCTATATTGCCCCAGTATTACTAAAGTCCTCTTATAATTCCTCCCCAATAGAAATAAAGACCCCATAGTGCCCCCAGTAATAACAATGACCCTCTTTGGAGGACCAACAGTATGCCCCCCAAAGTGGCAAAAGAAAGCAACAAAATCAAATACCTTGCTCAGTTGCTCTAGTTCCATGCCACTGTCTGCTATATGGTGAAGGACACAGTTAAATTCAGGAAGACTTACTGTGCCTCCCCCCAACTTTATGGCGCCCTAGGCACATGCCTATTCAGCTCTGACTGTGTGAGACAGATTCTCCATGAAACCATTGGGAGGTGGATTTCATGTGTATTTTGACACCACTGCATACAGTTAACAGTGAGACCTGGAAAAAAAAAAAAACAGTCCTAAACATGAACATCCATTAAACATTCCTAAATGGAATAGTATTGAACCTGAGCACCAGTGGCACTGCACAGAGAAAAAACTAAAATTACTGGTGAACCAGGGAGGGACCCCTAGGATACAGCGAAGTCATGGAATAAGGAAAGCGACACGGGACATCAGCTCTTGATGCAAAAACAGTAACTTTACTGAACTATAACAGTAGTATTAAAGGGGTATTCCCATCTTGCTTATTCATCCTCACCTGCAGTCACTCTGTTGTTCACTTCCTGGTTTTCTGCTGCTAAGGCTGGGCGGGCTTAGGCAGTTTGAGTGAAGGCCGGCCACGCCTTCTTATGACATCACACTGAGCACTGAGTTCCTACTGCTAGTTCATGTGAAGAGAATGAGTCATCAGTCTGGCAGCCTGCAGTGTGTGTGAGTCCCCTCCCCCATGATGTGGAATCCTCAGAGAGCTGTGATAAGTGAGCTCAGTGTACAGTAACACGTGGCTCTTCTGCACAGTTTTACACACAATCTCAGTCTGATCTTTTACAAACCCATTCTGTGCAGCAAACACTATAATTCCATATTATACATTAGCTCTAAAGATTGTCAGCCAGTAGACTTATAATCTGTGCATTTGATTCCTATAAAACATGACCATCCCCCACCCCCCAGCACTGATGCAGATATATTTCTATCACAGCTATACTACAATTGTGTATAAACCTTACACTATGTATATGTATTGATGCATATACAGCTCAGCACATGTGTCTTCTCCAGTCTCCTATCATAAGTTTGGCTCAAGGGCTTCCTATACAGCACACAGCTACATCTTTATTTTACTCTCCCACCATCCTTGAGGTTGACGGTCCGCATATAAAGCTCTGCTACAACTCTTTATTCCACCATCACTGAGGCTGACCATCCGCGTATACAGCTCTGTTACATATATATATATATATCTACAGTACAGACCAAAAGTTTGGACACACCTTCTCATTCAAAGAGTTTTCTTTATTTTCATGACTATGAAAATTGTAGATTCACACTGAAGGCATCAAAACTATGAATTAACACATGTGGAATTATATGCATAACAAAAACGTGTGAAACAACTGAAAATATGTCATATTCTAGGTTTTTCAAAGTAGCCACCTTTTGCTTTGATTACTGCTTTGCACACTCTTGGCATTCTCTTGATGAGCTTCAAGAGGTAGTCACCTGAAATGGTCTTCCAACAGTCTTGAAGGAGTTCCCAGAGATGCTTAGCACTTGTTGGCCCTTTTGCCTTCACTCTGCGGTCCAGCTCACCCCAAACCATCTTGATTGGGTTCAGGTCCGGTGACTGTGGAGGCCAGGTCATCTGGCGCAGCACCCCATCACTCTCCTTCATGGTCAAATTGCCCTTACACAGCCTGGAGGTGTGTTTGGGGTCATTGTCCTGTTGAAAAATAAATGATGGTCCAACTAAACACAAACCGGATGGAATAGTATGCAGCTGCAAGATGCTGTGGTAGCCATGCTCGTTCAGTATGCCTTCAATTTTGAATAAATCCCCAACAGTGTCACCAGCAAAGCACCCCCACACCTTCACACCTCCTCCTCCATGCTTCACGGTGGGAACCAGGCATGTAGAGTCCATCCGTTCACCTTTTCTGCGTCGCACAAAGACACAGTGGTTGGAACCAAAGATCTCAAATTTGGACTCATCAGACCAAAGCACATATTTCCACTGGTCTAATGTCCATTCCTTGTGTTCTTTAGCCCAAACAAGTCTCTTCTGCTTGTTGCCTGTCCTTAGCAGTGGTTTCCTAGCAGATATTCTACCATGAAGGCCTGATTCACACAGTCTCCTCTTAACAGTTGTTCTAGAGATGTGTCTGCTGCTTGAACTCTGTGTGGCATTGACCTTGTCTCTAATCTGAGCTGCTGTTAACCTGCGATTTCTGAGGCTGGTGACTCGGATGAACTTATCCGCAGCAGCAGAGGTGACTCTTGGTCTTCCTTTCCTGGGGCAGTCCGCATGTGAGCCAGTTTCTTTGTAGCGCTTGATGATTTTTGTGACTGCACTTGGGGACACTTTCAAAGTTTTCCCAATTTTTCGGACTGACTGACCTTCATTTCTTAAAGTAATGATGGCCACTCGTTTTTCTTTACTTAGCTGCTTTTTTCTTGCCATCATACAAATTCTAACAGTCTATTCAGTAGGACTATCAGCTGTGTATCCACCTGACTTCTCCACAACGCAACCGATGGTCCCAACCCCATTTATAAGGCAAGAAATCCCACTTATTAAACCTGACAGGGCACACCTGTGAAGTGAAAACCATTTCAGGTGACTACCTCTTGAAGCTCATCAAGAGAATGCCAAGAGTGTGCAAAGCAGTAATCAAACCAAAAGGTGGCTACTTTGAAGAACCTAGAATATGACATATTTTCAGTTGTTTTACACTTTTTTGTTATGTATATAATTCCACATGTGTTAATTCATAGTTTTGATGCCTTCAGTGTAAATCTACAATTTTCATAGTCATGAAAATAAAGAAAACTCTTTGAATGTGGTGTGTCCAAACTTTTGGTCTGTACTATATATAGTTACTTCCACACTAACACTGTTGCTGAACAGCCTCATACAGTTTGAGTGTCCCCCCATTAGTGTCCCCCCAGTAAGAATAATACCTCCAGTTGTGTCCCCAGGAAGAATAATGCCCCCATTAGTGCCACTAAGAATAATAATGCTCCCATTAGTGCCCCTAAGAAGAATACTGCCCCCATTAGTGCCACCAAGAAGAATAATGCCCCAATTAGTGCCCCCAAAAAGAAGAATGCCCCCATTAGTGCCCCTAATAAGAATAATACCCCCATTAGTGCCCCTAAGAAGAAGAATGCCCCCCATTAGTGCTCCCAAAAAGAATGCCCCCATTAGTGCCCCTAATAAGAATAATACCCCCATTAGTGCCCCTAAGAAGAATAATGCCCCCCATTAGTGCTCCCAAAAAGAATGCCCCCATTAGTGCCCCTAAGAAGAATAATGCCCCCTTTAGTGCCACTAAGAAGAATACTGCCCCATTAGTGCCCCCAGGAAGAATAATGTCCCCATTAGTGCCCCTAAGAAGAATACTGCCACATTAGTGCCCCCAGGAAGAATAATGCCCCCATTAGTGTCCCCCCCAGTAAGAATAATGCCTCCAGTTGTGCCCCCAGGTAAAATAATGCCCCCATTAGTGCCCCTAAAAAGAATACTGCGACATTAGTGCCCCCCCAGGAAGGATAATGCCCCCATTATTCCCCCCAGGAAGAATAATGCCTCCAGTTGTGCCCCCAGGTAAAAATTCGGGGTGAAACATGATTACCCAGATGAGAATACCCCTTTAACAGTAATTACAGAGAGTATATCACATACAGTGTCAAATACAATGAACACCACATTCCCTTCTCTTGCCCCCAAATTACACTGTTTCACGTTTTGCATATTCAAATCTTACAGTGTGCTGGCTATAGCTGCAAAACAGTGCCCTCTAGTGCCCAAAATGCCAAATGACAGTTTCAGAAACGGCATTCAAGAATCAGTGGCTGTTTCTCCATCTTACAGGTGTCCCTGCAGTCAGAGCCCTACCCTCATGGCATATCCTTGAGATAAGCTTTGGAGACCCCTTTATCTGAACAAGGACACATTTACTCTTGCTTTTCTTGCACTGTAAATAACCTAAACTGAATTCATTAATAATGAATCCATTAGTTTTTGACAGTAGATCCTGTAGAAAATCATTATGATTTGATAAATACTGACATACTATGTCAACAGTAAGGTCTCTGCAAATGAGACCCCCATTCATTTGGTAGTCTGTGTGTGTATATCCATTCCATTCCACTGAATTCAGTAATAGCATGATCTGTAATTAGGAACCTAGAAGATGCAGTGACCAGGTTTGAGGTGGCCCCCAATGCCACAATGGGTACCCCAGACACAATCAAGATGTCACCACATGTAGTAGCTCTCCAGGGAGGATGGTAAGGCATGGTGCACCTCAAAGGGAAATAAGTCCAGAGAGTAAGGGTCTGCAGTAAACCAGTGTGTACTTCTTTACTGGATGAACTAAAATACAAAACAATACAGGGAATGTGCTGAGCTGGCTTCTCCAATCTACCCTTTGGTAGCAGAAGGGTCTTTGCTGAGGAAAGGCTAGAGTCTGTGGCAGAGTATTCCCATTTAAGTATCTTCTTCTGGTCACTTGAGAGGTCTGGCAGTTTCTTCTACTTGGTCCCTATCTGCAGACAACAGGGGGCTCTGTCAGCTCTACTTTTATACAGTTTCTAATTGATCTGGAACCTTCTAGTGGGAGGGGTGAAGTTGGAGAAGCGCAGCCTAACAGAAACAATGTTGCAGTTCAAGCAACTACAATACAAGTCAATGGGAATGACTAAGCAATATTCAGTCATAAACAACAGGCTGACTATTATGGGTCAGTGAGTGTTGACCCACTGTGCCAACTAACTGGTTTGGCATAGGGCTAACACTAAGGGCCTTATTCTGGCAATTCTCAGCTCTGCATAGTCCCTTATGACAATAGTCTGAAATTACTAAATTCTCAGTGCATAGGTTGGAGATTCCCAAAGTTTATTTGTGTGAACTGGCTGTTCATTAACCCTTTTGACAATTTAGTTCAAATACAGTGCAATAACAGTGCAAATGAACATGATATATTACAATAAACATATAAAATGCAGTTCAAAAAAATAAAACAGTATAAGTGCAAACAACAGCATAAATCCCAAAGTACCCTTGCTCCTGGTCACTACAGAGACAGATTAGTTAGCACTGAGTAGTATTGTCTAACTACTGATAATATTACTTATTAAAAATTTAATAAACATAAGCCATTAGGAGGCTCAAAGGAACATGACATTATATACTCACCACAAAAGGGAAATTGTTTTGGGAAGTATTTGGTAAATTGTCCTTACTCAGCACTGTGTTGTGAAATGACCATATGGCAACATTTTCCACACTATAAAAAATAGGGAAATAAATGATATTTAACGTGATTACACATGTTTGAAAATGTGTTTGTTCAATTTTGTGTGTTTAAACGCTATTAAAACCTTTTAAGGTAAGCTCCTTTTCCACTGACTTTAAAATTCCGCATAACATGGGTATAAAAATCCGGACCGCACATCGCCGGCACTATATAATAGAATATGCCTAATCTTGTCCACAATTGCAGACAAGAATAGGACATGTTCTATTTTTTGGGGGAACAGAATTGCGGACCCGGAAGTGCGGTCCGCATTTCTGAATCCGGGCAGCACATCGCAGCCCTAAAGAAATGAATGGGTCCGCAATTCCGTTCCGCAAAATGTGGAACAGAATTGCGGACGTGTGAATGGACCCTTAGAGAAAGTGGACTAAACAAAGTACGGTAACTGTTGGAAGCTGATGAAAACTGATATCATTTGTCAACATAGTTTTTTAAACTATTACCTTATCAAAAACTAAAATTGAATATGACACACCTGTGAAAAAGCTAATAATGACAGAATTAAGTTCTGTTTGCATCTGTATCAGAAGATCCAGTCACAGATTACATCATGTTTAGTGGCGTCGCTAGAGGGGGGCGAGGGGGGGCAATTGCCCCCCCTATGTTGTCCCTTGCCCCCCCGGGTGCCCCCCCCCCGCTGATTCCCCAGAGTGAATACTAATGAGCGCTTCCATTATGGAAGCGCTCATTAGTACCGAAGGACCAGGAAGTGGTGAACGCTCTGTACTCACCACTTCCTGGTCCTCGGCTGTCGGCTGTGCAGGGCTGCGCACAGCGTGAGGTCGCTCTGTGACCTCACGCTGTGCGCGCCAGTTTAGAGCACAGTCGACTGAGGAGAAAATGGCAGGCGGCGTCCGTCCAGGAACAGGAGAGGTAAGTGTTTTTATTTTTTATTTTATAAAAAATGTGGCTGCTGGGGGCATTATGGGGGCTAATAGGAGGCATATAAGGGCTAATTGGAGCCATATGGGGCATTTGGAGGCATATTTGGGGGCTAATAGGAGGCATATGGGGGCTATTTGGGGGCTAATTGGAGGCATATATGGGGGCTAATTGGAGGCATATTTGGGGCTAATTGGAGGCATATTTGGGGCTAATTGGAGGCATATTTGGGGCTAATAGGAGGCATATGGGGCTAATAGGAGGCATATGGGGCTGATAGGAGGCATATGGGGGCTAATTGGAGGCATATGGGGGCTAATTGGAGGCATATGGGGGCCTATGGGGCTAATAGGAGGCATATGGGGGCTAATTGGAGGCATATGGGGGCTAATTGGAGGCATATGGGGGCATATGGGGCTAATTGGAGGCATATGGGGCTAATTGGAGGCATATGGGGGCTAATTGGAGGCATATGGGGGCATATGGGGGCTAATAGGAGGCATATGGGGGCTAATTGGAGGCATATGGGGGCTAATTGGAGGCATATGGGGGCTAATTGGAGGCATATGGGGGCTAATTGGAGGCAAATGGGGGCATATGGGGCTAATAGGAGGCATATGGGGTAATAGGAGGCATATGGGGGCTGATAGGAGGCATATGGGGGCTAATAGGAGGCATATGGGGGCTAATAGGAGGCATATGGGGGCTAATTGGAGGCATATGGGGGCTAATTGGAGGCAAATGGGGGCATATGGGGCTAATAGGAGGCATATGGGGTAATAGGAGGCATATGGGGGCTGATAGGAGGCATATGGGGGCTAATAGGAGGCATATGGGGGCTAATAGGAGGCATATGGGGGCTAATAGGAGGCATATGGGGGCTAATTGGAGGCATATCGGGGCTAATTGGAGTCATATGGGGGCATATGGGGCTAATAGGAGGCATATGGGGGCTAATAGGAGGCATATGGGGGCTAATAGGAGGCATATAGGGGCTAATAGGAGGCATATGGGGGCTAATAGGAGGCATATGGGGGCTAATAGGAGGCATATGGGGGCTAATTGGAGGCATATGGGGGCTAATTGGAGGCATATGGGGGCATATGGGGGCTAATAGGAGGCATATGGGGGCTAATAGGCATATGGGGGCTAATTGGAGGCATATGGGGGCTAATAGGAGGCATATGGGGGCTAATAGGAGGCATATGGGGGCTAATTGGAGGCATATGGGGGCTAATAAGAGGCATAATGGGGCTAATAAGAGGCATAATGGGGGCTAATGAGGCATAAGGGCTGATATGGGGGCTAATGAGGCATAAGGGCTGATATGGGGGCTAATGAGGCATAAGGGCTGATATGGGAGCTAATGAGGCATAAGGGCTGATATGGGGGCTGATATGAGAGGCATAATGAGGGCTAATGAGAGGCATAATGTGTCATCCACAGATGCCCCCATAACAGTGTGTCTTCCACAGATCCACCATAACAGTGTGCCTGTGCACTGACGAGAGACAGAAAGAAGGGGAAAGAATACGTGGATGCAAGCAGAGGACGGCACAGCAGACGACTGAGTAGCTTCTTTTGTAAGTAAATTGCTTTATTATAACTGTATCCCTGCATATCGCAATTCACTCGTATTTTGTAATCTTATTGATATATACTTATTTTGTTTGTGCCCCCCCATTTTTGACTGTGGTATCTTTGTGCCCCCCCTATATATTGTTCCTAGAGTCGCCACTGATCATGTTTGACATTGAACCAACAGCTGGCAATGTTGGAAACCATAACTTAGCAGTGCCAGTGGTATCCTTTGTAATATAAGCCAAGTGAAAGGCCAGTAAGTTTGGGTCACAAATCAAAAGTCACAGCTAGAGATGAGCAAATTTTTCAAAAATTCGATTCGGCCGGTTCACCTAATTTTTGGAAAAAATTTGAGGCGATTTTTGTTAAAAAAAACTGCTATTTTCTGGCTGCAGAGAGCCTTTCTAGTGGTGTAGAACACTGTGCCTTGCAGTAACACTCATAGGGAGTCTGCTCTGGTAGTTAAATAATACTTTGAGTCAGTATGACATGCAGATGACAGGTGTCGCTCTTAGAATCACTGCACACTTCACTTATTTAGGCAGTCATGGGGCCAAAACTGACCAAATAACTCAAGTGTGAACTCAGCCTTACAGGTCGATGTTAGCGCCTAGAAAAAGCGCACTCTTAACACTGTCGTCAGCTGATTCCACATAGGTGTCTACAGAACCTGTTCTATTAAATGCTTATACAAGTGGAGCCCCCCGACAGAGTGGAGAGGGTGTCAGCAGTAAGTTTGTGTTGACGTCACTGAAAAACAGGAGTGGATCCAAAACATAGATGACACGTTAATGGAATATTTGCATGTCTTCTGTGTTTTGTACCCACTCCTGCTTTTGGCTACCAAATCATAAGCCAATTCTGATGGGACCATACAGGCCTTACAGCTGCTACACAGACAGGATGCGTTGTGCGTCTTATTTTTCCTTCCTTCTGACAGATCAGAAGAAGGGTCAAATAAATAGTGGCCCAGTCATGTAGTGGGGAGGGTGAGAACAGCATGAGAAGTCCACAGAGTGGCCCTATGACATAGTGGTGAGGTGGAAGCAGCATGAGGAGGCCACAGAGCGGCCCATTGACAGAGTCTGAAGGTGGTAGCAACATCAGGAGGAGGCCACAGAGTGGCACGATGACAGTGTGGAGGTGGCAGCAGCATCAGGAGGCCACAGAGTGGAAAGGTGATATAGTGTGGAAGTGGAAGCAGCATCAGGAGGCCACAGAGTGGAAAGGTGACATAGTGTGAAGGGGGCAGCAGCATCAGGATACCACAGAGTGACCTAGTGACAGAGTGGGGAAGTGGGTGGCAAAAACAGTACCCATTGACGATGGTGGGTGTAAGAAGGAGCACTTGGCATTAGATGAGTGGTATCAGGTGGGTGGCAGCATCAGAATAGTAACTAAGGCAGGTAGCCAGAAGAAACTGGTCTCTTTTGTCAAAGTGTTGGTGCGGCACCATGGATGATCTACTCTGATGCATCAGGCATTGGTGGATGAAAATGCCTGATTCATCTTGACAAAGGTCTCTCCACATGTTGGGTGGACAGGCGAGTTCTTCTTGGGGTAACTATGGCCCCCTGCCGCACTAAACATCTGCTCTGATGCCACACTACTGGCCGGGCAGGACAGCTTTTCCAGGGCAAACTCAGCCAGTTGCGGCCACAAATCCAGTTTGGCTGCCCAGTAGTCCAGCAGATCTTCAATGATGACTGGCAGGGTGCACTCCAAGTATGCCACCACCTGCTGGTTCAGGTGCTGCTCCAGGTCTATATGCTGCTGGTGATTAGTTTCTTCACTAGGCGGGTGAAGAAAGCTGCTCATCAGCGACTGTAGACTCAGGCCGCTGCTGATAGTGCTGGTAGTGCTCCTGCCACCCCACCCCTCCCCAGCAGCCATGGCAGTGGAACGTGAGCGCAGAGGGGGGGGGGTCAGACCTGCGAGAGGATAGACGATGGCGCAGATAGGCAGCAGCCACCCGACTACATTGGATGTCTCCATAGTAGTTCAGTTTGTTCTCCCTCTCAGCAGGTGTAAAAAAGGCCTCCATTTTGGACCTGTAACGAGGGTCCAACATGGTGACAATTCGTCTGTCACTACGCAAGCAAGTGAGCACGCATCGGGCCATTTGTGTAAGTGACTCGGAGGGACTCCCTGGCTCGATCTCCACTGCATACTTCCACGGTGTGCCTGGGTCATCTGCCTCGTCTTCCTCATCTCCCTCTTGCTCCTTAGGCTGCTCCTGCTCCTTCTCTCCTGTCACCTGTGTAGAAAAACCATCCATTTCACTACACATTGCTTGTGCTCCAATGTCCTCCTCCTCTTCCAGTACAGCCCCCACAGGGCTTATGTGGCCGTGAGATCTAGGCGCCACATCTCCAGTCCCCTGACCAGCCAGATTTACCAGCATCTGTTTCAGGACATGAAGCAGTGGAATGACGTTGTTCATCTCATAGTCCTGGCGACTGACAAAAAAAGTGGCCTCCTCAAAGGGTCTGAGCAAACGGCAGGTGTCACGGATGAGCTGCCACTTGCTGACATCAAAGTTACACAGGGGGTACACCTATCTGCTTGGATCATAAAGAAATTGTTTATGGCCTTATAGTCAGTTCAACATATGGGGGGTGGAATTCCAATGGGTGGAAACATTGCATATCAGCTTATGTTAGGGGATGCCATTCTGCCGCTGCAGCTCAAGGAGGGTGTGCTTTGAGGTGTATGAATGGCTGATGTGCATGCAAAGTTTCCTGGCCAGTTTTAGGATGTCTTGCAGATGGGTAGAAGATTTCAGGAACCGCTTGACAACCATATTGAACACGTGTGCCATGCAGGGGGCCTGTCTCAGCCCTCCCTGATGCAGCTCCAACACCATGTTCTTCCCGTTGTCGGTCTCCATGCTTCCAATTTGCAGTTGTCGCGGAGAAAGCCAGGAATCGATTTCTTCATGAAGGACACGGAGCAGTTCCTCCCTGTGCCCTGCACATGTGGTATGCTGGAGGGGCACTGTGACTTGTCCCTGCAGTGGAGGCTGAAGACACGGTGGAGGATGAGGAGGCAGAGGGGGACATTGTTGCAGGACCAACGGTGTAAGAACGTGGAGGCGGAAGCGGCGTCACCTGGCCAAGTTGCTGGTGTGGTTGTGCAAGAACCACATTCACCCAGTGGGCCGTAAAGGACATATATTGTCCCTGACCTCAGTTACAGATTCATACATCGGCGCTGCCATGTACTTTGGCAGACACCGACAGGCTCAAGAACTGACCCACTTTCTGTTCTACATGTGTATGCAGGGCTGGTACTGCCTTTTTGGCATAGAAATGATAGCTTGTGACTCTCCACCTCGGCTCGGCACCAGCCGTCAGTTCTCTGAAAGGTGCAGAGTCCACCATTTGGAAAGGGAGGGACCTCAGAAGCAGCAACTTGGACAGGAGCACGTTCAGCCGTTGGATGAGTGCACTCATACTGTTGTCTCTTGGAAATCACTTCAGTGATCGATGGCTGACGGAATGACTGACGAGGAGTAGGAGGGCAAGGAGCAGGAGCATCAGGACCAGCAGATGATGGGAAGGATAGACAGCTCCCTTTGGCTGAGGTGGTGGAGCCTTGACTGCCTGAAACTGGGTGTGTGCCACTGGGTGATGCAGCGGTTGCTGCGGCAGGCTGGACCACCACATCGGAGCCACGGTTCTCCCAGGCCACTTTATGGTGACACTGCATATGTTGAGGCAGGGCCGTGGTGCCAACATTGACACCCTGGCCACGCTTCACTTTCTGCCCACAGATTCTACATATGGCCATGTTCACCTCCTCCGTCGGCTTAACAAAAAGCTGCCACACCCTTGAGTAGGTGATTTTACCCTCAACACTACGCACTGACTGCTACTACCGCTGCCTCTGTGAACCCGTGCACCACTGGCAGGTAGGCTCCTGCGAAGTGGGTGGACTACCCCGGGCACGTTTGGCTCCCGACCTCCCACTGCTGCCACCCTGCTGACTCCCAGCCACCCAAGCGACTTGCTGGCTCTGCTGCTGCCTCACTGGCAAGCTGCCACCCTCGGCTCCCAAGTGCGATCAGCTACATCATCATCATTGAGTACTGTCTGTATCTCACTGATGTCCTCCTCAACCGTCTCTGGGTCAGGAGCCTGACCGCTGGCAACACCAGCTCACACGACACTCTCCTCATCACTACTTGCCCACCTAGTGAAGGAAGCGTCGGATGTCTCCTCCATATCTTGGCTTGCCAGTAGCTGCTGACTGTCTTCTAGTAGCTCGTCCTCACTGTATAGTGGAGCTGAGCCCACAGCATACACTACTTCTCTGGCTGAGGGAACAGAAAAGGACAGAGGCAGGTTGAGGACAGGTGAGGGCACGGGGCCTTCTGCTAGGCCATGCCAACTAAGGGTTGTGTCTGACGAACCCACTAACTTTTGGCCGGGGGTGTGTTGAAGATTGAGTCAACCATTCAAGAACTGCTGGGTTGCTGGTTAAGACACAACCACTATCTGACACTGGGAGCTCAGGCCTCTCGAAGTGACCCCTGCTGCCACGGCCCCTTACTCTGCTGCGACCTCTGCCTGCGCCATAAACATTTAGGCCTCTGCCACTCCTCTGTTCAGGGCCTGGCACTTCTCTGTCTGATATGCTGTTATATCAAAAAAATAAAAAGGAAATTAAAACACCCCAAAAAAGTCTGTAATTTTCTCACTTCCCCCCACAACGGCTAATAATCCCTTTTTTTCACACTAATACACACAAAAAAGGGCTTTAGAACATATAACTGCACCGCTGAACAGTAAATATATATTTATTTTGCCACTAATACACTACAAAAAGCGCTTTAGAACATATAACTTCACCGCTGAACTGCAAATATATTTTTATTTTGCCACTATTACACGACAAAATGGGCTTTAGAACATATAACTGCACCGCTAAATGGCAAATATATTTTACTTTTGCCCCAATACATGCCACAGAAGGCTTTAGAACATATAACTGCACTGCTGAACGGCAAATATATTTTTCTTTTGTCACTAATACACAACAAAAAAGGCTTTAGAACATATAACTGCACAGCTGAATGGCAAATATATATTTTTTTTTCCACTACTACATGACAAAAAGGACTTTAGAACATGTAACTGCAACGCTGAATGGCAAATATAGTTTTCTTTATTCCACTAATACATGACAAAAAAAAGCTTTTTGAACATATAACTGCGCCGCTGAACGGCAAATATATATATTTTTTGCCACTAATACATGCCACAGAAGGCTTTAGAACATATAACTGCACCGCTGAACAGCAAATATATATTACTTTTGCCACTAATACACAATAAAAAGGGTTTTAGAACATATAACTGCACTGCTAAACGGCAAATATATTTTTCTTTTGCCACTAATACACGCCACAGAAGGTTTTAGAACATATAAATGCACGGCTGAACAGCAAATATATTTTTCTTTTTTCCACTAATACACAACAAAAAGGGCTTTAGAAAATAGAACTGCACCGCTGAACGACAAATATATTTTTCTTTTTTCCACTAATACACAACAAAAAGAGCTTTATAACATATAACTGTACCACTGAAAGGCAAATATATTTTTCTTTTGCCACTAATACACAACAAAAAGTGCTGTAATTTTAGCACTTCACCACACAACAGCTAAGTCCTTTTTTTCCGCACTAATACAAGCCCAAAAATGCTTTAGAACATATAACTGCACTGCACAAGGGCAAATAAGACGTAGAAATATTTCCTTGTAATAAACCCTATTAATGGCTGTATCAAACAGCACTTGCACCCCAATAACAACAACAGTTTGCTGGAATTACAGAGTGGTTTAATGTCAATTTGGCCCCCAGTCAGTGCAGCAAGGTGTAATAGGATTGTTCATATTACCCAGGCTCAGTGCAGTTTCTATGTAAAATTTCTCTCAGGGCGAGTGTCCAAAAAACTCCCCCCCCCCCCCTCACAACTGCTCGATGAAATAAGTGTCTCCCCATTGTAAAAAATGTGGAACCACATTGCACGGACGGTCACAGTGACGCACCCAGTGTCCCATAGACTCAGGCTCTCACTCACGGCAGGCTTCTTTCTCAGCACTGCTCCGGGCGGGCGGTAACAGGCAGGCAGTGCGGGCGGCGGTGCTCACCTCACTCACTGTACGTCACGCAGCGCGTGATGTACAGTGAGTGAGCGCCGCCGCCCGCACTGCCTGCCTGTGGGGGGACATTATTTTTAATAAGGATCACTATGGACATTATTTAGAATGGAGGCTGCTGTGGATGTCATTATAACTGTATAATGTCTGATAGGCCTAGTCCTGAGTTATATTACCCTGCCCTGTATAATAATGTACCCTGATACCCCTTAGTTATATTACTCCAGCGGGGTAATATAACTAAGGGGTATCAGGGATGGGTACATTATTATACAGGGCATGGGCAGGGTAATATAACTCAGCTCAGGACTAGGCCTATCAGACATTATACAGTTATAATGAGTAATGACACCAACAGCAGCCTCCATTCTAAATAATGTCCATAGTGATCCTTATTAAACTTAATGTCCCCCACAGTGACAGTGGCACCCCCCCCCCCCCTTATCAGATCCGGAATTGCGGACCCGGATCCGCAATTCCGATCCTGAAAAAAAATAGTACATGTCCTATTCTTGTCCCCAATAACGGACAAGAATAGGCATATTCTCTTAGTGCCGGCAATGTGCGGTCCGCAAAATGTAGTATTAATAACTAAACAATTAAATAATACACATATTGCATTGTCTACTTACCACCAGGACAATTAGATGATCTGGTCTCTGGCTGCAGTCTGGCTCTTGGTCTGGCTCTGCGGACTCCCTTGTCACTCTCTTCTCCCCCCCCTCCCTTGTCACTCTCTTCCCCCCCCTCCCTTGTCACTCTCTTCCCCCCCCTCCCTTGTCACTCTCTTCTCCCCCCTCCCTTGTCACTCTCTTCCCCCCCTCCCTTGTCACTCTCTTCCCCCCCTCCCTTGTCACTCTCTTCCCCCCCCTCCCTTGTCACTCTCTTCCCCCCCCTCCCTTGTCACTCTCTTCCCCCCCCTCCCTTGTCACTCTCTTCCCCCCCCCTCCCTTGTCACTCTCTTCCCCCCCCTCCCTTGTCACTCTCTCCCCCCCTCCCTTGTCACTCTCTTCTCCCCCCTCCCTTGTCACTCTTTTCTCCCCCCTCCTTTGTCACTCTCTTCCCCCCCCTCCCTTGTCACTCTCTTCCCCCCCCTCCCTTGTCACTCTCTTCTCCCCCCTCCCTTGTCACTCTCTTCTCCCCCCTCCCTTGTCACTCTCATTCTACACCCCCCACCCCCCTTGTCACTCTCATTCTACACCCCCCTTGTCACTCTCATTCTACACCCCCACCCCCCTTGTCACTCTCATTCTACACCCCCACCCCCCTTGTCACTCTCATTCTACACCCCCCACCCCCTTGTCACTCTCATTCTACTCCCGCCACCCCCCTTGTCACTCTCATTCTACTCCCCCCACCCCCCTTGTCACTCTCATTCTACTCCCCCCCACCCCCCTTGTCACTCTCATTCTACTCCCCCCCACCCCCCTTGTCACTCTCATTCTACTCCCCCCCACCCCCCTTGTCACTCTCATTCTACTCCCCCCACCCCCCTTGTCACTCTCATTCTACTCCCCCCACCCCCCTTGTCACTCTCATTCTACTCCCCCCACCCCCCTTGTCACTGTCATTCTACTCCCCCCATCCCCCTTGTCACTGTCATTCTACTCCCCCCACCCCCCTTGTCACTGTCATTCTACTCCCCCCACCCCCCTTGTCACTGTCATTCTACTCCCCCCACCCCCCTTGTCACTCTCATTCTACTCCCCCCATCCCCCTTGTCACTGTCATTCTACTCCCCCCACCCCCCTTGTCACTGTCATTCTACTCCCCCCACCCCCCTTGTCACTGTCATTCTACTCCCCCCACCCCCCTTGTCACTGTCATTCTACTCCCCCCACCCCCCTTGTCACTGTCATTCTACTCCCCTCTCCTCCTCATTTCCTCCCCCTTGTCAATGTTGTCACCTCTAATGTAGCGTGGCCGAGCTCTGTTCGCTCCGCGGTACAGGAGCTTTTGTTTCCTGTACCCGGCTGACAGGAAGTGCTCACTTAGTGTGCACTTCCTTTCAGTCCGGCCGGGTACAGGAAACAAATGCTCCTGTACCGCGGAACGAACAGAGCTCGGCCACGCTACATTAACAACTCAGCAGTCTGCAGCGCAGGCAGGCTGCGCAGCACTGAGCCGGACGCTCAGCATGAGGGGCGCCGCCGGCCGGCCGCCCGATCCTTTGCCTACATAACCAATTTTTTTTTTTTGTTTTATTACCTCAACGGGCGCCCCCTGCTTCTGATAGCGCCCCGGGCCGCCGCCCGTCCCGCCCGCCCCTAGAAACGGCCCTGCCCAGGCTGTAACCTCCCCTACTGAACCCTGTTCAACAGAAATGTTGTTGAATGATTCCTCCCTATCCTTTCCCTACACCTTGAATAATCTTTCCCTGCACTTGAAAATAGTTTTTTAGTACAATTAAGTTTTTTCTAGCACTGTCCCTTGCGCTTGCTGACGTCTCTCCCTGCACTAAGTACACTGGAAAATGGCAGAATCCAAGATGGCTGAGGCTATTTATAAGATTGTGACATCACAGCGCTGGCTGGCTGCTGATTGGCTGCATGCATGGCATTATTTGTAATCCCGCCTTCCCAGAGTGCCTTGCTCCATGTCCTCACACGTGCAGCAGCCATTTTAGGAAAAAAATGTGATTCGTCACCACGAAGCATGAAAAAAATTCGGATTCGGTGCAAATCGAATTTTTCCTGAAATTCGGATCGAATTCCACTTCGTCAATTTCGATTCGCTCATCTCTAGTCACAGCCAAAGCTCAGGTTCAGCAGAAAACCAGTATGGCTCCAGAGGGATACACACAGTGTTACTTAATAAGAGATAAAGTTTTTGAACGTTTCACAGCAACAACGTTACAGGTGTACACAGCCCAACTCACAGTCAGGAATGGTGGCAATTAAGGCTGGTCCCTCTTCTTCCTTCCATTTACAGTCTCTATGACACTCTGGTGCAAGGGTACCCTTTGTCACTTTTTGAATGACCTTTCCACAGGCCTGCACTGTCTGTTGTTCCTCTATCCACACAAAGGTACACACACAGGTTGTGGGGATGCTCCCTGACAACTTCATCCATTCTCAGACTCTAGTCTCTGATCTATGGAAATTCCACATCCCACTCACTATCAAGACCATGCAGTGAGGCTCCTAGGTAATTTCACCCACTGATGGTCTCTGTTCTGCTGTAGTGTGTGTCTGTAACATGACCCAGCCTTTCATAAGGGCACTCAATCATAGGGTCTACCTCCAACTCCTTTAAAGACTAATTGGTCATCCAACTTGGGTAATACAGCACCCCTATACCAAAGCCTTCTCACACTTGTAGGGCTTGTCTACTTTGTTACTTCCTACTAATTATGGCCCCCGGGTCTTGGTGGATTGGGCACTGGCAACTAACAGTTTTTACAAGGAGAACCGCTAGAGCGCATACAATATAGTAGATATAACAATATATTACTATATAATACAGCAGTTTATATCATATAACAGTACAGTCACTGGACTTAGCGTCTATAACGACCGGCTCTACAAAAATATCACATGATCCACCCCCTCAGCTGAACGCTGTAGAAAAAATAAAAATAAACTGTGCTAAAACAATTATTTTTTTGTCACCTTACATCACAAAAAGTGCAACACCATGCGATCAAAGCGTATGCCCCCCCCCCCCCAAAATAGTACCAAACAAACCGTCACCTCATTCTGCAAAAAATGAGCCCCTACATAAAACAATTGTACAAAAAATAAAAATAAACTATGGCTCTCTGAATATGGAGACACTAAAACTTGATTTTTTTGTTTCAAAAATGCATTTATTGTGTAAAACTTAAATAAATAAATAAAAAGTATACATATTATGTATTACTGTGTCCATAACAACCTGCTGTATAAAAATATCACATTACATCACAAAAAGTGTAATACCAAGCGATCAAAAAGTCATATGCACCCTAAAATCATACCAATCAAACTGTTATCTCATCCTGCAAAAAATGAGCCCCTGCATAAGACGCCCAGAAAATAATAAAAACTATGGCTTTCAGAATATGGAGACACTAAAAAAATCTTTTCTTTTCAAAAATGCTTTATTATGTAAAACTGAAACAAACAAACAAAAAAATAGTCATATTTGGTATTGTCGCATCCGTGACAACCTGCTCTATAAAAATAGTACATGATCTAGCCTGTCAAATGTACATTGTGAAAAACCAAAACAAAAAATGGTGCCAAAACAGCTATTTTTTTGTCACCTTGCCTCACAAAAAGTGTAATATAGAGCAACCAAAAATCATATGTACCCTAAAATAGTACCAACAAAACTGTCACCTTATCCCGTAGTTTCCAAAATGGGGTCACTTTTTTGGAGTTTCTACTCAAGGTGAGAATCAGGGGGTCTTCAAATGTGACATAGCAACTAAAAATTATCCAGTGAAACCTGCCTTCCAAAAACCATATGGCATTCCTTTCCTTCTGCTCCCTGCCCGCCTGCCGTGTGCCTGTACAGCAGTTTACAACCACATATGGGGTGTTTCTGTAAACTACAGAATCAGGGTAATAAATATTGAGTTTTGTTTGGCTGTTAACCCTTGCTTTGTTACTGTAAAAAATTTATTAAAATGGAAAATCTGCCAAAAAAGTGAAAATTTGAAATGTCATCTACATTTTCCTTTAATTCTTGTGGAACACCTAAAGGGTTAGCAAAGTTTGTAAAACCAATGTTGAATACCTTGAGGGTTGTAGTTTCTAAAATGGGGCCATTTATGGATGGTTTCTGTAAGGAAATTTGTCTCTTCACTAGGTATCCCTGATACCGGACTTCGGTGATCAGCTAGGATTAAGTCTTTTCTGGCGCCAGGAGAATGAACTTTTCAGATACAACAAAACACGGGTCTGTTCAAATTCACTCTGATTTTATTGTCCTTCAGTCCAGTCTTTTAAAGGGCAGAGAGTATAATTTACATAGTAACATCCTGAACCAATCATGTGTAGACACATATAGGCTGGTACACATTAAGCCAGAATGACCTTATAAGGCATGACTTACTTTTTTACGTTTTCACTAGAGATTTAGGAATTTCAGGAAACTGTCCAAGGACAGAGGAAGATTCCCAAATTCCAGTAAGGGGGAACTTGAAACAGTGCATTACCAAGATGCTGTCACAATACATATTGTTAGAACAGACAAAATGGAGTCACATACACTCACCTAAAGAATTATTAGGAATACCTGTTCTATTTCTCATTAATGCGATTATCTAGTCAACCAGTCACATGGCAGTTGCTTCAATGCATGTAGGGTTGTGGTCCTGGTCAAGACAATCTCCTGAACTCCAAACTGAATGTCAGAATGGGAAAGAAAGGTGATTTAAGCAATTTTGAGCGTGGCATGGTTGTTGGTGCCAGACAGGCCAGCCTGAGTATTTCACAATCTGCTCAGTTACTGGGATTTTCACGCACAACCATTTCTAGGGTTTACAAAGAATGGTGTGAAAAGGGAACAACATCCAGTATGCGGCAGTCCTGTGGGCGAAAATGCCTTGTTGATGCTAGAGGTCAGAGGAGAATGGGCCGACTGATTCAAGCTGATAGAAGAGCAACGTTGACTGAAATAACCACTTGTTACAACCGAGGTATGCAGCAAAGCATTTGTGAAGCCACAACACGCACAACCTTGAGGCGGATGGGCTACAACAGCAGAGTCTCCACTACAAATAGGAAAAATAGGCTACAATTTGCACGAGCTCACCAAAATTGGACTGTTGAAGACTGGAAAAATGTTGCCTGGTCTGATGAGTCTCGATTTCTGTTAAGACATTCAAATGGTAGAGTCCGAATTTGGCGTAAACAGAATGAGAACAAGTATCCATCATGCCTTGTTACCACTGTGCAGGCTGGTGGTGGTGGTGTAATGGTGTGGGGGATGTTTTCTGGGCACACTTTAGGCTCCTTAGTGCCAATTGGCCATCGTTTAAATGCCACGGGCTACCTGAGCATTGTTTCTGACCATGTCCATCCCTTCATGACCACCATGTACCCATCCTATGATGGCTACTTCCAGCAGGATAATGCACCATGTCACAAAGCTCAAATCATTTCAAATTGGTTTCTTGAACATGACAATGAGTTCACTGTACTAAAATGGCCCCCACAGTCACCAGATCTCAACCCAATAGAGCATTTTTGGGATGTGGTGGAAGGGGAGCTTCGTGCCCTGGATGTGCATCCCTCGAATCTCCATCAACTGCAAGATGCTATCCTATCAATATGGGCCAACATTTCTAAAGAATGCTATCAGCACCTTGTTGAATCAATGCCACGTAGAATTAAGGCAGTTCTGAAGGCAAAAGGGGGTCCAACACCGTATTAGTATGGTGTTCCTAATAATTCTTTAGGTGAGTGTATATCCCTTCAATCCCCTCTTAGAACCTTATATATTTTATACTATATGGTTCTTTCTCTTTTCTCCCTTAGTTTGTTTGTAAGCCTTTAGATATTTTTTATACCCTTCAGGAGTAAAATCCTCAGGCTTTGTTGAGGTTGTGTTTGCCTCTTCCATCTCTACCGGAGTATAGAGGAATGTTGAGTGTACCCCTCTTTCGGCCACTTTTTGACATATGGCAAGAAGAGAGGGCACACAATGTAGACAACAGCAGAGATACACTATTGCAGCGACCACGGCGAGTACCACTCCTAAGACATACCTTATTTGACCAAAGTCAGGTATCCAGCCAAAAAGCCAGTCCCACCATCCTTGGTCAACATCTTGTTTTATGTGTTTAATCATTTCTTCTAGTTGGCCTATTTTATCTTTTATTCCAAGGGAGTGATCTGATAAATTCAAACAACACATCCCTGCAAACGCTTAGCATCCTACATCATGTTGTAGCAATAAATAGTCAATAGTTACCCTATTCTGCAAGATAGCCTTTTTATATGATTGTATATCCAGCAGTATATCTTTCAGAATTGCACTAGTGACATTTATCTGTTTTACCATAAAACAGGCAAGTTTTTATATTGTCCTGTGGTTATATATGGCCAACTCCGGTACCCACACCATAGATACCCCTAAACTCATGTATTCTGCTCTAGAGAGGAGATTCACATCATAGTCACAATTTTCTGGTAGCTGTAGGGAAGTGTCTCTCGTGTGTCGTGTCCGTATTGCTGGGACTAGTGGTATCATTGTTAACGTCAACCTAGCTATTGTGCAGGGTCCCTCTGTAAAAAAAAAATTTGATTCACACCTTCATTTCCTCCCTTATAACAGGTGTAGTTGCCTTATGGGAGTATTCCCCCCTACTCAGACCATAGATCCTACATGGCATAAAATCACACAGACAAAAGGTATATATGACAACGTGGGTGTTTGATGAGTTATCCCAGAGTGTAGTAACGTCACTCTTAGTTATGTCCACCTCCGCTTGACTATCTGTCAGAAAAGTCAATGAGATCATTGTCAGCGTGATCAGAGGTGTCATCCTTGTCAATCAACTGCCAAAACTTGGGGAGAACTTCACCCAGTTGGAGGTCGGGGCTGTCCGCCCCCGTTTGTACCCCTTCTGTGTCCTCTTCGAGGTCAAGGCTTTCTGCCTCCGTTAATACCTCTCTTTTCTTTGCCAGCTTAATTCTTGTGGCGTGGGTGACTGTTCAATGAGGACTGCTGTTCTGGTGATCGCGACTACTTCAGTGGGTGGTCCGTAGGTGAAGCTTCCTGATTCCTTTCCCTTCTTTAAGATCTTGAATGTCCAGCTGAGTCGATAGACAATATATGGAAGGATCATAAATTTTACAGTGTTCCAGCAGAAATGACCCTTTAAAACATAACCTTTAATTACTTTTTCTAGTAAAATTATTTCACCCTCGTGATTCACCAGTGAAAAAATGTGAAACTTATACTATATAATGATAAAAAGTTATTAATCGGGATAGCCGACCAACAGTATGGCTATAGAGGTTTGGTGTATATATGGCAGTATTAAGGGGAATATGAAATACGCTAAACTGTCCCTACATTCATCCTGAATAAGACCTCAGCCCAGGGACGTCCCCTAGTGGTGGAGACTCCCTGTCCTCGTTCCTGGACTGACTGCCCTATACAGGGAGTGCAGAATTATTAGGCAAATGAGTATTTTGACCACATCATCCTCTTTATGCACGTTGTCTTACTCCAAACTGTATAGGCTCGAAAGCCTACTACCAATTAAGCATATTAGGTGATGTGCATCTCTGTAATGAGAAGGGGTGTGGTCTAATGACATCAACACCCTATATCAGGTGTGCATAATTATTAGGCAACTTCCTTTCCTTTGGCAAAATGGGTCAAAAAAAGGACTTGACAGGCTCAGAAAAGTCAAAAATAGTGAGATATCTTGCAGAGGGATGCAGCACTCTTAAAATTGCAAAGCTTCTGAAGCGTGATCATCGAACAATCAAGCGTTTCATTCAAAATAGTCAACAGGGTCGCAAGAAGCGTGTGGAAAAACCAAGGCGCAAAAAAACTGCCCATGAACTGAGAAAAGTCAAGCGTGCAGCTGCCAAGATGCCACTTGCCACCAGTTTGGCCATATTTCAGAGCTGCAACATCACTGGAGTGCCCAGAAGCACAAGGTGTGCAATACTCAGAGACATGGCCAAGGTAAGAAAGGCTGAAAGACGACCACCACTGAACAAGACACACAAGCTGAAACGTCAAGACTGGGCCAAGAAATATCTCAAGACTGATTTTTCTAAGGTTTTATGGACTGATGAAATGAGAGTGATTCTTAATGGGCCAGATGGATGGGCCCGTGGCTGGTTTGTTAAAGGGCAGAGAGCTCCAGTCTGACTCAGACGCCAGCAAGGTGGAGGTGGAGTACTGGTTTGGGCTGGTATCATCAAAGATGAGCTTGTGGGGCCTTTTCGGGTTGAGGATGGAGTCAAGCTCAACTCCCAGTCCTACTGCCAGTTTCTGGAAGACACCTTCTTCAAGCAGTGGTACAGGAAGAAGTCTGCATCCTTCAAGAAAAACATGATTTTCATGCAGGACAATGCTCCATCACACGCGTCCAAGTACTCCACAGCGTGGCTGGCAAGAAAGGGTATAAAAGAAGAAAATCTAATGACATGGCCTCCTTGTTCACCTGATCTGAACCCCATTGAGAACCTGTGGTCCATCATCAAATGTGAGATTTACAAGGAGGGAAAACAGTACACCTCTCTGAACAGTGTCTGGGAGGCTGTGGTTGCTGCTGCACGCAATGTTGATGGTGAACAGATCAAACCACTGACAGAATCCATGGATGGCAGGCTTTTGAGTGTCCTTGCAAAGAAAGGTGGCTATATTGGTCACTGATTTGTTTTTGTTTTGTTTTTGAATGTCAGAAATGTATATTTGTGAATGTTGAGATGTTATATTGGTTTCACTGGTAAAAATAAATAATTGAAATGGGTATATATTTGTTTTTTGTTAAGTTGCCTAATAATTATGCACAGTAATAGTCATCTGCACACACAGATATCCCCCTAAAATAGCTAAAACTAAAAACAAACTAAAAACTACTTCCAAAAATATTCAGCTTTGATATTAGTGAGTTTTTTTGGGTTCATTGAGAACATGGTTGTACAAATACAACTTGCCTAATAATTCTGCACTCCCTGTATGGTGCAAAAAAAATAATTTACGCACTTTGACTTTCTGAGCACCTGTCATGTTTCCTGAGGTTTTACAATGCCCAGACAGTAGAAACACCCCACAAATGACCCCATTTTGGTAAGTAGACACCCTAAGGTATTCGCTGATGGGCATAATGAGTACCTGTATATACCCTCCTCTCAGAAAACAAAAAAATTATTTCCCGGCTCCCCCGTATATACAATGGATATTTACTGGGTCACAGTAAATTGATACCTGTGAAGACCACAGCCCATCATAGTAAGAAGACTGACACAAACATATAGGTGCATAAGAAATGGATCCTACAACACCATATCGAGAAACCTAAGGGAAATGTGATAGTGATGCTACGCTCCCAGGTAAGTTCTCATTAGTACCCCGACGCGTTTCCCCTATTGCTAGGTTCATCAGGGGGTCAGAAAGCAGTCATGGATAAACAGTTATAAGATAATTAAGATATACTCATGATGTATAGGAGGCACAGGACCAGACACACAGATGTTGACATGTATATGGGACCAAGCGAGTCGTTAGATAAATCCCACCTGTAGATGGAAGGTAGATGGATATCAAAAAATGAACGCTTGTTACGAAATTATTAATCTCTAAACCCACTTAGGGTCACTTACTCAGAGTCCTGGACAGTAAAATTTATAGAAGGCCCATTAAGATGAGGGCAATAGCTGTCTCCAAGCGGCTGTGGAAACATACAGTATAAGATACTATTTCATGCCCAAGTTCAATTAATCAAAAACGGACCAGCTGGTCCCAACTTACATCTCCCTGGTGTTCCGGTATCCTCCTATGCCTCCAGTCAGACACACTACCCCAAACTAAATGCCTCTTTAAATATCATCTCCTCACCTGTTTCAAATCTGGCGCTTCCAGGACGCCAGGGACACCACTTCCGGTTCTCGGAGGTGCCCGCTTACATTACATCCGGTCCTTGGACCGCATGTGTGCCTTACTTCCGCCCAATGGAACGCGGATGAACGTCACATCCGGTTCCAAAGTCTCTCTGGTTCATGTTCGATTTAAACCAGCGATAGATCGCAACGTCCTTATCCCATGAACCGCAAGTCAGGTGATATCCGGTCCTATGGAACGCATTGCTAATTCCCCCTCAAAGAATTAGTAAAAGAGGCATCCCGGCATTGTTGGCGATAGGCTGAATAAACGTAAAATATTCTAGTGGTCAAATTAAGACAGTATATTTTTTATTTATATATATATATATATATATATATATATATATATATATGTGTTATTTTACCATCCCAATCACTACCGCCCACCACATTGCACACATATAGGTGTATTAATTAGCACTATCAGACGCAGGTATATTATATACCTATAATGTCATTAGTGCATTATAGCCACATATTCATAGGAGGTTGCAGTGTGCAAGTGGACAATAATCAAAGGATACAGACAGCGTACTCCCTGCCTCAGATTATTTATTGTTCACGCATGAAACAAGAAGAAGACGAAGCCTATATATGTAAGGTGGCTGATCTTCTACTGGAAAAGCGCAGGTAATATTATGTGAGTCACATATCGAGGAGGATGAGATATATAGAGAGGAAAGATGGGTGTGCGCCATATCTAGATAATTAAGATGATGTTACACACTATTTCACTTAAAGTGCATGTCCTTGATGATGGACAGCACTACACGTAAATTTGATAGAAGACGCTTAAAAATTAATTTTAGGATACAAAAAGTATCTAATAATTTCATCTGGACTTACTTATTCATATTCAGGGAGAGCAGACTGAACACAATCTCCTCCACCATGTTTATAAGAAGCATGAGAAAGTGAGTCTCTCATTGATCCTAAAGGGTGCCTGGGATTTAAAACGGTGGATCCAAATGCCCTCTTTTTGAAAAATTTTGCGATCCCAGTCCCCACCCCTTGGAGAGGGAGGGATAGCCTCCAAAATAGAAAACCTCAAGCAGTTAGGGTCACCGCCATGGACATCATTGATGTGTGATGCGACCGGAGTGATGTTTTTCTTGGCCACATCGTTCACATGCTCGCATATCCGCCGTCTGACTTCTCTGATTGTTTTTCCTATGTAGTCCATAGGACATGGACATTGACAAATATATATTTTCTGTCCTAGGTTTAGGGATGAGAAGTTCAGTGCGTTTTTTGTCCAGGGCGTTCTGAAAAGCGCCCGCGAGGACCGTTCGGGGGTAGCCCCTCTCTTCGAATCTCATCTGGAGCTTTTTGCCCTCACCCTGAAATGCCTCATTCTCGGAACAGTTTCTCCGAGCACGGAAATATTGGCCCCTGGGTATGCCACGTTTAAGTGGTGTGGGATGGTGACTTTCCCAGTGTAGCAGCGAGTTGGTTGCGGTTTCCTTTCTGTACATATTCGCAGAGAGTTTCTCACCCTCTTTCGTTATCCGAACGTCCAAAAAAGGGATAGTGCAGGGGTCAGACTCAAAGGTAAACCGCAAACCAATGTCGTTGCTATTCAGGGCAAACACAAAATCTTGGAGTTCCTCTGACCCACCTTTCCATACCAGGAAGATATCGTCAATGTACCGTGTCCAGAATATGATCTTGTCGGACCACCAGGTAGCAGCATCTGGAAACACGTACACATCCTCCCACCAGCCCAGGAAGAGATTGGCATATGTGGGGGCACAGGGGCTCCCCATTGCCGTCCCCCTGAGCTGATGGTAGAAACGACAATTAAAGAGGAAAAAGTTGTGGGTTAGAGTAAACTCGAGAAGTCTGAGGATGAAGGTGTTATGGGTTCTGCAGTGAATGTCCCTCGTTTTAAAAAAATACTCGACAGCAAACAGACCTTTATCATGTGGGATTGAGCTGTAGAGGGATTCGACATCCACGCTTGCCAGTATACATCTAGGGTCAACATTGATCGTCTCTATCTTACTGAGGAAGTCCATTGTGTCCCTTGTGTAAGATGGTAGGGACACAACGAACTCCCTCAGCACACGGTCAATATAGACACCGCAATTCTGGGTCAATGAATTAACCCCAGAGACGATCGGGCGACCCTTGAGGGGTGTAATGCCCTTGTGGACCTTGAGTAACCCATAAAAAGTGGCAATGGCAGGATGAGCTGGAAAGAGAAAATCATATTCCATAGTTGAGATAACCTTCTCAACTAATGCCCCAGTTAAAATGTCCTTTAGATCATTGGAGAATATGATTAGAGGGTTAGCGGGCAACACTCTGTAACCGTCCTTGTCTTTGAGGAGGTCAAGACACATATTTTGGTAGGTACCATGGTCCAAAATGACCAGGTTACCACCCTTGTCTGATGCTTTGATTACGATAGACTTGTCATTTTTTAAGGGAAATTAGTGCCTGCATTTCTGTCCGAGACAGATTGAACCGGCGAGGGGACACACTCTCTAATTGTTCAAGATCATTATTCACCATCTGTAGAAAGATGTCTACACAACCATAGTTCATTGGGCTGGTGGGAGGATGTGTACGTGTTTCCAGAGGCTGCTACCTGGTGGTCCGACAAGATCATATTCTGGACACGGTACATTGACGATATCTTCCTGGTATGGAAAGGTGGGTCAGAGGAACTCCAAGATTTTGTGTTGGCCCTGAATAGCAACGACATTGGTTTGCGGTTTACCTTTGAGTCTGACCCCTGCACTATCCCTTTTTTTGACGTTCGGATAACAAAAGAGGGTGAGAAACTCTCTGCGAATATGTACAGAAAGGAAACCGCAACCAACTCGCTGCTACACTGGGAAAGTCACCATCCCACACCACTTAAACGTGGCATACACAGGGGCCAATATCTCCGTGCTCGGAGAAACTGTTCCGAGAATGAGGCATATTAGGGTGAGGCCAAAAAGCTCCAGATGAGATTCGAAGAGAGGGGCTACCCCCGAACGGTCCTCGCGGGCGCTTTTCAGAACGCCCTGGACAAAAAACGCACTGAACTTCTCATCCCTAAACCTAGGACAGAAAGTGGACAACAATTAATACGACTCATTTCCACTTTTGACTCAGCAAACAGCCAAGTGGTCTCAATCCTCAAAAGGTACTGGCCTATCTTGCATATGGACCCTGATCTTAGGGATGTGCTCACTGCCCAACCGAGTGTTACATATAGACGGGGGAGGAGCCTCAAAGACCAGCTGGTCCATAGCCACTATACAACACCTAGTGGAGTCGGGACCTGGCTCGATCGAAAGCTATGTGGCATGTTCAAATGCGGCTCGTGTAAGGCATGCGCATTTATCTCTACTGCAAAATCTATTAAATGCTCAGTCACTGGTCAGATATATAAAATCAGGGATTTCTTTAACTGTAAGAGCAAAGGAGTAATATATATTTGTCAATGTCCATGTCCTATGGACTACATAGGAAAAACAATCAGAGAAGTCAGACGGCGGATATGCGAGCATGTGAACGATGTGGCCAAGAAAAACATCACTCCGGTCGCATCACACATCAATGATGTTTATGGCGGTGACCCTAACTGCTTGAGGTTTTCTATTTTGGAGGCTATCCCTCACTCTCCAAGGGGTGGGGACTGGGATCGCAAAATTCTTCAAAAAGA
This sequence comes from Bufo gargarizans, assembly GCF_014858855.1. Taxonomy (NCBI): domain Eukaryota; kingdom Metazoa; phylum Chordata; class Amphibia; order Anura; family Bufonidae; genus Bufo; species Bufo gargarizans. The sequence continues at coordinate 336,661,987 of NC_058081.1, read as the reverse complement.
GTGCGTTTGGATCCACCGTTTTAAATCCCAGGCACCCCTTGGGATCAATGAGAGACTCACTTTCTCATGCTTCTTGTAAACATGGTGGAGGAGATTGTGTTCAGTCTGCTCTCCCTGAATATGAATAAGCTTGCCCGGTAACAAAAAATACGTAAGTCCAGATGAAATTATTGGATACTTTTTGTATCCTAAAATAAATTTTTAAGCGTCCTCTATCAAATTTACGTGTAGTGCTGTCCATCATCAAGGACATGCACTTTAAGTGAAATAGTGTGTAACATCATCTTAATTATCTAGATATGGCGCACACCCATCTTTCCTCTCTATATATCTCATCCTCCTCGATATGTGACTCACATAATATTACCTGCGCTTTTCCAGTAGAAGATCAGCCACCTTACATATATAGGCTTCGTCTTCTTCTTGTTTCATGCGTGAACAATAAATAATCTATGAGGCAGGGAGTACGCTGTCTGTATCCTTTGATTATTGTCCACTTGCACACTGCAACCTCCTATGAATATGTGGCTATAATGCACTAATGACGCGTTATTGGTATATAATATACCTGCGTCTGATTGCAGGTATATTATATAGTGCTAATTAATACACCTATATGTGTGCAATGTGGTGGGCGGTAGTGATTGGGATGGTAAAATAACACATATATATAAAAAATATACTGTCTTAATTTGACCACTAGAATATTTTACGTTTATTCAGCCTATTGCCAACACTGCCGGGATGCCTCTTTTACGAATTCTTTGAGGGGGAATTAGCAATGCGTTCCATAGGACCGGATATCACCTGACTTGCGGTTCATGGGATAAGGACCTTGCGATCTATTGCTGGTTTAAATCGAACATGAACCAGAGATACTTTGGAACCGGATGTGACGTTCATCCGCGTTCCATTGGGCGGAAGTAAGGCACACATGCGGTCCAAGGACCGGATGTAATGTAAGCAGGCACCTCCGAGAACCGGAAGTGGTGTCCCTGGCGTCCTGGAAGCGCCAGATTTGAAACAGGTGAGGAGATGATATTTAAAGAGGCATTTAGTTTGGGGTAGTGTGTCTGACTGGAGGCATAGGAGGATACCGGAACACCAGGGAGATGCAAGTTGGGACCAGCTGGTCCATTTTTGATTAATTGAACTTGGGCATGAAATAGTATCTTATACTGTATGTTTCCACAGCCGCTTGGAGACAGCTATTGCCCTCATCTTAATGGGCCTTCTATAAATTTTACTGTCCAGGACTCTGAGTAAGTGACCCTAAGCGGGTTTAGAGATTAATTCATTTTTTGATATCCCTCTACCTTCCATCTACAGGTGGGATTTATCTAACGACCCGCTTGGTCCCATATACATGTCAACATCTGTGTGTCCGGTCCTGTGCCTCCTATACATCATGAGTATATCTTAATTATCTTATAACGGTTTATCCATGAATGCTTTCTGACCCCCTGATGAACCTAGCAATAGGGGAAACGTGTTGGGGTACTAATGAGAACTTACCTGGGAGCGTAGCATCACTATCACGTTTCCCTTAGGTTTCTCGATATGGTGTTGTAGGATCCATTTCCTATGCGCCTATATGTTTGTGTCAGTCTTCTTACTATGATGGGCTGTGGTCTTCACAGGTATCAATTTACTGTGACCCAGTAAATATCCGTTGTATATACGGGGGAGCCGGGAAATAATTTTTTTGTTTTCTGAGAGGAGGGTATATATAGGGCAGTCAGTCCAGGAACGAGGACAGGGAGTCTCCACCACTAGGGGACGTCCCTGGGCTGAGGTCTTATTCAGGGTGAATGTAGGGACAGTTTAGCGTTTTTCATATTCCCCTTAATACTGCCATATATACACCAAACCTCTATAGCCATACTGTTGGTCGGCTATCGCGATTAATAACTTTTTATCATTATATAGTATGAGTTTCACATTTTTTCACTGGTGAATCACGAGGGTGAAATAATTTTACTAGAAAAAGTAATTAAAGGTTATGTTTTAAAGGGTCATTTCTGCTGGAACACTTTAAGATCTTGACCATCACCTGATCGCCTACCCGGAATGGGTGGGTTGGTTCCAGTGAAAGAGAAGGAGACTTACAAGCGACTTTTCTTCAGTTCTACTGAGGACCGTGATCAGATTAGTAACATACTCATCTCTGATTAGGTCCAAGTCCCCTTCCTGCACTACCAGGGGGCGTTTTTCCCACGGTGTGGGGAAAGGCCTACCCATTAGTATCTCAATGCTGTTATGTCCTACTCCATGGAAATGTGCTATTAAGATGGAAGCACTGTGTTGGGAAATGCATGGCGTCCCCTCTTTGCAGACTAATCCTGTCTTAGGATTTTTCTGCAATACTGGATAACACCAATCTTGCTGTTTCTGTTCAGTGGCATACCTTTGAAGATCAGTAAGCATTTGCGACATCTCAGGGGTCGGAGGTGCCAGACATGGCATCTCCCAATGGTTACATGGACCTGTGGGGTTGCATTTGGCCACTCGTTTCGCCACCTTATCTGCCAGCGCATTGCCCTGTGAGACATGATCCTTACCATCTGCTGCCGTGAATCCTTTCCTCTGCCAAATCATACCATGGTCCCACACTACCCCATGTGCATACCTACTCTCAGTATAGATGGTGACAGGTCTGTAGAATACATGCTCTAGTGAGTGCAATGAGCTCAGCTGCCTGCTGTGTTGAGTGTGGATGCCCTTGAGTAGGCCTACAACATCATGAGTGGTGTGCAAAATGGTGTATGTCACATTGTGAAAGGAGTTGCCAACTCTACCATCATAGCACAGGCTGCAAGAGAACTCAGACATGCCGGCATCCCTTGAACAGGGGTGGGCATTACCTTTGAGAAAAATAGACAAGGACGCAACTTGCCTCCGTGTTCTTGTGTCAGTACACCAGCCATGGTTTTACAATTTTGGTGTGCAAACATGTTCTTAAGTGCCACTTTGTGACCATATCCTGACAACCATTGTAACAGTGATATACCATCCTGAATGCTGGCCTCCGCTGACATGCTACACAGTAACAAAACATCGACATATTGCAACAGCACAGAACCTTGGGTGGGGGGGGAAGTACCATGGTTTTAACGTGGCTTGGAGGACTATGCTGTACACTACAGGTGAATCAGCATATCCCTGAGGCATTAACATATCAATATAAGTTTTTTTAGGTAAACGGCTGCCCCAAAAGCTATTATAGCAGGATAGTTTGGCAGAGCAGACACTAGCGGATCGCTAGTGTCTGACACCTAATTATGTGAAATAAAAGTGGTAGAAACCCTTTAAATCCTGCACAAAGCAAACTGAACCATCTGCTTTTGCCGCAGGATTTATGGGAGCGCTGAGGGGTGAAATCACCTCTTCCAAAATGCCCTTCTTTAAAAATTTCTCGATCATTGGCCTTAAGCCCTAAATTTTTTCTCTGTGGACAACGGGTATTGTTTCTGGAACACTGAGATGACACCTGGTTTCACAGTAGCTTTGTAAGGTGTGCAATCTATGAGTCCGGTGTCATATTCATTTGAAGACCATAATGCAGGGTTAATGTTGTTAAGTTCTGGGTGGTTCTGTATGTTTGCAAGAATCAGTGGCACTGGTGTAGAGATTGGAATGAGATCTGAGTGTACTCTTATGCCCTGATTCTTTGCTGATACCTACAAGTCAAGCTTAGGCTGCTTTCACACTTGCGTTTGGGGTTCCGCTTGTGAGTTCCGTTTGAAGGCTCTCATAAGTGGCCCCGAACGGATCAGCCCCAATGCATTCTGAGTGGATGCGGATCCGCTCAGAATGCATCAGTATGGCTCCGTTTGGCCTCTGTTCCGCTCAGCAGATGGACACCCGAACGCAGCTTGCAGCGTTTTCGTGTCTGCATGGCCGTGCGGAGCCAAACGGATCCGTCCAGACTTACAATGCAAGTCAATAGGGACGGATCCGTTTGACGTTGACACAATATGGTGCAATTGCAAACGGATCCGTCCCCTATTGACTTTCAATGTAAAGTCAGGAGTCCCTATAAATTTACCATCTGATCGGAGTTTTCTCCAATCCGATGGTATATTTTAACTTGAAGCGTCCCCATCACCATGGGAATGCCTCTATGTTAGAATATACCATCGGATTTGAGTTAGATTGTGAAAACTCAGATCCGACAGTATATTCTAACACAGAGCCGTTCCCATAGTGATGGGGACTTTTCAAGTTAGAATATATTGAGAACTGTGTACATAACTGCCCCCTGCTGCCTGGCAGCACCCGATCTCTTACAGGGGGCTGTGATCCGCACAATTAACCCCTCAGGTGCCGCACCCCCTCCCTCCCCAGTTTTAAATTCATTGGTGGCCAGTGCGGCCCCCCTCCCTCCCTCCACAGTATTAAATTCATTGGTGGCCAGTGCGGCCCCCCTCTCCCCCCCTAATTAAAATCACCCCCCCAATCATTGGTGGCAGCAGAGAGTTCTGCATTTTAGAAGCATTATACTTACCTGCGCTGTCTGTGGCCGGCCGCTCGCTCCTCCTACTGGTAAGTGTCAGGTCTGTGCTATAAGCAATGCGTCGCACAGACCTTTCACTTACCAGTAAGAGGAGCGACCGGCCACAGACAGCGCAGATAAGTAAAATGCTTCTAAAATTGCTAAGTAACCATGGCAGCCAGAACTGCAGTAGCGTTCTGGCTGCTATGGTAACCGATCGGAGCCCCAGCGATTAAACTGGGACTCCGATCGGAACTCTACGCTGCCACCAATGATAGGGGGGTGATTTTAATTAGGGGGGGAGAGGGGGGTCGCACTGGCCACCAATGAATTTAATACTGGGGAGGGAGGGGAGGTCCACACTGGCCACCAATGAATTTAATACTGGGGAGTGAGGGAGGGGGGCCGCACTGGCCACCAATGAATTTCATACTGGAGAGCGAGGGGGGGGGGGGGTCGCACTGGCCACCAATGAATTTCATACTGGAGAGCGAGGGGGGGGGTTGCACTGGCCACCAATGAATTTCATACTGGAGAGCGAGGGGGGGGGGGGGGGAGTCGCACTGGCCACCAATGAATTTAATACTGGGGAGGGAGGGAGGGGGGCCCCACTGGCCACCAAGGAATTTAAAACTGGGGAGGGAGGGGGGTCTGGCCCCCTGCTGCCTGCAGCACCTGATCTTTTACAGGGGGCTATGATACTCACAATTAACCCCTCAGGTGCGGCACCTGAGGGGTTAATTGTGCGGATCACATCCCCCTGTAAGAGATTGGGTGCTGCCAGGCAGCAGGGGCAGTTATGTACACAGTTCTTAGTATATTCTAACTTGAAGCGTCCCCATCACTATGGGAACGCCTCTGTGTTAGAATATACTGTCGGATCTGAGTTTTCACGATGTGAAAACTCAGTTCTGAAAAAGCTATTATGCAGACGGATCCGTTCTGAACGGATGCAAGCGTTTGAATTATAGGTGCGGATCCGTCTGTTCATATACTGGGCAATCTGGTATAATGCTGAATACATGATCTGTGATGTATTCCCTGTCCATGGTCTCGAGTGGTAGTGAGTCAGTTTTGTACGCTTTTTTTTTTTTCCAAAACCCCATTAATTCCCATAGAGGGCTCAGATTTTCTCAATGGTCCTTTGTACAAATATTTACTTAACACACATGAAAACAAACATCGTACTCCATACACATTCACATTTTCATGTACTCATTTTCACGAACAGCTCATAACCACGCCCTTATACATAAAATGTAAATTGCATACACAGCTCTGCTAAAAACATCCATCAGTCTTCACACATTTTCGACTCAACTACAACTCAAAGCCACACCTATTCACATTCCACTGAATCATTTATGTCTTCCAACCCAGCCACACAGTTTTCTTTGTTTCATCCCAAAACTTGCAGCACAGACAAACACAGCTTTCCTGGAAACAGATAGCCACACCACACCCAGAATTGCTGATGGTCTATGTCGCTGTTGTGCTGTGTTTTCCAATGTCTTCTGGTCTTCACTCTGTGATTAATCAACTCTTATAAGAAGACAATATACATGTTATAATCATACAGTAATTTTGTTAAAAGCTAGATTCCCACATTATACTGCTTGGGAAAGAAGAAAGAAAATTATTGAACAATATTTTGTCTTCTATAATGTTTTTACACATATAACATCACTTACTCTGCATGATTCCCTTCCCCCTTTTTATTTGCCTGCTCTTCTCTTATCTTAGGAATGTTTCTCTGTTAAGGCAGGGGAAGTGATTCAGTCCATCACAGGATGTTCAATCGTCTTAAATATTCCTCAAACTTTTACAGATACTGCACCAGACAATACTGTGTTTTCTCACACTAGGTACAATACTTATTCATTAACTGACCAGACTATGGGTCTTCCCTATTTCCCTATTTAAAGACACACATCATTAGGGTAACAAAACTTAACCAGTTCATTTCTGAACATTTAACACAAGAACACAAGCGCCTTTCTGATTGCAGACACTGGGGCACTTCCTTACTTGCTATTGCCATCAATTAACATCCTGACACTGCTCTGTTTTCTCACTCATTAGAACCCCCCCTTCAACATCACAGGAGTTCTGATGTCCACAGTCTGTAAGCTCTAACTTCACAGATTCTTACAGATTTTCATCCCTGTTGCCAGCCAGGCGACCTGCTGTCCGGGGCCACACTTTCTCTGTAACATTCTTTTTCACATTTTAACTTTCAATTCTCCATTAATATCACATCCTGCCAAATTGTCTACCCATGGGTTAACTAGGATGTAATTTGTGGGACTACACCGTGCAACATAAACTTTACATGTTTCTCCCGTCTCAGGTTTGGGGTAATCTGTTTTTGACCCTTGTCCTCCCATGTTGATATTCTTGGTTCAAAGAATAAGCGAGACAATCACTGTCAGGACTGGCTGTACTGAACCGTAAAGGCTCCGACAAAATCCTGTCAACTGATCAGTGGATTTGTATCTTAATGTCTCTCTATACTCTTCGGACCCCTATCGACTATTGCTGTTTTGGACCGCCACATGCGTTCACATTCTCCGGGTCAACGGATTGCTCCTAGCCGAAGAAGTGGGGCGTCTAACAATCCTCCACAGCACAATACAATTTTACACATTAACAGTGGTTAACCCAAAAATACATCAATTTGACAATAACAGTGGGATGTGACCGTACACTTACCACCCGGTCAGTATCTCACACAAACAGATAATCTTATCACTTCTCAGATACTTATACTATATATATATAAGAGTTAATCCAAGCTTGTAACCTTCTGTTCCCTGAACAGTATATCTTTTAAGTGCACTTATATCTATCTGTGGTGATGTGGACTCCCGGAGTCCCTTATAATCACCTTAGGCTCCCTGAGCCTTATCTCTTGTGTCCCCGACACAGTGATCTACCGAAGTCTTTTAAGTAGATGGTTCAACTTACTTGGGTTGAGACGTGGCCAGTGCCCTCGGATCAGACGGAGGACAAAATCGATGTCTCTCTCACCGGACCCGCGGATGACCCTCTCGATGCCGGACATGAGCCCCCAAAGCTGTAAGGAAATTCGTCTCTTCACTAGGTATCAATGATACCGGACTTCGTGATCAGCTAGGATTAAGTCTTTTCTGGCGCCAGGAGAATGAACTTGTCAGATACAACAAAACACGGGTCTGTTCAAATTCACTCTGATTTTATTGTCCTTCAGTCCAGTCTTTTAAAGGGCAGAGAGTATAATTTACATAGTAACATCATTAACCAATCATGTGTAGACACATATAGGCTGGTACACATTAAGCCAGAATGACCTTATAAGGCATGACTGTTTTCACTAGAGATTTAGGAATTTCAGGAAACTGTCCAAGGACAGAGGAAGATTCCCAAATTCCAGTGCATTACCAAGATGCTGTCACAATACATATTGTTAGAACAGACAAAATGGAGTCACATACAGTACGGACCAAAAGTTTGGACACATCCTTCTCATTCAAAGAGTTTTCTTTATTTTCATGACTATGAAAATTGTAGATTGACACTAAAGGCATCAAAACTATGAATTAACACATGTGGAATTATATACATAACAAAAATAAGTGTGAAACAACTGAAAATATGTCATATTCTAGGTTCTTCAAAGTAGCCACCTTTTGCTTTGATTACTGCTTTGCACACTATTGGCATTCTCTTGATGAGCTTCAAGAGGTAGTCACCTGAAATGGTCTTCCAACAGTCTTGAAGGAGTTCCCAGAGATGCTTAGCACTTGTTGGCCCTTTTGCCTTCACTCCGCGGTCCAGCTCACCCCAAACCATCTCGAATGAGTTCAGGTCCGGTGACTGCACCCCATCACTCTCCTTCATGGTCAAATAGCCCTTACACAGCCTGGAGGTGTGTTTGGGGTCATTGTCCTGTTGAAAAATAAATGATGGTCCAACTAAACGCAAACTGGATGGAATAGCATGCCGCTGCAAGATGATGTGGTAGCCATGCTTCAATTTTGAATAAATCCCCAACAGTGTCACCAGCAAAGCACCCCCACACCATCACACCTCCTCCTCCATGCTTCACGGTGGGAACCAGGCATGTAAAGTCCATCCGTTCACCTTTTCTGTGTCGCACAAAGACACGGTGGTTGGAACCAAAGATCTAAAATTTGAACTCATCAGACCAAACACAGATTTCCACTGGTCTAATGTCCATTTCTTGTGTTCTTCAGCCCAAACAAGTCTCTTCTGCTTGTTGCCTGTCCTTAGCAGTGGTTTCCTAGCAGATATTCTACCATGAAGGCCTGATTCACACAGTCTCCTCTTAACAGTTGTTCTAGAGATGTGTCTGCTGCTAGAACTCTGTGTGGCATTGACCTGGTCTCTAATCTGAGCTGCTGTTAACCTGCGATTTCTGAGGCTGGTGACTCGGATGAACTTATCCTCCGCAGCAGAGGTGACTCTTGGTCTTCCTTTCCTGGGGCGGTCTGCATGTGAGCCAGTTTCTTCCTAGCGCTTGATGGTTTTTGTGACTGCACTTGGGGACACTTTCAAAGTTTTCCCAATTTTTCGGACTGACTGACCTTCATTTCTTAAAGTAATGATGGCCACTCGTTTTTCTTTACTTAGCTGCTTTTTTCTTGCCATAATACAAATTCTAACAGTCTATTCAGTAGGACTATCAGCTGTGTATCCACCTGACTTCTCCACAAGGCAACTGATGGTCCCAAACCCATTTATAAGGCAAGAAATCCCACTTATTAAACCTGACAGGGCACACCTGTGAAGTGAAAACCATTTCAGGTGACTACCTCTTGAAGCTCAACAAGAGAATGCCAAGAGTGTGCAAAGCAGTAATCAAAGCAAAAGGTGGCTACTTTGAAGAACCTAGAATATGACATATTTTCAGTTGTTTCAGGATGTATATAATTCCACATGTGTTAATTCATAGTTTTGATGCCTTCAGTGTGAATCTACAATTTTCATAGTCATGAAAATAAAGAAAACTCTTTGCATGAGAAGGTGTGTCCAAACTTTTGGTCTGTACTGTATATTCCTTCAGTTTCTATTATGCAAGCCCCACAAAGTGATTTCAGACTTGAACTGGTACTTAAAAATTGGGTTTTGGAAATTTTGTTAAACATTTTAAGATTTACTTCTAAACTTCTAAGCCTTCTAACGTCCCAAAAAAAGAAAATGCCATTTACAAAATTATCCAAACACGAAGTAGACATATGGGGAATGTAAAGCAATAACTATTTTAGGAGATATCACTATCTGTTTTAAAAGCAGATAAATTAAAATTTTGAAAATTGCGAATTGTTCAAAATTTTGGGTAAATTTGGTATTTTTTTATAAATAAAAATGAAATATTTTGACTCAAATTTACCACTGTTATGAAGTACAATATGTGACCAGAAAATCTCAGGATGGCTTGGATAAATAAACTGTTTTAAAGTTATCACCACATAAAGTGACCCATGTCAGATTTGCAAAAAATGGCCTGGTCCTTAAGGTGAAAAATGGTAGGGTCCTGAAGGGGCTAAATTCAGGCAAGCAGATCCCACACATATACTGTTTTACTACAACTGTTACCTCTGTGTGCCAAAGGCATCCAATGAGAGGAAGAACAAACTCAGCTATATGTGTCACACTTATTAAAATCACTTGTGGAATGGATGGGATGATAAGAATGTGTTCAGACTTGGAGGCAGCCACACCTCCAAGTATGTACTATAAAAACAAACAAAAAGCACAAAAATGATAAACACATCTGGCACCATATGATAAGTAGATATGCAGATGTACATTGCCATAATTAAAGAGAAACACATAGAACATAACAGCACTCTCTAGACACTAAAAGCCCCATCTATATATAAAATAATACCACATTTTATATGATAAATATGATGTTTTAAGCAAATGTATTTTGATCTAGAACTATCTGTGCCAAGAGCATTATGTAAGTGGCTCCCCAGTTGTTTACCCTTTAAACCCTATATAGAGATTTGAACTTCACCTGCTACCTCTTGGAGTAGTCTCAGTTCAAGTAGCTGCTGACCCATGGGTATCAAGAGACACCAGTGCAGAGAGCCCCGAGGGATCAGGCAACAACCATAGCAAGGGTCAAGCCGAGGTCTAGGCAGACAGAGTACAGTATGTGCAATATGATAAATAGGCTGAGGTCGGGGTGGGCATCTCAGGCTCATAGTAGAGATTAAGTGGAGGTCAGGTACACAAAACAGGATAAGAAACACAACACACCTTAGCAGGAAACTAGCAAACGAGAATCTATTGCTGTAATTTCACACAGAGCAAGGTGTCTCAAGTACCTCAAGGTAACTAACCATTGGCTGAGGAAGATTAGGATGCATGCTGGACCTTTAGAAGCCATAGGATACATGTTTGCTGTCCCTTTAAGGGCCGCAGGTAGTGCATGCACTGTGGGCAGAGAGAAGCATTGCTGGCAGGAAACAGGTCTCCGTCTGCGTGGAAGGAGCATTACTGGGACCACATGGCAGGAAGAGGAAAACGTGGGACAGAGCTTCTGGAGCCTGTAGCCTGTAGCTATAGAGGGGGTGAGCAAGGCAGCAGCTGTACCCACCAGCAGAAGATGACTGGAGGTTGGCATGGACCATAATAATTAGTGATAAATTCTAAATTGGTGGTAGGAGTTTGGGTCGACTGTTCGTTGATCATGTACTGTAACCATCAACTGGCCAAAGACCCCACAAGAAGAAGATTTCCTGATGGGCTGATGCCCAGCAGGGCCACCTGAGCTCTTCTTACTGTCGCTGGATGGATACATAATGATCTGGCACTATCTGTGTCAATTTATGCTGGGAGAATCAGGCTTTCAGGACAGTGATACAAGTGAACACTGCAGCAGGGCATGGGACCCCAGGGCTCTCTGCCTTGCCATTCACCCTCATAGGCCAATATGTGAGGCAGAAGTACGCAGGCATCCCAGGCTGCAGGCTGGAAGAAACCTGTGGCCTTTGCCACAAACAGTGGCTTGGAACAGGACTAAGTTTTTCTCTTTTTCCTTGGCCACTTGGGGAGCATACTACTGGGGGCACTGGCCTGAATCTCACCTCCTAAGCCTTCAACTCCATATCTTAATTATAGACAACTGCAGGAGGAGGACGACAGAACATGACAGCTGGTGCTGGCCACCGCCAATAGGTAGGTTCTGGGGAGGTATTTTGTGCTGCAGTGTGGTATTTGGTTCTGCTGAGGTAGTATTTTATGCTTCACTATGGTACTGTTGCCACCCGCCTGTTTGTGTTGGCCCCATCTATTTGTGTTGCCTTGCCTTCTGTCAGTTTGGACCCGCCTACAACATGGATGCCACTTTTATTTTTTTTTCAGGGTCATTTTAAGTTCCACTCCACTCAAAATCTATGGCACTGATGGAAATACAGTAGCTGAATGTCAGCACTTTAATGTCTAGTCCTAAATTAATTTGTGGGCACCTCATTATAGGCATCTTCTACTGTATGGATATAACTGCCTGTTCACTAATATGTTGCCATAACATATATGTTGTCAATATTATATGGCTCTTAATGTGGTTTTCCCTCTAATAATACTTGTCCCCTATCCATAGTGATCACGAGAACGGAGCTCCTGGAGTACCCCATTCATTGTTATGAGCACTTACTTTGTTTGGGGCAGTTGCTGCATAACTGCCTTTTATCTCAATCTGGTTCTGTGAACAACTTGCTTAGTCTGGTGTTTGCAGGCAGCAGCTATCATTATGCCTTTAAATACCATTAGCTTCTGTGCCTCTTGCTGGGATATAGTGTATGCTATGTGCAGATGTTTCCAGAGTCTTAAATCCTAGTCCATTAGCTTTGTTTGAGTGCATTGTGGGAGCCTTATTGTTTTCTGTGTTGTAGTTGTGTTTGTTGTGGTTTTTAGGTGTCTATTTATTTTTCTATGTTCAGGTTTTGTAATTTTCCTACTATCGTGTTGGACTCAGCAGTTCAGGGTCAGTTACTGCTAGGTTATATTTCTCTTACCTACATTCATCGCTCTCCTGCAGTATGCCATTGCCACTGCCATCCTCATCCAATTTTTTGTCATCTATTGGTGATTTTATTTTTCTGTATTTGTTGTCTGCCAGTCTGATACATGCTTCATATATTTTGTCTTGTGACTATCTGGTTATTACGTAATTCTGCTTTACTCAAGTCCCGGGGGTATCTGACTATACCATGATATTACCATTGTTTAGGACTTGGGAAAAGCGACTCTTTTGTAGGTGAAGCCAGTGTTGTGCATGCGTGATCATCACTCCATTAACTTCTATGGGATTGCCAGGGATAATATCGGAACACCAACATTGACAAATATATCCCTAAGTTCCCAGCAGGCTTAGGCACCCTGCACTTTTAGGTCTCTTGCACTTTTTCTAAGTAAGTTACGATACATTCAGATAAATTACTCCTTAATATTTATAATTTAGCTGTATTTATGCATAAATCAAATATTAACATATACCATGATAATCTGTAGTCTTCAGGATAACCCATTTTGAGGCATAGTTATTCATAAAGTTACACAATGGTACTCCTCCAATGCTGCAACGCCCATACCCATATGTGACCGCTGCAGCCAACTATCACTGCTTATGCCGTATACTGCTAAAGCCACTGATTGGCTGCTGTGGTGATATGCGGCATATGAGCACGTCAATGCTCCAGGCAAAATATTACATTATGGCTGCAGTGGTGGGGAAGAGAAAAGTAGAGGAGGTGGTTAGGTATAACAGTATAAGTATAACAGTATAATTATAACAGTATAATAATATATAAATATATAAAACAGTGCTCCTTCCATTTAAGGTTTCAGTATACAGTCATGGCCAAAAGTTTTGAGAATTACATAAATATTGAAAATTGGAAAAGTTGCTGCTTAAGTTTTTATAATAGCAATTTGCATATACTCCAGAATGTTATGAAGAGTGATCAGATGAATTGCATAGTCCTTCTTTGCCATAAAAATTAACTTAATCCGAAAAAAAAACTTTCCACTGCATTTCATTGCTGTCATTAAAGGACCTGCTGAGATCATTTCAGTAATCGTCTTGTTAACTCAGGTGAGAATGTTGACAAGCACAAGGCTGGAGATCATTATGTCAGGCTGATTGGGTTAAAATTGAAGACTTGACCTGTTAAAAGGAGGGTGATGCTTGAAATCATTGTTCTTCCATTGTTAACCATGGTGACCTGCAAAGAAACGCATGCAGCCATCATTGCGTTGCATAAAAATAGCTTCACAGGCAAGGATATTGTGGCTACTAAGATTGCACCTCAATCAACAATTTATAGGATCATCAATAGGATCATCAAGAACTTAAAGGAAAGAGGTTCAATTCCTGTTAAGAAGGCTTCAGGGCGTCCAAGAAAGTCCAGCAAGCGCCAGGATCGTCTCCTAAAGAGGATTCAGCTGCGGGATCTGAAGTGCCACCAGTGCAGAGCTTGCTCAGGAATGGCAGCAGGCAGGTGTGAGCGCATCTGCACGCACAGTGAGGCGAAGACTTTTGGAAGATGGCCTGGTGTCAAGAAGGGCAGCAAAGAAGCCACTTCTCTCCAAAAAACATCAGGGACAGATTGATCTTCTGCAGAAAATATGGTGAATGGACTGCTGAGGACTGGGGCAAAGTCATATTCTCCGATGAAGCCTCTTTCCGATTGTTTGGGGCATCAGGAAAAAGGCTTGTCCGAAGAAGAAAAGGTGAGCGCTACCATCAGTCCTGTGTCATGCCAACAGTAAAGCATCCTGAAACCATTCATGTGTGGGGTTGCTTCTCGTCCAAAGGAGTGGGCTCACTCACAATTTTGCCCAAAAACACAGCCATGAATAAAGAATGGTACCAAAACACCCTCCAACAGCAACTTCTTACAACAATCCATCAACAGTTTGGTGAAGAACAATGCATTTTCCAGCACGATGGAGCACCGTGCCATAAGGCAAAAGTGATAACTAAGTGGCTCGGGGACCAAAACGTTGACATTTTGGGTCCATGGCCTGGAAACTCTCCAGATCTTAATCTGTCACCACCAGACATCTGAGAAGCTCTGACAGACGTTCTTCAGAACCTCCTCCTTGAGGTTCCTTTTGTTTTGCTTTCGTTTTCTCATCTCGTTAGCCTCTCTCAGCTGTCATGTAGTTGCACTGATTGCATCCCTTTAAATCCCTTCCCATACTGCATCACTTTGCGGTTTATACAACTTCCTGGAGTGTGTGCATGCTGGATGCTACTACTGAGTCTTCTACAGATAAGTTTTGTTCATTCATTTGTGTTTTCCTGTTTGCTGGATCCCAGGTGACCCTGACTCCCTCCGTATCAAGTGTAGGGAGCCGGTGGTCGTGTCCCCTCACTATTATAGGGTGTTCAGGTGTTATACAGTCGAGGAACGAGGATATGCGATCATCTACCATTGAGATTTTTGCATAGGCTGAGCACTTAGGGAGAGAGCCAGGTCTGTTGCAGGGCTCTCCCTTTGGTTCCTTAGTTTTGGATCCAGTCAGTCGGATCTTCATTTTGTGTCTTCTAGTTTTCTGTACACCTTCCGTGACATAATCCCATTGAGAACTTGTGGTCAATCCTCAAGAGGCGGGTGGACAAACAAAAACCCACTAATTCTGACAAACTCCAAGAAGTGATTATGAAAGAATGGGTTGCTATCAGTCAGGAATTGGCCCAGAAGTTGATTAAGAGCATGCCCAGTCGAATTGCAGATGTCCTGAAAAAGAAGGGCCAACACTGCAAATACTGACTCTTTGCATGTCATGTAATTGTCGATAAAAGCCTTTGAAACGTATGAAGTGCGTGTAATTATATTTCACTACATCACAGAAACAACTGAAACAAAGCTCTAAAAGCAGTTTAGCAGCAAACTTTGTGAAAACTAATATTTGTGTCATTCTCAAAACCTTTGGCCACGACTGGACTTGAAATGTGCATTAGTCAAGAGATAATAATTTTTACTTTCTACAATAATGACATCTAGTGGATAAACCAGGTATAGAATCGTACTGGAAATGACCCTGCTTCATGGCTGATTTTATATATCACTTTTTTAGAAAAATAAACTAGGCAGATTTTATGACATATTGTTAATGCTTTGCATGTCTTACTGAATATGGATTTTTAATTGGATGGAGAAATCTGGATGCAAAAAGGCAGACATCTGAAAAATCTGAAATTCAGAGGAGAAGCCCCATAAAGACCCCAACCAATAAGCTATTGATAGCCTATCCTGAGGATAGGCTATCAATTAAAAAATCCTGAACAATCCCTTTAAGTCCATCCCATTTGTGGAACTCATGTGGACTAAAAGGGCATCCTTCAAACAGGAGCCATTTAAATCTCCATCAGAGGAAGTAGATAATTTTAGAGGGGCTATTCAAAAGGGACTACACCATGCAGTTAATTAGTGGCAGATAAACCCTGTGAATTTATATTACAGTACATGATAAAAAAAATGATGTGATGAGCAAAGTTTCCAAAAATTTGATTCAGCTGCTTCGTCAAATTTCACAAAGAAATTTGCTTCGTCAGTGCATTTCTTTGTAAGTAGCAGGTGCAATGACGTGGGACAGTGATTGCGCCATCCTCCAGTATTGAACCCCTCAGATGCCGCATTCAGTGCTGATCGTGGCACCTGAGATTAAAAATTAGGACTTTCAGGGGGTTATAAAAATTAATACGCATCTTATCCATTGAGTATGAAGAGGCCGCAGTGGCCATCTTTATTGAAGATCCCACGCAAAATCTTGCGTGGTACATGATGACATCATCACGCTAGCTGGCATAGTGACATCATACGTCACTGCTCACAAGATTTTGCATGGGATCTGCAATCAAGATGCACTCAAATGGATGAGGTGAGTATGTTTTTTAACGCTATTTCAGTGAAAATTGATTCGTTACCACGAAGCACAACGAAATTCGGCTTTGTGGTGAATAAAATTTTCAACGAAATTCGGATCGAATTCCACTTTGCATACATAGTAGCATAGTAAAATTGTTTATAAGGCCTCATGCACGAGCAACGTTCAACTTGAATGGGTCTGTGATCCGTCCGCACCGCAAAAAAATAGAACATGTTCAGATTTTTTGCGGTGCGGAAGCACGGACAGAAACACCATGGAAACACTACGGAGTGGGGTCCCATACCTCCGTTCCGCACCGCAGTTCCGGATTGCGGACCAATTCAAGCATATTGAGGACCCGCTGTTTGTGGGCCCCAATACGGCCACGCCCGGGCAACGGCCATGTGCATGAGGCCTTAGCCTGTTATCCTGCAAGGATACATATATTCGCTCAACCCTAATAATTAGGGATGAGGGAATCGACTTCGGATGGTACAGTACTCTCCGTACAGTATTAGACTGTATTGGCTCCGATGAGCCGAAGTTATTACTTTGCGAAGTTGCGCAAGAATTTGTGTAATAACTTTGGGAATTAATTATTACTGTAAAAACCTTGGTACCAAACTTGGGTTCGGTTCCAAGGTACCAGAGACAACTAAATAATAGTTGTCGCTTTGTAGCCAAGTGTGTTATTAAAGGGCATCTGTCAGCAGATTTGTACCTATGACACTGGCTGACCTGTTTCATGTGCACTTGGCAGCTGAAGGCATCTGTGTTGGTCCCTTGTTCATATGTGCCCGCATTACTGAGAAAAATGATGTTTTAATGTATGCAAAAGAGCCTTTATTTTTCTTCTGGTGCAGCCTACAAATTTTAGGCTGTAAGATAGACATTCTATAATATAAACCCCACCTGTGCTGTCACAATTAGGCTACAGTACATGCACACAACCGTGCCGTTTTTTGCGGTCCGCAAACCGCCCGTGTTGCCTTCCGCAATTTGCGGAATGGGCGCCGACATGTTATTTTTTTTTTTACGGTGCCGCGGAACGGAGCCACGGATGCGGACAGCACACGGAGTGTTGTCCGCATCTTTTGCGGCTCCATTGAAATGAATGGGTCCGCATCTGAGCCACCAAAACGGCGGCTCGGATGCGGACCCAAACAACGGCCGTGTGCATGAGGCCTTAATGTAATCTTTAATTTTTATGCCCAAAAGCATGGTCACTAGCTTTTAATATTGTTGGAGAATTTACATCTGAATCCCCCACATTTGTAAGAGCCACTAAAAGTTAGCCTCATAGTCCTGTATTTCTATTTAAATAACTTGAGTGAAAGAAAAGCCCCTTAAAGGACATCTGTCAGCAGATTTGTACCCATGACACTGGCTGACCTGTTACATGTGCACTTGGCAGCTGAAGACCTCTGTGTTGGTCCCATGTTCATATGTGCCCGCATTACTGAGAAAAATGATGTTTTAACATATACAAATTAGCTCTAGGAGCAATGGGGGAGTTTCCGTTACACCTAGAGGCTCTGCTCTCTCTGCAACTACTGCGCCTAGCGGACATGAGAACGCTAGGTAGAGACTTCCGCCTAGCAGTGAGCCCGGTGACACCACTGGCACAAATGGGCGGTCTACAGTACTGCCCTAGGCTCTGAAACAGCCTAGGGCAGCGCTGTAGATCGCCCATTTGTGACAGTGACATCACTGGGATAACTGCTAGTACGTCACTGGTAGTAAAGAAAAAGCCCTTGTCATGCAGTGCGGGGCAAGGGGGAGCTCTGATGCTCCACTTATACAGGCTATATGTGTGAATACAGGAGCTCAGAGCTGAGCTCGGACAACTTTCTAACGTTGCAAAAAGTGATAGAGGAACTTTGGTCGAAAGGAGGGACAGTGGGTAGGCATGCTATATCTCCTAACTGGTAAAAAAGTGGCTTATATGATGCCTTAAATGCCTATTATTGCAACTGCACAACAAATTAGACGAAGCTATAAAGGTAAAAACAGCGTGACTAGACAATTTTCAAAACTACCAGAAAAATAGTGATTCTTGCTAATATGGAACGGCCTACACACTTGAGAGAGGTGAATCAGTGAATAAGCCATGTAACATAGCGGAGGGAGAGCACACTTAGGCCCCTTGCAGACGAGCGTGTGCGGAAGAGGTCCGGATGCGTTGCGGATGCCTTCAGTGAAAAATGCGCGATTTCGCAAGCAACGTCATTCAGTTTTGTATGCGATCGCGTTTAGTTGTTCAGTTTTTATCACATGGGTGCAATGCAATTTAATGCATTTTGAACGCGCGTGATAAAAAACTGAATGTTTACAAACAACATCTCTTAGCAATCATCCGTGAAAAATGCATCGCATCCGCACTTGCGATTTTCATGCATCCCCATTCACTTCTATGGGGCCAGTGTTGCGTGAAACTCGCACAATATAGAGCATGCTGCAATTTTCATGCAACGCACAAGTGATGCGTGAAAACCAACGTTCATTTACACAGACCCATTGAAATGAATGGGTCCGGATTATGTGCGGGCGCAATGCTGGGAGAGCTGGACCATGCCTAACCACAGTGGACTAGTGAGACCCCCTAGTAGTCATATCTTTGCTGCTTATGTTTGGGTGGATGCCGACAAATAATTTCAATAAAGTGATTTACAGATCTGATAATTAGACTCCTTCCTAAGAAATAAAAATACATTATTGTATTGTACAGTGACTTTCAAGACAACAGAAAACAAAATAGCCTTCAGTCACCTGGAACTAGATGAAGATACAGTAAATTAGTGCCCCCCTTACTATAGTGTTGCCCATGTACTCTTTAATAAAATTAAAAAGGGCTACTTACAGTACTCTTTGTCATCTGTTTTATGTAAAAACAAAAATAATCCAAGCCCTTTTTTTTTCTTTCGTCCATTAGTGGGTTTTAAACCCTAGCACACTGCATGATAGTCAGACAACCCACAAGTAAGCTACCTATTGTCAGGTGGTGATTTTCTCTAGCTATGTGATTCAGAATGCAAATACACAGTAAATCTTTTTCTAGTAGGTAAAAGAAGTCTCTTTTCTAGGGCTAAATAAAATGCGTTTTTTTTTTTAAAGACTGATAGGGGTTTTAAACCCAAGAACACTGTATGTGTCTAAACCACTGAGCTATGGGTTCAGACAGCAGCCTGAAGGGTTTTCTTCATCTATGTGATTGAGCATATTAAAATTACAATGAAGTTAAAAGTCCTTGCAACGCTGACGCTTGACAAGTGAGAAGTCACACATCAGGGTCACACATAACTTGAATTGGTCTATTTTCTAGAGATCAATAAAATGAGAGTTTTTATTAAGGACTGATAGGGGTTTTGAACCCAAGAACACTGCATGTGAGACAAGTATCAAAACCACTGAGCTATAGGTTCAGACAGCAGTCTAAAAGATTTTCTTCATCTATGTGATTGAGACCATTAAAGGGCTTCTGTCCCCCCACTAAACTCTTTTTTTTGGCTTCTTATAATCCTCATACTGCGATATGTGAATACATAATGTTATTAGTCATTTTGGTTCAGTAGATAATGAATAAAACATACTTTTATCATATGTAAATTACCTGTCTACCAGCAAGTAGGGCGGCTACTTGCTGGTAGCAGCCGCATCCTCCTATCATAAAGACGCCCCCTCCGCATGTTGATTGACAGGGCCAGCGAACGCGATCGTCCTCTGGCTGGCCCTGTCTGCATTCAAAATCTGGCGCCTGCGCCGTACCTGTCTTCAGACGGCGCAGGCGCACTGAGAGGAGGACGCTTGCTCGGCCCGCTCCTTCCTCAGTGCGCCTGCGCCGGGTGTAGATGTGATGTCATCGGCGCAGGCGCCAGATTTTGACTGCAGACAGGGCCAGCCAGAGGACGATCGCGTTCGCTGGCCCTGTCAATCAACATGCGGAGGGGGCGTCTTTATGATAGGAGGATGCGGCTGCTACCAGCAAGTAGCCGCCCTACTTGCTGGTAGACAGGTAATTTACATATGATAAAAGTATGTTTTATTCATTATCTACTGAACCAAAATGACTAATAACATTATGTATTCATATATCGCAGTATAGGGATTATAAGAAGCCCAAAAAAAAAAAAAAAGAGTTTAGTGGGGTGACAGAAGCCCTTTTAAAAGTACAAGGAAGAAAAAAGCCCTTGTGACGCTGACGCTTGACTAGTGAGAAGAGTCACACATCTGGGTCACACATCACTTGAATTTGTCTCTTTTCTAGGGCTCAATAAAATGTTAACTTTTTAAAGACTAATAGGAGCTTTAATCCCAAAAACACTGCATGTAAGGCAAGTTTCTAAACCAGTGCTCCCCAACCTTTTTTTGCACCAAGGACCACTTTCATGCAAGACAATTTTCCCAGGAACCGGGTGGGGTGTTCTGGGGCGGGGCTTAGGGGGTGGTGGTCGGCGCTGACTGATTCACGCGCATAACAAAAAAAAGGTATATAAACGACTAAAGGGTCTCTGCTGCACTGGTCTCTGCTGCACTGTACCATATTTTTCGCCCTATAAGACACACCGGCCCATAAGACGCACCTAGGTTTTAGAGGAGAACAATAAGAAAAAAAAATATTACATTACACATCAGGTCAGACCAGCAATCAGACCCCCAATGTTAATCAGACCTCAGATCAGACCCCTAATGCTTCAGATCAATCCCCCAACCTTTAGCCAGCCATCAGCCCCCCATGTCAGCCCGCCATCAGCCCCCCATGTCAGCCCGCCATCAGCCCCCATGTCAGCCCGCCATCAGCCCCCCATGTCAGCCCGCCATCAGCCCCCCATGTCAGACAGCCATCAGACCCCCATGTCAGACAGCCCTCAGCCTCCATGTCAGACAGCCATCAGCCCTCATGTCAGCCATCAGCCCCCAGCCATCAGCGCAAATAAAATAAACATAAAAACACTTACCTCTCCTGCACCTGGATGCCACCGCTCCTCACCATAGCAATCCTCTTCATCCTGCTGTCGGCTGTATATCGCGGGCGCGGCACACAGTGTGAGGTCACAGAGCGCCCTCACACTGTGCGCAGCCCTGCACAGCCGATAGCTAAGCCGAGGAACAGGAAGCGGTGAGTACAGATCCTTCACCGCTTCCTGGTCCTCTGATACTAATGAAGCGCTTCCATAATGGAAGCGCTTCATTAGTACCGCGTTAAAGACGGTACTGCGGCTCTGATTGCCGCAGTCCAGCAAACAATCTTCCAGGGCCCGGTCCTGGGCCCGGCGGTTGGGGACCGCTGGTCTAAACCATTGAGCTATTGGATCAGAAGGATTTTTGGATAGAAATGCAATTTACAGTAGCATAAAAATACACAGTATATCTATAACTCATTCTCACTTTGACCCTGAAGATGTCAGAGTCAAATATCAAAGTCAGGGTCAGGTGTCAGAGTCTGGTGTCAGGGTCAGGTGTCACACTGGCATTATTCTGATACTTGACTATGATATCTGACCATGTCCTAAAATGAACACTGTACAGCAACATCCCTGTTGCTCCTAGAGGTTTATTTGCATACATACTAATATAGCTTCTAACGTGATGGAATAAAATCTTATTGTTTTATCATATTCCACTGGAGTTTCAACAATTTTGCAGGTAAAGTAAATGTAGACAAAGTGATGATGTCACATGCTAACCATCTGTTACTTTTCTGTTCTTGCAGCAGGGGGAGACATACAGTCACTGTCAGTGATAAGAAAGTCATATTTTTATGTACTTCTTCTCAGTGCCCTCACCCTATGGCAGACTCATTACTTACCGTATATCTTATTCATAGCAACTGCAGCTTTAATTAACATTTTTTTTAATCTAGTCTGTTCAATTAAGATATACTTAAAGAAATATTTATTTTAACATTCACTTCAAATGTGAACAACTTTCCATTGAACAATAGTGTTGGTAAGAAACATTGTAATGCAGTATATCTCCACTTATCAGACTCCCCACCTCCTTTCTGCTTCCTGCACTGATCACTCTCTCTGAACAAAATCAGTACACAGAAGCAGAGCCTGATCTTCAGCTTCACAGAGAGATCAGCTACCCATAGAAATATACTGAGAGAAAAGTGAGCAGCTGCAGAACTAGAGATACAGACACACATGGTTGCGGCTGGCCCCAGTAAGTCTTATACTACCGCACCACAGTGCTGGATTAACAACTACACTGCTCAGTACTGCTGTATAATGTCCTCCAGGCTGCTGCTGCTGCAGCTGCTGATTCTGTATATGTATGTGAGAGAGAAATAGGTGCTATGTATGGGAAACATAATAGCTAGTCTTCTGCTCATGCTCCCAATTTATGTTGAGAGGGAGGAGATAGACAATCAGCTAACTGAGAGATCAGTTGACTTTCTGCCCACACAGTAGTCTATCAGGAGGGGGAGGAGGGATCACCTGCGGTGAGAGACAGACGCAGACTGACATACAGAGATGCTGTTGCTAGTTCTAGTACATTTTCTATTTCACTCCAGTGCTGGATTTGCAGCCACACTGCTCATTAGTGTTGTATATATCGATCTCCATGCTGCTGGCGCTTTTTAGGGTGTGCTACAGAGTGAAAGGAGAGCAGGATTTCCTCTTCTCTGAGTGCTGTGTATGGAAGACATCATAACAGCTAGTCTCCACCCACCAACTCAGGGAAAATTGACAAATAGAGATGGAATCTGCAAAGAGGAGTACTGGTAAGAATTCACAATATAAGTCATATAATGACCAGATGTAGTGCTACTTCTCATGTACACAGATGATGGCTTATTCTGAAAAGTCACCTGAAATTACAGAAGTGCTTTAAGGATATTGATATAACTCAAATGGCCCCAAGTAAACTGTGGAGCAAAGCATTTACTACCGAGAATGCTATGGAAATGAGCACCATCTGGATATTCTTATAATGCAGTAACATCCACATATCAGATAAATCAAATATCAGTAATGTGTACTTAATATGCAGTTGTTCTGCATGTTACTTTTCTGCATCTCAGACCTTCAGAGTTACTTCTTTCCTGCGAAAGCAGATACAAAGCCACTAAAACACATTGGGGAACATTTATTCAATTGTGTCAGTTTTCTGGCATAATTGCATTGTATGTAAAGCACCCCAACACTTTTTTCAGCACGTTTTTCTCCACTTTGCTTGACAACGTGAAATAGTTCCATAGCTATGACATATTTCTCAAGAGATGTGCGCCACCTTGAGATATATGACTACACTGTAATCACATTCCGGTCTACCGCTCAAAATTATAACAGTTTCATAACTCTCAACCAACATGTTTTGCACAAGATTGTCCAGTGACATAGGCCTCAAAGTGGAAAAATGGGCATTGGTGAGAGGTTTTATTGATTTGGGTGGAGCTTAAGGAAGTCTTTAATCAGGAAGCAAAATGCCGTGTAGGGCTAACTCAGCTGAATGTATATTAATATAACTTCGTGGCACTCTGCCGTCTGCTTGCTGCTGGAAGTCGGGTTCCTACCCAGTCTTAGAGTAACGATAAATACTCCAGCGTTTATGATGCAAAAGAATAGGTATTTATTCAATAGTGCGGCTGTATGATACATGTGACGTTTCGGCCACACTCTGGCCTTCATCAAACTGGTGCCGCTTGGTAGATGGATGTCCTGGGAAAAAGGCGCCTTTTCCCTCAGTGCTGTTGCACTCTTTCCTGCACGCCTATTTCCCAGGACATCCATCTACCAAGCGGCACCAGTTTGATGAAGGCCAGAGTGTGGCCGAAACATCAGCTGAATGTAATTATACCTTTCACATGGCGTTGGCGATACTTTTCTTCATTCTGGAGAAAAGCTACTTTTAATCCATATGCACAAAGGACAGAACCAAGCCAATTTCAACCCTTGTTCCTCCTGCTTCCTTTGCACGTCTCTACCTTTTGATTGACTGTGCAAGGAGAGATGACTATGCAGGAATCTGACCCTGTCGATAGAGAAGGCAGGGCTGAGAGAGTGCACAGAAAGGCTTGGATCCACCCCTAGTGCACTTAACTGCTCATTTGCATATGGATTAAAAGTACTTTATATCTCCAAAATGAAGAAATGGATCGCTAAATAGAAGGTATCATTAAATTCAGGAGCGCTAGCCCTACAAGTCATTGTGCCCTGTTTAGAGGGAACCTGTCACCTGTACTATGCTGCCCTCACATAGTGTAGTGACAGACCTACTGATTTCAGTGGTCTATCATGTCTGGGCTGGCAATCAGTATTTTTACAGTGTGGGCTAGTGCTGCGAGGGAGATGAGTCCGATGAGGCTCGCTGTTCCTGCCTCCACCACCTTGGGATAATGACTGGCAGGTTTGTTTCTTATGCACAGCAGAAAAGAAACCTGTCAGTCATCGTCCCAAGGCGGTGAAGGGAAGGACAGCGAGCCTCATCGGAGGGAAGCATAGTACAGGTGACTGGTTCCCTTTAACAGTGAAATTTCCTGGTGACAGGCTCTCTTTAGAAATGTCTTGATAATGTGAATTGAAATGTTGGGAGGCCAAACTCCGAAAATGCTGTACAGTATTGCAAGCCGTATCATGATTCTTCTGACTACCTTCTTCAAGGGGTTGTCGGGGTTCAGAGCTGAACCCAGACATATGCCCATTTTCACCCAGGCAGCCACCCTGACTTGAGCATCGGATCAGTTCATGCTCCGATGCTCTCCTTTGCCCTGCGCAGGGCAAAGGCATTTTCTGGAGTTCCGGTGACGAACCCGGCTCTCCATAGGGCTGCCCAGCAGTGAGCCCGGTGACATCACCGACACTGATGGGGGCGGGCTTTAGCGCCTCCCTAGCCTGTAAAACAGCTAGGGCAGCACTAAAGCCCGCCTATCAGAGCCGGTGACGTCACTGCCCAGCAGTGTGTTATTGTAAATAAAAGAGCCCTTGGCAAGCCCAGCGCATGGCAAGGGAGCGCATCGGAGCACGAGATGCTCCAATGCTAACGTCAGGGGGGCTGCCTGGGTGAAATTATGGGTATGTCTGGGTTCATCTCTTAACCCGGACAACCCCTTTAATTTCACAAGCATTCTGTTTTGCGGATAGACTACACATTTGCAGTGGAGAGAAAATGGTGCTATAGCTAAGCCAGCGCAGTGAAAATTGAGTCCAAGTTTATAGAACAGCATATTACGTCAGAGAAGTGTATCACGGTTTTAGAGACTGTGACAGATATGTGAACATGGACTTCCTTTTCTTCTTGCAAAGGTTAAAGAAGGGTTGGAAAGTGCTCCTCCACCCAAAAACTAGCTATAGTGATGATTGTTTTACTTCTACATACTTCCTATTCTTTTTTGCCATTGCCTACCCACCCATATTTTGTTGTTGTGTGGTGTTTTATTCTTTGACCAAAGATAACCTCTGCAATGATTGAAAAACTTTGCATGTGTCAAAGCATTTAAAGCCTATTTTCACTTGTAAAACTAGTAAGGGTATGGCCACGCTGTCCGGTTTTTGGAGTGGATTATAAAAAGAGAGAGCGTATTAAAGGGAATCTGTCAGATCCCAAACACCCCTTCAGACTAGAGTAAGTGCTTCCACCAGCCAGCGTAAAATGCATTGAGGGGAATCCTCTTTCAGCCCTCTCTATTATGTGCATGAGCTGGTGAGTCCTCTCAATACATTTTACTGCTGGTTTGTCAGAGTTTTGTCAGAATGCAAGTGAGTATGAAGATAAAAATTTCGTACCCGGACTCGGCATCACTTATACCACTTACTCTAGTTTGGAGGGTGTTTTGGAGCTGACAGATTCCATTTAGAGCTCATGCACACGACCATGTGTATGTATTTTGCGGTACACAAAATACAGATCCTCAAAAAAAACTGATGACATTTGTGTGACGTGTTGCATCCGGATTTTTTTTGCGGATCCATTGTAACAATGCATGCCCTTGTCCGCAAGATGGACAAGAATAGGACATGTTCATTTTTTTATTTTTTTTTTGCAGAATGGACATGCAGACAAACGGAGATGGAATGCACACGGGGTAATTTCTGTTTTTTTTTCAAGCCCCATTGAAATGAATAGTTCCGAATACGGACCTGTAAAAAAACGGAATGGAAACGGAAGAAAAATACGTTTGTGTGCATGAGCCCTTAAGGAGAGACACGACTTCACTCCTGATTTTGGTTTCCAAATCTGGGCCAAGAAAACAGAACCCTTAGGCCCCTTTCACACGGGCTACTTTTCCGTGCGGGTGCGATCCGTGCGGCGAACGTATGGCACCCGCACTAAATCCTGACCCATTCATTTCTATGGGGCTGTGCACATGAGCGATGTTTTTAACGCATCACTTGTGCGTTCAGTTGAAATCGCAGCATGCTCTATATTTTCCGATTTTGACGTGACGCAGGCCCCATAGAAGTGAATGGGGTGCGTGAAAATCGGATGGCATCCGCAAGCAAGTACGGATGCCGTGCGATTTGCACGCATGGTTGCTAGGAGACCATCGGGATGGAGACCCGATCATTATTATTTTCCCTTATAACATGGTTATAAGGGAAAATAATAGCATTCTGAATACAGAATGCATAGTAAAACAGCGCTAGAGGGGTTAAAAAAAAATAAAAATAAAATTAACTCACCTTAGTCCACTTGCTCGCGAAGCTGGCATCTCCTTGTGTCTCCGCTGCTGATGATCGGTTAAGGACCTTTGATGACGTCACTCCGGTCATCACATGGTACGTCACATGATCTTTTACCATGGTGATTCACCATGGTAAAAGACCATGTGATGACCGGAGTGACGTCATCGAAGGTCCTTAACCGATATTTAATGGAGCAGCTCACCCCAGGTCCTGTTCATCAGCAGCGGAGACACAAGGAGATGCCGGGCTTCGCGAGCAAGTGGACTAAGGTGAGTTAAATTATTTATTATTATTTTTTAACCCCTCTAGCGCTGGTTTACTATGCATTCTGTATTCAGAATGCTATTATTTTCCCTTATAACCATGTTATAAGGGAAAATAATACAATCTTCAGAACATCAATCCCAAGCCCGAACTTCTATGAAGAAGTTCGGGTTTGGGTACCAAACATGCGCGATTTTTCTCACGCGAGTGCAACGCATGACAATGTTTTGCACTTGCGCAGAAAAAATCGCGCATTTTCCCGCAACGCACCCGGCTCTTATCCGGGCAAAAAAAATGACGCCCGTGACGCCTTAGGCCCCTTTCACACAGGCGAGTTTTCCGCGCGTGTGCAATGCGTGAGTTAAACGCATTGCACCTGCACTGAATCAGGACCCATTCAATTCTATGGGGCTGTTCACATGAGCGATGTTTTTCATGCATCACTTGTTCGTTGCGTGAAAATCGCAGCAAGCTCTAGTTTGTGCGTTTTTCACGCAATGCAGGCCCCATAGAAGTGAATGGGGCTGCTTGAAAATCGCAAGCATCCACAAGCAAGTGTGGATGCGGTGCAATTTTCACGCACGGTTGCTAGGAGACGATCGGGATGGGGATCCGATCTTTATTATTTTCCCTTATAACATGGTTAAAAGGGAAAATAATAGCATTCTGAATACAGAATGCATAGTACAATAGCGCTGGAGGGGTTAAATAATAATAAAAAATAATTTAACTCACCTTAATCCACTTGCTTGCGCAGCCCGGCTTCTCTTCTGTGCTGTGTACAGGAAAAGGACCTGTGGTGATGTCACTCCGGTCATCACATGGTCCATCACACGATCCATCACCATGGTAAAAGATGATGTGATGGACCATGTGATGACCGGAGTGACATTACCACAGGTAAGAAGAGAAGCCGGGCTGCGCGAGCAAGTGGATTAAGGTGAGTTAAATTTTAATTTAATTTTTTAACCCCTCCAGCGCTATTGTACTATACATTCTGTATACAGAATGCTATTATTTCCCTTATAACCATGTTATAAGGGAAAATAATACAATCTACAGAACACCGATCCCAAACCCGAACTTCTGTGAAGAAGTTCAGGTTTGGGTACCAAACATGCCAATTTTTCTCACGCGCGTGCAAAATGCATTACAATGTTTTGCACTCGCGCTGAAAAATCGAGCATGTTCCCGCAACGCACCCGCAACGCCCGTGTGAAAGAGGCCTTATGCCTCATCAGTGTTCCTCAGTGATTTCCATCAGTGATTTTTGAGCCAAAACCAGGTGCGGCTCTAAACACAGAACAGGTGCAGATCTTTCCCTTATACCAGGGGTAGGCAACCTCCTGCGCTACAGTTGTTCTCAAACGACATGCATAATTGCTCTGCTCTTCTCAGGACTCCCATAGAAATGAATGGAGCATGCTGGGAATTGTAGTTTCACAACAGATGGAGTGCCAAAGGTTGCTGACCCCTGCTTTATACCGTTTCTCTGTAGAGGCTTCAATTTTGGTTTTTGTTCACAATCACTGACCAAAACACTGACGTGTGAATGAGGCTTTAATCTGTATTCCAATTACAACTAGGGATATATGACATATCCAAAGTCAATTCTCTTAAAGCTTGTTAGAATACTGCATGAAGCGAGCGCTCCGTACAGTATTAGACCTCTTGCACACAACCGTATGTATTTTGCGGTCCACGAAACAATTGATCCGCAGAAATATGGACGGTGTCCGTGTGCATTCTATATTTTGCGGAACGGAACAGCTGGTCCCTAATAGAACAGTACTATCCTTGTCCGTAATGCGTACAATAATAGGACATGATCGATTTTTTTGCGGAACAGAAATACGGACATACCGAAACGGAATGCACACGGAATACCTTCTGTTTTTTTGAGGACCCATTGAAATGAATGGTTCTGTATACGATGCGCAAAAATGGAACGGACACGGAAAGAAAATACGTTCATGTGCAAGTGGCCTTGTAGAATGTATTTACTCCGATGAGCTGAAGTTATTACTTCACGAAGTCTAGCAAGACTACGGGTAATAACTTCAGAAATTAATTTCTACTGTTAAAAATCCTTTGAGGACCATAAGATTACCGTCATCAATATAAAAATAAATAGTTTAGTTATTAATACTACATTGGAAACTAATTTACCTCACATTAAAAGGACACTATAGTCCCAGAACCACTACAGTTAATGTAGTGGTACTGGTGTCTATAGCCTGTTCCTGCAGAGAACAGACACTGTGCAGTACTGGTGGTAAAGGAGCACTAAAAAGTGCCAGGAAAACAAACTCATTTTCCTGGCACTATATAGTTGTTAGGAGTGGGGCACCCTCGTGTCCCCCTCCCACTGGGCTGAAGGGGTTAAAACCCCTTCAGCCACTTACCTTTCTCCAGCGCCGGTACTGGGAACTCTTCTCCCCGATCCTCCTCTCAGCTGCGAATGCGCATGCGCACGCATTCAAAACTATGTTCCGCGTCTTCCCACTCTAATTTTTTTTAACAGTGAGAATCGCGGAAGCACCTCTAGCGGCTGTCATGGAGGCAGCTACAAGAAGCTTGATTAACCCTAAGGGAAACATAGCAGTTCTTTTAATTTAAATGCTGAGAAAGGGGTGGAACATATGTGATGTCATGATATGGGCAGATCATCTGATAGGGGGGGCATTTTTTATCTTGCCTAGGGCGGCAAAAATCCTTGCACCGGCCCTGCTTGCCAGAAACATTATTTTGAACAGAAGATTTTTTTTATATTGGTGACAGCCCACCTTGGCAAGATCCCCCAATACCCAACATTCAGCAGTAAAAGGAATCAATACATTCAGTTTTTTCTCTATGTAGTCATGAATAGTCTCCCAATATTGTTTCAACTCTGGGCAGGACCAGAACAAATAATGCAAATAATTCGCATCAGAAACATCACACCTAGGACAATTAGAATGATTCCTAATCCCACATCTATTAAGCCAGAAAGGAGTAACATAAAGTCTATGTAGGATATTAAACTGCACCAAAACGTGATTAAAATTATGTGAAACCACTTTTAGATCCTGAGCTAACTTCTCCTGATCCTCCAGGTGAGTCATTAAACATTCATTATGCCAAGCCCTCTGTCCAGGGGACCAAATATCACCAAATCGTGCTGTAAGTAAGCTTTTATAAAGTTGAGAAATCTTCATCCTTTGCCCCAAGTTCTCCATCAATTCATTAAATTGTGTATAGGTGTGAATTTCAAGCCCATTTTTTTCTTTAATACTTAAAAGTGCAGATCTTAGCTGTAAGTACCGAAACCATAATAATTTGTGTGTTTTTTGTTTTTGTGATAATAGCATGAATGAAATAATATCCCCGCTTCCTACTACATGTGTCACATACAAAATATTACCTTTTTGCCAATATAAATCTCTACTTAATTCAACTAAAGTTTGCAAGTGCTTGTTATACCACAAAGGAGTGCATCCAATTGAACCTTTCACTCCACACCAAAGTCTAATCAAATGTCATGACTTCAGAAAAAGATTCCTGGCGGATTTAAATTCTCTGTCAGAGTCGGTCAGTTGATCAGACTCCAATAGCATAAAAAAATTGTCATATGGAGATCTATTCACTAAATACTTTCAGAGTGGGTTATCGATCCACTCACGGAAAAAACAGAACTGCGCGGCTAAAAAATAACCCCTGATGCAAGGGAGATTAACTCCTCCTCTCTCCAAGGGCTTATACCAATAGTCTAATTTAAGTCTTCCGCCCCCAAAGTAAGTCCCTAATAATTCTATTAATTTAAAAAATCTATCCCCAATCCAAACTGGAGAATTCTTAAAGACATACAATAACTGGGGGAGAATCACAATCTTAATTAGGGATACTCTATCAGCCTTCGATAGAGATAAGCAAAGCCATGTTGTTATTTTTGACCTTAGCTTTTCTTATCAATGGAATCAAGTTAAGCGGGATAAAATCTTCCACCCTAGGAGAGATTATAATACCTACATACTCAAAAGAGTCAGAAATTTTCAGAGTGTTCATAGGGGCCTCATTAGGGAGTAAAAGGTTATCTATGGACATGATCATATTATCCAAAGGCATGCGAGGAGGACTTAATGACGTAATTGTAGCTTTGCGCTTTCCCTCCTCCCTCAACGACGGCTTACCTCCGTGGTGTGTGGTCAACCCAATGATAGATAGTTGTCCTGGTGACGCTGATTCCCTTGCTGTGCTTTCCGGTGTATGATCGCATCGGGACTGAAGGATTGTTTGCTTGCCCCTGTGTTTGGGAGGTGAAAGTGCGGCAGGTCTGGCTGCTGCGCCCTCATTTCCTCTACGTCTGTCAAGCTGGTGTTTGCTTTGTCTGCCTTGCTGCCTCCCTGCAGAGACCCTGACGTTTTTTGGTCTCCTTGTGCTGCTCCCCCGCAGTGGCGCTGGTCGCACCAGTTTTTTTTTGTCATTTTTTTGTCCTCAGTCTTTTTGATTGCGGTATCGGTGGGCCGCTTTCTTCTCCTCTGACCCTCTGATTTCCTTGCCCTCCCTCTGTGGTTGTCCTGCAGGGCTCTCCTGGACTTGTGCTGGGGGTTGAACCAGATTGGAAGACCCTGAGAAGACTCCGGACTGGTGAGATCTATCCTGGCTGTTCCCCCTGGCCTAGACTCCTTGTTCTCCCTCTCTTCTTCGTGTTCTGTGTTTATTTCTCGGCCTCAACTAACCTCATTTGATTTCATCTAACCCCTTGTGACAGTTTAAGTCTTTAACCTTTATTCCCCAGTATTGTCAAGCAGGCTCAGACTGGCCCACAGGGGTACAGGGGAATCCCCCGGTGGGCCCCTGAGCAAGGTGAGCCCCTAGTCTCCCACCCCCTGCACAAGTGGCACATAACACAGTAGACTTACTTCACTAAATACATATATTCAATGCAGGGCATCACAACCAGCAGATGTTCATATAAAAACTTGATAAATTTTTTATTATATTGGAATGTATCCGTATGGTGGGCCCCCAAAATACATTTTACTAGTGGGCCCTAGGTACCCCAGTCCCAGGATAGGGGAAAAAAAAAAGGGGAGGAAGGAAAAAAAAGGGCGGTGAGGAGAGAGAGAGAGAGAGAGAGAGAGAGAGACTGAAGAGAGAATAAAAAATAGAATTTAAGAAAAGGGGGAAAAAAAAAAAAAAAAAAGGGGGGGGGCAGAGGGGGAGAAGAAGAAAAGGAAACAAAAAAAGAAGAAAAAGAGGAAGAAAAAAACAACAAACAACAACAATATATAAAAGGGGGACGAGAAAGAGAAAGAAAAAGATGGCCCCCTAAACAGAATAGACGCTCAACAGACTTGACCGTGGTTAAGGCAGGACAGAAACAAAAAGAGTCCTCTAGAATTGATCAATCTTTTAGATCTCCAAATTTAAGTACCAGGTCGGGACTAAAAGGGAAGCTGCATACTAATATAAGAAAAAACACTTCTGAATTTAGATCGGAAAAGGCACTTGAGGGGGGCCCCCATATTGGAGATGGGAAGATGCCTATGGACAACTCCTCTCCATTAGAGGAAATTCTATCCATTGTTAAAAACAATGGAAAAGCGATACAAAATATGGCTGTTCAATTGGGGTCAATACAGACAGATGTCCTTATTATAAAAGATGATTTGACAAAGATCCGTGATAGAATTAAAGAATTAGAAAACACAGTGACTAACTTGGAGCAAACAGTGAAAGCATTAAAATCAGAGAACACTACAGTAAAAATAGATTATAATTATCTGAAAGAAAAACTGTGGATCTAGAAGATCGGTCAAGAAGATGTAATGTACGAATTATTGGTTTAACAGAAACCGCTGATGATAAAAATCTAGCAGGAATGATACAATCTATTTTTGATAATTTTGGGAAGGAACATCGAATTCCTGGTGGTAAACATCTTCTGGGGCGAAGGGGAGGGTGGGCTATGATGTGTCTCTATTCGATGTGGGGAGCGGAGCGAAGTTTGGGGAGTTTATTAATTGGATACTTTAAGATTAATAAATGGCAGCAAGAATGCTCTCGTATAATTTTTGGGGCTTGGGGAAGAAGATAAAAAGACAGGCAATCTTAGATTTGATACGGAGACATTTACCAGCTATTGTCTGCTTGATAGAAACCCATTTCACACAGGATACGATTGTTCGACTTGGGGGGAGATGGGCCACACAGGTTTACAACTCTACATATACTAGCTATTCCAGAGGAGTTACAGTCTTAATTCATAACCGGATGAATTTTGTATGTTTGGCATCGTCTATTGATAGACAGGGGAGATACGTCTTTCTCCATGGTAGGCTGGATGGGAAGTTATATATTTTGGCTTTATTTATATTTCTCCTTTCTCTATACAAATATTGATCTGTCTGATGACGTTTGTGGATCAATGACCTGACTGTCTGCTTATAGTCAAGGGGGATTTTAATTGTGTGATTAATCCAGAAATGGATAGGATTACTATGGGAGGAAATATTTATTCCCCGGCCCAGGGGCCCCCCTTGGCTCGGTTTTGCCAGGAGGTTGGCCTCGTGGATGTTTGGGAATACCTATTCAAAGGAAAAAGAGCTTATTCCTGTGTAAGTAAATCTGGAAGATCTATGTCTATAATTGATCTGGCCCTGATAAATAAAGGATATTTAAACTGTATCAAACGGATGAAATATGAGACCAGATCCGTTTCAGATCATGTTCCTTTTTAAATAGAGCTGTGTACGATCAGGAATAACCTCAGACAGAAACCCCCATTTAGATTGAATCCCCATTGGCTATTAAAAATTGATAATCATAACTAGATCGAAAATTAGATTACTTCCTTCTGGGATAAAAATACCGCTTCAGCTAAACCTCAACTTGATTGGAATGCATTTAAAGCGGTCATGAGAGGGAATTTTATCAGTACAATTGCTAATTTAAGTAAACGCTATGCTATGAAGGAGAAAGAACTAGAGAAAGCAGCTGGAATGGATGGATACGCCAAGTTAAAATCAGAGGAAGCTAGTGAGATTATGCAGAGGACAGGTCGGGCTTTCTCCGACTTTCTTCTGGATAAAGGTCAACAGAGGCTGTTCTTTAGAGGACAAAAATATTTCTCAGAGGCAGGGAAGATGCTGGTTAGGGTAATAGCTAGCCAGGATCCAAAGAAAGAGATTTGTAGCATTTGTGCCTTGGATGGGACCATTACTGAGGTTTAGGAGGGAATAATGGAAACATTTACAAATTACTTTTGTGATTTATCTGAACCAGAGAGTGTTTTCTTATAGGATGTGATTGACTCGTACTTGGATTCTATTTCCCTTCCAGTTCTTGCAAAAAGAACGTCTGGAGAGGGACTTATGTGCTCAAGAGATAGACAAAGTAATTAAAGCCTGTTCAGGTAATTCCTCTCCTGGATTGGATGGACTCCTGTATGAGTTTTATCATAAATATAGGGAGACTGTTCTTCCTTATCTGTGGAGAACACTCTCTGATTCAATAAAGGAGGGATCCCTTCCAGAAACAATGACAGAGGCCGTAACTACACTGGTATTAAAAAGGGGTAAAGACCCTAATGATTTGGGGTCATATAGACCTATCTTCTCAATACAGATGTCAAACTTTTCTCTAAGATTCTGGCCATGAGGTTAACTAGTGTTATGACATCAATTATACATCCAGATCAAACTGGTTTTATGCCTAATAAAGGGACCCATTATAATTTACACCGTCTCTTTACTAATTTACAGACGTCTGGAGGGGATTCACGATTTAGTTTGTCTATAACACGCCTCTAAGACTTTCGATAGAATGGAGGTTCCTATAGAGAGTATTTCATAAGATGGGCTTCGGCCCTAGGTTTACTAATATGATAAAACTTCTGTATAGATCTTCCATCGCAAGATTGAATATAAATGGTTATCTTACAAGAAGTTTTCCTATGACTAGAGGCACTCGCCAGGGATGTCCACTTTCTCCTCTTTTATTTGATATCTATATTGAGCCCTTGGCTGCTAGAGTTAGACAGGACCCTAGGATTCTGGGGTTTGGGGTACTAGGAATCGAAGACCGAATTTCTCTCTATGCAGACAATATTTTATTTTATGTTCAACAGACACAATCTACTTTGTTGAACATCATTCAAACGATACATCATTTTGGAGAGGTCTCAGGTCTGGATGTAAACTTGGAAAAAACTACCCTCATGCCTTTGGATAATATGATCATGTCCTTAGAAGAAATATATATAATAATCGGTGCATGGGACATACGCATAATATCAGAAACAACTGAATATTACCACAATTGTGATCGAATATACTCAAATGTTACCACAAATATGGCTACTCACTGCCCAGAAGATGGATATTCATTCATCAATTCTGTCACTCAAAGTTACTCAGGTCTTTGTTACATCAGCTGGGTATATTAATTGTAGGGATACTGCCCAGAAGACCTTTTTGATAGATGGATATATATTCATCAAATCTGTGACTCAAATTTACTTGGGTCTTTGGTACATCAGCTGGGTATATTGATTGTAGGGATTCGTGGTAGTTAGCAAAGGTATGAGGCCAAAATACAAAGTCCACTTTTAGGCATCTGTGAAACTATCCCTAGATATCTGTTCTGTCCCTGCCTAAAAGAGGAGTAATCACCCCGATAGGGGCGGCCCTACTTCTCGTGGCTGTACACTTGCTAAGGAATCTCTACCTATCCAATGTTCCCAGTGAGGTCAATGCCAAGTCTTGAATGTAATGAAAAAAAGAGAGAAAAGAAGGGGGAAGGTTATTGCAATCTTTTATGGATAAAAAACAAAACAAAAAGGGTGAAATACAATGGGCGCCAACAGTGGTGGGATAAAGAGAGAAGAGGCCACGTAAGATAGATGAACAACGGGCTAGCCAGTTCAACTGAGTGTTTGATAAAATCAAAACACTTAGTAGGTGTATGATGGGTGGAGTGTGATGAAGGGGCGGTGCTCATAAAGGGGGTTTCCTATAGGGCACACATATCCTCTCTGGACACAAAAGAAGGGGGCGGGTAGTAGTTAAGCGCCAGCTCTCCCATGTAGTCAGGATAGTGGATAAATATATACTCACCTAAATAATTATTAGGAACACCATACTAATATGGTGTTGGACCCCCTTTTGCCTTCAGAACTGCCTTAATTCTACGTGGCATTGATTCAACAAAGTGCTGATAGCATTCTTTAGAAATGTTGGCCCATATTGATAGGACAGCATCTTGCAGTTGATGGAGATTTAAGGGATGCACATCCAGGGCACGAAGCTCCCGTTCCACCACATCCCAAAAATGCTCTATTGGGTTGAGATCTGGTGACTGCAGGGGCCATTTTAGTACAGTGAACTCATTGTCATGTTCAAGAAACCAATTTGAAATGATTTGAGCTTTGTGACATGGTGCATTATCCTGCTGGAAGTAGCCATCAGAGGATGGGTACATGGTGGTCATGAAGGGATGGACATGGTCAGAAACAATGCTCAGGTAGCCCGTGGCATTTAAACGATGGCCAATTGGCACTAAGGGGCCTAAAGTGTGCCCAGAAAACATCCCCCACACCATTACACCCCCACCACCAGCCTGCACAGTGGTAGCAAGGCATGATGGATACATGTTCTCATTCTGTTTACGCCAAATTCGGACTCTAAAATTTGAATGTCTCAACAGAAACCAAGACTCAACAGACCAGGCAACATTTTTCCAGTCTTCAACAGTCCAAATTTGGTGAGCTTGTGCAAATTGTAGCCTCTTTTTCCTATTTGTAGTGATTAGATGAGTGGTACCCGGTGGGGTCTTCTGCTGTTGTAGCCCATCCGCCTCAAGGTTGTGCGTGTTGTGGCTTCACAAATGCTTTGCTGCATACCTCGGTTGTAACGAGTGGTTATTTCAGTCAACGTTGCTCTTCTATCAGCTTGAATCAGTTGGCCCATTCTCCTCTGACCGCTAGCATCAACAAGGCATTTTCGCCCACAGGACTGCCGCATACTGGATGTTTTTCCCTTTTCACACCATTCTTTGTAAACCCTAGAAATGGTTGTGCGTGAAAATCCCAGTAACTTAGCAGATTGTGAAATACTCAGACCGACCCGTCTGGCACCAACAACCATGCCACGCTCAAAATTGCTTAAATCACCTTTCTTTCCCATTCTGACATTCAGTTTGGAGATCAGGAGATTGTCTTAACCAGGACCACAACCCTACATGCATTGAAGCAACTGCCATGTGATTGGTTGACTAGATAATCGCATTAATGAGAAATAGAACAGGTGTTCCTAATAATTCTTTAGGTGAGTGTGTATATATATATATATATATATATATATATATATTCACATATAGTAAATAGTATGTAATATAGCTCTATATAAAGTGTACACAACATATACAGTGCCAGGTATACATGCAGTTTGACAAGGCACATCTAGCCGTAACACCTATATAGCTAAATCTGCCGTCATTAACACTATACTGAACAACGAGATACATACCAAAGAACGGACCCCGACTGATCATCCCACTAATATACCACCTGCTCTTTCTCCCAACACAGATATTCATATTTCCATACCAGGGGATACTCCTATCATATCACCCATGGATCCATCCACCACCTTGCCTGCCAAAGAATTTGTCACCGCCAGATCTCGGAGAAGCTGATGTTCTTCAGTACCTCTTGCTTGAGGTTCTTTTGTTTTGGTTTCGTTTTGTCATCTCGTTTCCCTCTCTCAGCTGTCATCTAGTTGCACTGATTGCATCCCTTTATATCCCCTCCCATACTGCATCACTTTGCGGTTTATACAACTTGCTGGATTGTGCTCACTGCTAGATGCTGCAACTGCTGATTCCTCAGTTAAGCCTTTTCCTTTATTTGTGTTTTCCTGTTGGCTTGATTCTAGGTGACCCTGACTCCCTCCGTATTAAGTGCAGGGAGCCGGTGGTCGTGTCCCCTCACTATTGTAGGGTTTTCAGGTGTCACTCAGTCTAGGTACGAGGGCATGCAATTTTCTATCATTAAGATCTTTGCATGGGCTGAGCAGTCAGGGAGAGCTCTAGGGCTTTTATAGGGCTCACCCATATGTTCCTTAGTTTGGGATCAAGTCAGTTGGATCTTTATTTGTGACTTCTAGTTTCCTGCAACACCATCTGTGACAGAATTGGACAAAATTGACCTTAATATATTCACCTATTCTACATCTTCTACCAACTCAGATCAATTTTTAGCCCTTCCATCTAATCTGACAGAGGATTATTTTTTAGATCAGGTTTTCCCCACGGTGCGGACACCAAACCCCACTCCACCTTCCAGAAAGATCCTCACCAGCATCCTATCCCTCAGTCCTCTCATCAAGCCTCTGGAAACGCTTCACCTCAGTACTCCGTCCACTTCCCGATCACTCAAAATCACTCATTTTTACACCCCATTATCGAGCACAAAGAAAAAACGACCAAACGCAGATTTAGAGGATGCAGAGGAGGCCAAATAAACGCACCAATAAAGAAACGACAAAATCCCAAAAAATGACAATACCAATATATTCCACCCATAAGGATAATGAAAAAGAAAAAGGCATATTTAATCTTTCAAAACATCCCCTTACACCCATCAAAATAGAACTTTTAGGGAAAGGATTGTCCTTTTGTCCAACTAACGGACCTGACCCCTTTGAACTTTTGTGGATTTAAACCAATTCGTTAGAAAACTCACTCTACACAGACATTTTACTATAAAAAACTCCAGCCTCCCTGAGAGTAATATAACTCCACATACATAAACTCGAGTGAGTACTACCGTCTCTTTACCCCCTATTTCTTCGATGATTAATAATACACATAATAATACACATGATCTACTTCCAGCTTAGAAGATGATTCCACCCAACGTCAAACCTAAATCCACTTTTTACCCTCTTGAAAGTAGGGGCCCCCACATCAAAACCTTCTACAACATGGTCATGGCAGACATAATAGAAGCTGTACACAGCCAGAGCTGATCAGGGTCTGCTAAGACCCTGCAGATTTGCTCTGTCCACGAGACACACAGCGATCACATGATCACAAGGTCCAATAGAGGAGCAGCATACCACCTAGGAGCAGAGAAGAAGACAGAAGCAGTAATAAATTGCTTCTTTCTTCTCCTGAAGGGTGCTGGAACACAGTGCAGTTCTGCAATGCATTCAGGATGCAGTTTTTTAATTTAGCCAGTTTAGCAGCCTCATTAACCCCTGGTGTTCTGCATAGTGGGAATGATCTAATTAACCACCACCCGACCTCCTAACGCAGGGATGCGTCTTACGGGCGGCCGGGTTATTACTCCTAGACGCATCATCTCGCGAGAGGCGAGATTTCGTGCGCATGCGCGCGCGTTCACAGCAACGCTGAGCTGAGAAGTTGATCTACAGCCTGCAAGCAGCGATCATTCGCTGGCAGGCTGTAGATGCGATTTTTGTAACCCCAAAAAGGTATATTAGACGCTGTTTTGTTAACAGTGTCTGATATACCTGCTACCTGGTCCTCTGGTGGTCCCTTTTGCTTGGATCGACCACAGGCAGCTCTGTAAGTAGCACCAATCACCACACTACACTACACCCCCCCTGTCACTTATTAACCCCTGATCACCTCATATAGACTCCCTGATCGCCCCCCTGTCATTGATTACCCCCCTGTAAGGCTCCATTCAGACGTCCGTATGTGTTTTGCGGATCTG
This sequence comes from Bufo gargarizans, assembly GCF_014858855.1. Taxonomy (NCBI): domain Eukaryota; kingdom Metazoa; phylum Chordata; class Amphibia; order Anura; family Bufonidae; genus Bufo; species Bufo gargarizans. The sequence continues at coordinate 336,621,984 of NC_058081.1, read as the reverse complement.
CGGATCCGCAAAACACGGACACCGGCAATGTGCTTTCCGCATTTTGCGGATCTGCACATTGCCAGAACTATATAGAAAATACCTTATCTTGTCCGCAATTGCGGACAAGAATAGGACATGTTCTATAGGCTCTACAAAAAACGCAGTGTTCGCCCGATCAGGCCTGATCTTATGCGCACACTTGCGTTCAGTACGCCCCACCTCAGTGACAGAAATATTTTTTTTCTGATCACTGCAAAAACACTGTAAAAGCGCTGCGGCGCTATAAAGATCACTTTTGAGGGGCATGGCGAGTTCATAGAAGATTTCTTTTTTTTTTGCACAAGTTAGCGGAAATTGATTTTATTATTTTTTTAGTTTTTTCTTACAAAGTCTCATATTCAACTAACTTGTGACAAAAAATAAAATCTTACATGAACTCACCATACCCCTCACGGAATCCAAATGCGTAAAAATGCCCTGTGAAATCCTAAAGGTACTTATTGGAATTTGGGCCCCTTTGTGCATCTTGGCTGCAAAAAAGTGTCACACATGTGGTATCGCCGTATTCAGGAGAAGTAGGGCAATGTGGTTTGGTGTGTATTTTTACATATACTCATGCTGGGTGAGAGAAATATCTCAGTAAATTGACAACTTTGTATAAAAAAATGTAAAAAGTTGTCATTTAACAGAGATATTTTCTCACACACAGTATGGGTATATGTAAAAATACACACCAAAACACATTGCCCTACTTCTTCCGAGTATGGCGATACCACATGTGTGACATTTTTTTTGCAGCCTAGGTGTGCAAAGGGGCCCAAATTCCAATGAGTACCTTTTAGGAGGGCATTTTTAGACATTTGGATTCCAGACTTCTTCTCACGCTTTAGGGCCCCTAAAATGCCAGGGCAGTATAAATACCTCACATGTGACCCCATTTTGGAAAGAAGACACGCCAAGGTATTCCGTGAGGGGCATTGCGAGTTCATGTAAAATTTTATTTTTTGTCACAAGTTAGTGGAATATGAGACTTTGTAAGAAAAAAAATAAAAATAAAATTTTTCCGCTAACATGCAAAAAAAAAAAAAAAAAACTTCTATGAACTCGCCATGCCCCTCACAGAATACCTTTGGTGTCTTCTTTCCAAAATGGGGTCACTTGTGGGGTATTTATATTGCCCTGGCCCTAAAGCGTGAGAAGTAGTTTGGAATCCAAATACCTAAAAATGCCCTCCTAAAAAGACACTCATTGGAATTTGGGCCCCTTTGCGCACCTAGGCTGCAAAAAAGTGTCACACATGTGGTATCACCGTACTCAGGAGAAGTAGGGCAATGTGGTTTGGGGTGTATTTTTACATATACCCATGCTGGGTGAGAGAAATATCTCTGTAAAATGACAACTTTGTATAAAAAATGGGAAAAGTTGTCTTTTACAGAGATATTTATCTCACCCAGCATGGGTATATGTAAAAATACACCCCAAAACACATTGCCCTATTTCTTTTGAGTACGGAGATACAACATGTGTGACACTTTTTTGCAGTCTAGGTGTGCAAAGGGGCCCAAATTCCAATGAGTACTTTTATGATTTCACAGGGCATTTTTACGCATTTGGATTCCAAACTACTTTCACGCTTTAGGGCCCCTAAAATGCAAGGGCAGCATAAATACCCCACATGTGACTCCATTTTGGAAAGAAGACACCCCAAGGTATTCCGTGAGGGGTATGGTGAGTTCATGTAAAATTTTATTTTTTGTCACAAGTTAGTGGCATATGAGACTTTGTAAGAAAAAAAAAAACTTTTTCCGCTAACTTGTGACAAAAAATAAAAACTTCCATGGACTCATTATGCCCATCAGCGAATACCTTAGGGTGTCTACTTACCAAAATGGGGTCATTTGTGGGGTGTTTCTACTGTCTGGGCATTGTAGAACCTCAGGAAACATGACAGGTGCTCAGAAAGTCAAAGTGCGTAAATAAATTTTTTTGCACCATAGTTTGTAAACGCTATAACCTTTACCCAAACCAATAAATATACACTTATTGCATTTTTTTTTATCAAAGACATGTAGAACAATAAATTTAGAGAAAAATGTATATAAAAATGTCGTTTTATTTGAAAAATTTTACAACAGAAAGTGAAAAATGTCATTTTTTGGCAAAAAATTCGGTCAATTTTGATTAATATAAAAAAAATGTAAAAAATGTCAGCAGCAATGAAATACCACCAAATGAAAGCTCTATTAGTGAGAAGAAAAGGAGGTAAAATTCATTTGGGTGGTAAGTTGTATGACCGAGCAATAAACCGTGAAAATAGTGTAGTGCAGAATGGCTAAAGCGCCATAATCTCGCGATTCGCAAGCTAGAGCATGCGCAGTGCGTTCCATGATGCTGATGCCAGCACAGGGGAGAAGCACTATGCCGACACTGCGCGTGCGCTAGCTCACGCATCTCGAGATTACGGCGCTCTAGCTTTGTGACGTAGCAAGGAGGAAATTCGGAGGATGTGGGGTGGGGCGTTGCTGGGCTCGATCACAGTGGGCGTGGCTGGGCTCCGGAAACATATGCAGCCTCATTTACATATATATATATATATATATATATATATATATATATATATAAAATCTTTTTTTTGACACAATAAAAGCACAGAGAGCTATGGGGACTGGATATTGTGGATCTAGCAGCCCATGTCCTCAGCTCTATACCAAAAATCCAGGATAATTTCAGCTTGCTGCAACATAAAAACTGCATCCTGAATGCATGTCAAAACTGCACTTTGTGCCAGCAGCACCACAGGGTCCTTGGTTGTCACTGACAGTTGGGGACTTGACCTGCTCCTTATAGATTTATTCTAACTGCATGGGGTATAGACGCATGGCAGTCATGGAAGTGTTCAGCATAATATTTCATATTTGATAACATTAGAAGGTTTCATGTGGCTCGAGTCTGAATTGATAATACTTCTGTGATAAATTGTGCGTGACCTGTAAATCAACTCTGTAGTCTTGAAACACATCTGTTTTCCATAATGTGGCTTTCTTAAATCCCAAAAATGCTTTAACTTTTGAAATTGAAATTACTCATGACATGATTACAGTCAAGCTATGTCTGAAGACAGTGTGCTTCAGAAAAAGGAAATGGAAAATGCCAATATAACAAGATAAAGGTAGCTTTAGATTTCTGGTCACCCTCATTCTATTAGTCATATATTGCTCCCAGTTAGAGACATAAGTGCAAAAGTGCCATCAATTTCATATTTGTTATAGGGAACCTATTTTATTTTAGTTTAATTACTTGGATGTCTGGAAGAAAATAATTAGGGATATTTATCAAATGAGTTACACCACTATTATGGTGTAAAAAGTCACAAATTCTGGCGCACTGACTGGAGATATGCCAAATTTATCAAGAGGCCTGTGGACGACTTTATACTGACTGCCATTTATAATGCCAGTCTTATTTGATCTTCCCCAAAGTGTTTATTTTTATTTTTTCTAGTTTCATGTTGTAACTATTTAGTTTCTATTTATATATTTATAATGATTTTCGAATATGTATTTGTTTAAAAAGCATGTCCATAAAAGCTCACCAGTGTTGCCAAAATGAAAACATGGCCTTAAAGGGGTTGTTCACACCTGGGGCAGAGGGAATCATACTTACTGGATCCCCGCTGCAGCTCTCAGGTCTCCCCACGTAAACATCTGGTTTGACACAGATTATGTGGCCGCTGCAGTGGTGATGTGACCCCCATGTGTCACATGACCCAATGGCATGAGGAGACACACATGTGGAGCAAAATAGCTGGAACCCAGCGGTGAGAATCAGAAATTATTCTCTCTGTAGGTCCAGCCAAGCCAGGGGGTCTGCCCGACGGGGTGAACGACCCTTTAAATACTGCACATATCCTGTGCTTTTATGTCCAGTCTATTTTAGCAGTTTTCTTGTTCAGCTGAAGGCATCTGTGTTGGTCCCATGTTCATATGCGCCCGCATTGTTTTAATATATTCAAATGAGCCTCTAGGAGAAAAGTGACGTTACTCTTAGGTCTCTTTCACACGGGCGTCATGGATTTGGGCCGGATAAGCAGTGGCGTCTCTAGCTTTCAAATTTTGGGGGGGCACACTGGGGGCCAGGACAAAAGTAGGGGGGGCATCTATAACAACGATACAGTTACAGAAGTATGCCTTCAGCATTGATAAAAAAAAAAGTAAATAATATATATACACACACACACATTTGAATAGCGTATCCCTGTTTACAGTAGAAGAGCAGGGGTTCCTGTCAAAATGATAGAATAACATTAAAGTGCAGAGACTCCTAAATGCAAAAGGTGTGCCAACTCTAGCTGGGCCTGTGGCCATCAGCACTGCAGTATAGTATAACCATCAGTATATTATGACAGTTCGCCTGTGAGATCCAGGTTCGGCCACCGATCTCGAGGTGCAGTGAGAATGCAGGACGTATGCATACGTCCAGTTGTGTGAACATTGCAGCTGCAAGGAAATATACATACGTCCTGAAGCGGGAAGGGGTTAAAGGGTTTTTCCCATCTCATTAAGTTATATATATCCACAGTATATGGGATACCAAGCAGATAGGTGGGAGTCTGACTGCTGGAACCCCTGCCGATCCTAAGAATGTAGACATGCATAGGGAATGGCTGGAGTGGTGGACATATAGGTGCAGTCCCCACTATTCACTCCAGGCACAATTATGTCCCATTCTCAGGATTGGTGGGGACCACAGCGGTTAGACTTCCATCTGCTGCTTTAGCTTATAGAGCAGTGGTCTCCAAACTGTGGAGCTCCAGATATTGCAAAACTACAACTCCTAGCATGCCTGGAGTGGACAGCCAACAGGAGTTGTAGTTTACCGAGGGCAGTGATGCGGCTGAATTCAGGAAAGCTGAGAGCATCAGATCATTAGGATCTGTGGGTGACACTTATGGAGGGGGATCTGTGGGTGACACTTATGGAGGGGGATCTGTGGGTGACACTTATGGAGGGGGATCTGTGGGTGACACTTATGGAGGGGGATCTGTGGGTGACACTTATGGAGGGGGATCTGTGGGTGACACTTATGGAGGGGGATCTGTGGGTGACACACCGTTTATAGCATCTTATGCGATATGTGTCAGCCACAGATCCACCCCATATCAGTGTCATACCGGGATCCCTCTCCCTATAAGGCCCCATTCACACATCCGAAATTTGCATAATGGAATTGCGGACCCATTCATTTCTATAGGGCAACACGACGTGCTGGCGGATACGGAAATGCGGACACGCACTTCCGGGTCCGCAATTCCGTTCCCGAAAAAAATGCGAGACCCGCACATTGCTGCTGTTACGGATGTCTGAATGGAGCCTAACAGTGTCAGCCACAGAGTGGCACAGATTCCCCCCCCCCCCCCCATAATCGTGTCATCTACAGATTTCCTTCAGCATTTCAAGTGTGAAAGTAGCCTAACAAGGTCCATCACATGACCCATCACCACCCCAATCGTCTCCTAGCAACCATGTGTGAAAATCGCACTGCATCCGCACTTGCTTGCAGATGCTTGTGATTTTCACAGAGCCCCATTCACTTATATGGGGCCTGCGTTGCGTGAAAAACACACAATTATAGAGCATGCTGCAATTTTCACCAAACGCACAAGTGATGCATGAAAATCACCGCTCATGTGAACAGCCCCATAGAATTGAATGGGTCCGGATTCAGTGCGGGTGCAATGAGGTCACCTCACGCATTGCAACCGTGCGGAAATCTTGCTCGTGTGAAAGAGGCCTTAGAGGCTCAACTCTGCAACTGCTGCGCCCTATCCACTTTGATAGGGTCAGGAAGTGAAAATGTGATCATGTGTGGCACTGTTAGACTGGAGAAGGCACAGCAGTTGCAGAGAGAGCAGAGCCTCTAGGTGTACTGTCATTGCCCCAGTTGCATACATTTAAACATCATTTTTCTCAGCAATGTGATGAACTATGAACATGGGACCAACACAGATGCCTTCAGCTGCCAAGTGCACATGTAACAGGTCAGACAGTTTCATAGCTACAAATCTGCTGAGTGTCTGTATTGCGGTCTGCAAACCAGGGATCCCAAAAATACGAAGACCATCCATCTGCATTTTTCTCACTCCCACTACTAGAAATTACTGTTCTTGTCCATAATACAAACAAGAATAGGACATGTTCTATAATTTATGGAACTGACACACAGATGCAGACAGCACACGGATAACAGCCGGGTGTTGTCCGTTTTTTTGGCAGACCCATAGAAATGAATTGGTCTTTGTGCAATCCGCAAAAAAATATAATTGGACACAGATACAAAATACATTCGTGTAAATGAGGTCTTAAAGTGAAATCAGTTTACCCATAGAAGTGTTGTCAGCCACCATCCAGTGCACAATTCCAGAGACACCATTTTAAGGAAAAGTTGAAATGATGAATGAAGTCAGCACTTGTATAGATAAAATCTTTGTATCCCTTTTATTAAAAATCCATTAAGACCAGCTACAGTATAAGCACAAAATCTGCCTTTTTCGGAAATTCGGCTTTACTCAGAGCCTGGCGTGCTCTTACCTACACTTACACATTAACAAACTGCAGCTGTCTGAGTGCTATGTTGTCAGTACTGATCCTCTGAATGAAAACATGTATTCATTAATTTCATTCATTGACTGCAAGTAAGGGTCTTGAAAATGGTGAGGTACTGAAAACCTGCCTGAAAATGTTTCATCTTACGGTAACTATATTTCTGCAGTATTTACATGCCCCTTCAATTTTACAGCATTTAGGACCATAAATCAAGCTGAGGATTGTAGTCAACGAAAGAGCAGAAACTGAGCCCTGCAGGTTTATAGTTATAGAAAAATAAAACTTTTATTGTATATGCTTGAATTCAGGATACTTAATGGGGTCATTTTAAAACCAAATGACCCAAGATGCCCTGGAAGAAGCTGACGCGGAGCGGCCCAAGAGAGGGTTCTGTGATTTTATGTGCAACATTTTTTATTTATTTTGTAAAACCTCGAAGTGTGGTTATAATACGGTGTATCATTAGTGCGACTTGCGATCTTATGTCTTTCTAATAGGAGTTCATGAAGGCTGAGATAATGCATCAGTCGAGAACAATATAACCCAGAGGAGTGAATCTTGCAATTGGAGACAAGAAGTTACCATCTTGATTAAGACATTGTATTAAGAGCAGCGCACATCTCAGTACTTATTTTATCCTTGTTGGAGAATGGACTGATTTCTCTTTGATGGTGCAGCGCTAAATGAGACCTGCAGGCAAGACTTTTGTTTCTTAAAACCGAAGGCACACGTGTAAGGTTACTTTCACACTAGCGTTTTACGGATCTGTTACGCAAATGAATTAGCAGAGGCGAACGGAAACCATTTAAGCGGATCCGTTCGTCACGTTTGTTTCCGTTTTTGCTTCCGTGTAGCAGATCCATTTTTAAGGAGAAGGCGTGTCTCAAAGTGTACACCCCCTTTTACAGTGTATTTAAGCAGGGAAACCTCCATTTAGGCTCTTTGTGTTTTGGGACCAAGTTGCCTGCACACTTACGTCTACGATTGAGGTTTCTAATCCTGAAAGCGAGATGAAGAAGACGTGCCTAGGAAAGAAGACGCCGGTATTGGCTTCACCCGATAATTTCCTAACGGATGACCAGAGGCGTTTTTTTCCGTCCTTTATTTGGAGCTTCATCCGTATCCAGATTTTTTTTTCAACTATATGCGCATGAATGTCGAGAGTTATGACCAGCTAGTGCAGCACATTTCGACACGCATCGAAAGACAGGATACCCACTTCAGAGGGGCAATTTCTCCTGCAGAGCAGCTAATGGTGACAGTAAGGTAAGCATTGTCCTAATGTTTTTTTGGCATAGCTCTATATATGTTTTTTTTATATATATTTATTTATATTTTTTCACAGGTTTCTTGCTACGGGAGAAAGTCTGCCATCGCTGCATTGCCAGTATCGACGATCTCCAGTATAGTCCGCGATACTGGTCGTGCCTTGTGGGAGGTATTGTGCGAGGATTACTTCTCACATCCAACTACAGAACAGTGGCTTCAGATTGCAGACAAGTTCCTGGAAACCTGCCAATTCCCTAATTGTGCCGGAGCTGCGGATGGAAAACACATAAGGATTGTAAAACCTTCCAGAAGTGGCCCAGAACTACAAAAAATATTTCTCAATTATCTTTATGGCCATTGGGGATGCTGATTATCGGTTTATCGCTGTTGAAATTGGAGCTTATGGGTGGACAAATGACTTGATGGCTTTCAAAAGACTCAGCAATGGGATGCCTTCTGTATTTAACCCCTTAAGGACCAGGCTCATTTTCACCTTAAGGACCAGGCCATTTTTTGCAAATCTGACCAGTGTCACTTTAAGTGCTGATAACTTTAAAACGCTTTTACTTATACAGGCCATTCTGAGATTGTTTTTTCGTCACATATTGTACTTCATGACACTGGTAAAATAAAGTCAAAAAAATTAATTTTTTTGCATAATAAAATACCTAATTTACCAAAAATTTGGAAAAATTAGCAAATTTCAAAGTTTCAGTTTCTCTACTTCTGTAATACATAGTAATACCCCCAAAAATTGTGATGACTTAACATTCCCCATATGTCTACTTCATGTTTGAATTATTTTGGGAATGATATTTTATTTTTTGGGGATGTTACAAGGCTTAGAAGTTTAGAAGCAAATCTTGAAATTTTTCAGAAATTTACAAAAACCCAATTTTTAGGGACCACTACAGCTCTGAAGTCACTTTGCGAGGCTTACATAATAGAAACCGCCCAAAAATGACCCCATTCTATAAACTACACCCCTCAAGGTATTCAAAACTGATTTTACAAACTCCGTTAACCCTTTAGGTGTTGCACAAGAGTTATTGGCAAATGGGGATGAAATTTGAGAATTTCATTTTTTTGCCTAATTTTCAATTTTAACCCATTTTTTCCACTAACAAAGCAAGGATTTAACAGCCAAACAAGACTGTATCTTTATTGCCCTGACTCTGCCGTTTACAGAAACACCCCATATGTGGCCGTAAACTACTGTACGGCCACACAGCGGGGCGTAGAGTGAAAGGTGCGCCGGATGGTTTTTGGAAGCCAGATTTTGCTGGACAGTTTTTTTTACACCATGTCCCATTTGAAGCCCCCTGATGCACCCCTAGAGTAGAAACTCCATAAAAGTGACCCCATCTAAGAAACTACACCCCTCAAGGTATTCAAAACTGATTTTACAAACTTCGTTAACCCTTTAGGTGTTGCACAAGAGTTATTGGCAAATGGGGATGAAATTTGAGAATTTCATTTTTTTGCCTAATTTTCAATTTTAACCCATTTTTTCCACTAACAAAGCAAGGGTTAACAGCCAAACAAGACTGTATCTTTATTGCCCTGACTCTGCCGTTTACAGAAACACCCCATATGTGGCCGTAAACTACTGTACGGCCACACAGCGGGGCGTAGAGTGAAAGGTGCACCGGATGGTTTTTGGAAGCCAGATTTTGCTGGACAGTTTTTTTGACACCATGTCCCATTTGAAGCCCCCTGATGCACCCCTAGAGTAGAAACTCCATAAAAGTGACCCCATCTAAGAAACTACACCCCTCAAGGTATTCAAAACTGATTTTACAAACTTTGTTAACCCTTTAGGTGTTGCACAAGAGTTGTTGGCAAATGGGGATGAAATTTGAGAATTTCATTTTTTTGCCTAATTTTCAATTTTAACCCATTTTTTCCACTAACAAAGCAAAGGGTTAACAGCCAAACAAGACTGTATCTTTATTGCCCTGACTCTGCCGTTTACAGAAACACCCCATATGTGGCCGTAAACTACTGTACGGCCACACAGCGGGGCGTAGAGTGAAAGGTACGCTGTATGGTTTTTGGAAGCCAGATTTTGCTGGACAGTTTTTTTGACACCATGTCCCATTTGAAGCCCCCCTGATGCACCCCTAGAGTAGAAACTCCATAAAAGTGACCCCATCTAAGAAACTACACCCCTCGAGGTATTCAAAACTGATTTTACAAACTTTGTTAACCCTTTAGGTGTTGCACAAGATTTAATGGAAAATAGAGATACAATTTCAAAATTTCACTTTTTTGGCAGATTTTCCATTTTAATATTTTTTTTCCAGTTACAAAGCAAGGGTTAACAGCCAAACAAAACTCATTATTTATGGCCCTGATTCTGTAGTTTACAGAAACACCTCATATGTGGTTGTAGACCGCTGTACGGGCACACGGCAGGGCGCAGAAGGAAAGGAATGCCATACGGTTTTTGGAAGGCAGATTTTGCTGGACTGGTTTTTTTGACACCATGTCCTATTTGAAGCCCCCCTGATGCACCCCTAGAGTAGAAACTCCAAAAAAGTGACCCCATTTTAGAAACTACGGGATAGGGTGGCAGTATTGTTGGTACTAGTTCAGGGTAGATATGATTTTTGGTTGCTCTATATTATACTTTTTGTGCGGCAAGGTAACAAGAAATATCTTTTTTGGCACGTTTTTTTTTTTGTTATTTACAACATTCATCTGACAGGTTAGATCATGTGGTAATTTTATAGAGCAGGTTGTCACGGACGCGGCGATACCCAATATGTATACAATTTTTTTTATTTATGTAAGTTTTATACAATAACTTCATTTTTAAAACCAAAAAATTGTTTAGTGTCTCCATAGTCTGAGAGCCATAGTTTTTTCAGTTTTTGGGCGATTATCTTGAGTAGGGTCTAATTTTTTGCGGGATGAGATGACAGTTTGATTGGCACTATTTTGGGGTGCATATGACTTTTTGATCGCTTGCTATTACACTTTTTGTGACGTAAGATGGCAAAAAATTGCTTTTTTTGCACAATTTATTATTTTTATTTTTTATGGTAGTCACCTGAGGGGTTAGGTCATGTGATATTTATATAGAGCCGGTCGATACGGACGCGGCAATACCTAATGTGTATACTTTATTTTTATTTATGTAGGTTTTACACAATGATTTTATTTTTGAAACAAAAAAAATGATGTTTTAGTGTTTCCATAGTCTAAGAGCCATAGTTTTTTCAGTTTTTGGGCGATTATCTTGAGTAGGGTCTAATTTTTTGCGGGATGAGATGACGGTTTGATTGGTACTATTTTGGCGTACAAGCGACTTTTTTGATCACTTTTATTACCTTTTTTGGGAAGTAAAGTGGGCAAAATTTCAATTTTCTCATAGATTTTATTTTTTTATTTTTATGGCGTTCACTGTGCGGGGAAAGTAACATGACCGTTTTATAGATCAGGTCGTTACGGACGCGGCGATACCTAATATGTGTAGTTTATTTTATTTTTTTAAATTTTTATTCAGTGATAAATGTTTTTTTTTTTATCTTAACTTTTTTCACTTTTTTTTTTTTTTTTTTGACCCAGACCCACTTGGTTCTTGAAGATCCAGTGGGTCTGATGTCTGTAAAATACAGTACAGAACCTATATAGGTATCTGTACTGTATTTTACTTACACTGAACAGATCTATGCTTTCAGCATAGATCTGTTCAGCACCATGGACAGCAGGACGCCTGAGCAGGCGTCCTGTTGTCATGGGAACCTTCCCCGTCTGCTCAGTTATGGTCAGTTATGGCACAGCAGCCCCCCGATCGGAGAGAGAGGGAGCTCCCTTTTACTGTTAACCTTTTCCATACAGCGGTCCGTACGGACCGCTGTATGGAAAGGGTTAAACGGCTGACATCGCATCAACGATGTCAGCCGTTTATACCAGGGTGCCAGCAATGTGCTGGCACCCTGGTATACCCACTGTACACCAACGATTATTCAATGGGAGGCGGGCGGGGGATCGCGATCCCGCCTGCCGCACCGCCCGCCTCCCGCAACGCCCTCACCGCCTGCGACACCCCCCCTGCACCACCCGCCGCCATCAAATCATGCAGGGGTGCAGGGGGGGTGTACTATATTGATTTTAGACACTCTAAAGTTTCTGATCCCCGCGGTCAGGGACCGCGGGGATCAGAAACTGCAAAAAGCGCAGCAAACCGCAGGTCTGAATTGACCTGCGGTTTGCTGCGATCGCCGACACGTGGGGGTCACATGACCCCCCTGGCGTTTTAACAGGATGCCGGCTGAATGATTTCAGCCGGCATCCTGTTCAAATTAACCCCTGCGGCGCCGGAATGCCGATTTTAAAGTCAGGACGTACCGGTACGTCCTTGGTCCTTAAGGACTCGGGAAATAGGGCGTACCGGTACGTCCTATGTCCTTAAGGGGTTAAAGGACTTTGGATTGCCACCTCCAAGACCTTTGCCAGGTACTGGTGGACTTCCAATGCCATTTGTGGTAGTAGGGGACGAGGCGTTCCAAATGTGTGAGAACCTCATCAAGTCGTACCCTAGCCATGACTTGAACCCTGCTAAGCGAGTGTTTAACTATAGACTGACATGAGCTAGACGAATGGTGGAGTGCGCCTTTGGCATTTTAGTTGCTAAATGGCGTATTCTCACCAAAGCTATAAATCTTAAGGTTGAAACCATTGACAATATAGTCAAATCTTGTGTAGTTCTACATAACTATCTGTAAATGGCGGAACCACTGCACCTGGACCCGCAAGAGGTTGATTGCACACTCACCAGGCACACTCACCAGGCTGCAACATTTGTCATATCGGTCAACCCTTGCCGTCGCCCGAATGAGGGACAGTTTCGCCGATTACTTTGCTTCTGAAGCGGGCAGAGTGAGTTGACAGGATAATGTTGTTTAATCTGTTTGATCTTCTATTAAATCAAAGTTTTTTTGGTATACACCTTGTGTCGTCTTTTTTTACTCAGCCCCCAAGAATGGTTCTGCTACACTGGTGATATATTTTATTTTTCACACACGCTAATGCAACCCATGATGTCTGGATTTTGTGCATGGCATAGTTCACGTTGCAGCATCACTCTTCTGAACAGGCACACAGTCCAGATCCTCATGGGTGGCATTAGGTTTTGGGAAATAAACGTGAAGGGTAATAGCCACACATATGGTTATTAAAGGGAATGTCTCTTCTTAGACATTGGGTGCATATCCCTAGGATATTCCCTCCTTATAGGTGGAACCCGCACCTATATCAGTGACATAGCCACACAAGGTGTTTGCTGGAGGAGTCTGGTTCGGCTACCACCAAGCGCTTTCAACATAGAAGTGAATGGGAGTGCACCCTTCCCCAATATTGCAAGGCACCATTGTGTTTTTGTTGTTTGACAACATCACACAATCTGCTTTGTCATGAGAAATAATGCTTGTTAAAGGGGGCTTATCCGGGTTCAGAGCTGAACCCGTACATACCCATATTTTCACCCAGACTGCCCCACTAAGCTGAGCTAAATCGCGCAGGTCAAAAGCATTTTATTGAAATCCGGTGACGTACTGGGCTCTCCATAAAGCTGCTAGGCGGAGGTTTGCGCCCATCAGTGAGCCTGGTTACATCACCAGCACTGATGGGCGGGTTTTACCGCTGCCCTAGCCTGTAAAATGGCTGGGGCTCCAATAAAGCCAGCCCATCAGAGCCGGTGACGTCACCAAACACAATGTTTGGCGGAATCCTCCGCCTATTTTTATTTATTATTAGTGTTTTATTGTAAGCCCTTGCCCTGCCCGATCCTGCGCAAGGAGGAGCATTGAAGATGAAATGTTCCGTTGCCAACATCCGGACGGCTGCCCGGGTGAAATTCTGTGTAGGTCCGGCTTCCGCTCTGAACCCGGAAAACACCTTTAACAGCAGCATGTCCCTTGTGTGTCCCTTGTGCTAATCATCACGCTAGTTATGTGAGAGTGTCATCAGTAAATCATTAAAGAGTGAAATTTAAATTTAGTGCTCTGCATTTAATGATTTTGTGATGATGATTCACATGAACCGTGACTCCCACAAGGACTCATTTGAAAGGGCACAAGGTCATCTGGCGCAGCACCCTATCACTCTCCTTCATGGTCAAATAGCTCTTACACAGCCTGGAGGTGTGTTTGGGGTCATTGTCCTGTTGAAAAATAAATGATGGTCCAACTAAACACAAACCGGATGGAATAGCATGCCGCTGCAAGATGCTGTGGTAGCCATGCTGGTTCAGTATGCCTTCAATTTTGAATAAATCCCCAACAGTGTCAACAGTAAAGCACCCCCACACCATCACACCTCCTCCTCCATGCTTCACGGTGGGAACCAGGCATGTAGAGTCCATCCGTTCACCTTTTGTGCGTCGCACAAAGACACGGTGGTTGGAACCAAAGATCTCAAATTTGAACTCATCAGACCAAAGCACAGATTTCCACTGGTCTAATGTCCATTCCTTGTGTTCTTTAGCCCAAACAAGTCTCTTCTGCTGTTGCCTGTCCTTAGCAGTGGTTTCCTACCAGATATTCTACCACGAAGGCCTGATTCACACAGTCTCCTCTTAACAGTTGTTCTAGAGATGTGACTGGTGCTAGAACACTGTGTGGCATTGACCTGGTCTCTAATCTGAGCTGCTGTTAACCTGCGATTTCTGAGGCTGGTGACTCGGATGAACTTATCCTCCGCAGCAGAGGTGACTCTTGGTCTTCCTTTCCTGGGGCGGTCCGCATGTGAGCCAGTTTCTTTGTAGCGCTTGATGGTGTAACGGACCGTTTCAGCAGACAAGGGGTTAAAATCCGTTTAGGCGATATGCCCCTTTCCGAACTGGATACAAAATAGCACTCCAAACTGGAACCTCGCGGATAGCTGCCAGCAGACGAACAGGAAAAGCATCCAATCAGCTTACACTCCTGGCAATCAGTCTCTAACAGCATATAGGGAATCCCCCCAATAACGAGACAAGGCTCCGTCTTGAGGGTCAGCAGTGGTCTGATGTGCTGGCACACCCAGCCTGGTTTTTATTACAGTTTTGCAAATACAGAACAAATACAACACATCCCCACAATGCATCATGGTTTCCTCCTCTCTGTCCCAGAGACAACCGAAGGCAATCCAATTATCTCAGGACAAAGGGAGATCACCAATACACATGTGGAGACAACAGGACAGACATCACCATTTAAACGCACAATGGCACACCCCCACAGCAAACACAGACATTTAACATATCCCCAGATAGCTCAAGTCTGAGTGCATATCATTAGGTGAATGGCACTCAGAATACACGAATATGATAATATTAGCTATCTGGGTGCCCTTACATAACATACAATTTAACCGAACGCAAAATAACATAAAATACAATTCTACAGACAGATTTAAGCTGTGCGGCCGGTCTGTTTTCTCCTTTAAAGTTACTATGGGCCATAATCCTGAGGCAAGAGGCTTTTAAACAGCCCTCTCCAAAACCCAGTGGCAAGGTTGGTTTCGCCACACATCCCCCCCCCCCCCCCCCCAGGGAAGACTAACCAGATACCTGACCTCACGCCGGTCGGTACCTGAGTTAGTCTGGCAGCCCACCCACAACCCAATACTGGACCTGTTGAATTTTGGGGCCTGGCTCTGTTCTGTAGGTCCCCAGCTGTTGAGTGTGCATCTGCTACTCCTTGCTTTGTGGTTCTCCAGCTTGGAGCTGTAGGTACTTGGTGGGCAGAGGCAGACTGTGCTCTGCCCAGATGCCAGCTCTTCCGCTGGGGTGAGGGGGGTACAAGCCAGTCCTGTAACAAGGGGGTTGGTGGAGCAGAGGCTAGCGGCTCTCTGCCCTGATGCCAGCTCTTCCGCTGGGAAGGGATCAGTGGGTATTGCAGGCTCATCCCCTGCCCCCAGAACTCGGTTGGGAAGTAGCTGGGAAGGGGAGGGCTCGCTTACCTCCTCCTCCTGGTATCCCTGCGGAGATGGCTGGAGATCTGGTTGTTTGAGGGGGAGACCGACTGTCTCCTCTTTGGCTAAACAGCCCTGTTGCTGGGGGACAGGACCGACTGTCCCTACCCCCTGTGCTGTGAGTGCAGAGACCACGGTCCCATCTGCACAGTTGTGGGGCTTACTGTCTCCCCCTGGTGCGTTAAGCTTCCGCTGGGGAGTGGAGACTAGGCTCCCAGTTCCCAACAAATCCTGCTGCTGTTGGGGGGCAGGACCGACTGTCTCTGCCCCCTGTAACTCCGCCTGCCGCTGGGGAGGGAGGCCGCTGCTCTCCCCTCCCTGCACTTCACACTGCCGCTGGGGAATGGAGACTAGGCTCCCAATTCCCAAAAAATCATGCTGCTGCTGGGGGGCAGGAACAACTACCTCTGCCCCCTGTAACTCAGCCTGCCGCTGGGGAGGGAGGCCGCTGCTCTCCCCTCCCTGCACTTCACACTGCCGCTGGGGAATGGAGACTAGGCTCCCAATTCCCAAAAAATCATGCTGCTGCTGGGGGGCAGGAACAACTACCTCTGCCCCCTGTAACTCAGCCTGCCGCTGGGGAGGGAGGCCGCTGCTCTCCCCTCCCTTTACTTCACACTGCCGCTGGGGAATGGAGACTGGGCTCCCACTGTCCCGCAACTAACTTCCGATGGAGGTCCACCCAACGGGGCAGCTGACCGTCACCTTCTGCCCGGTATAGTAGGGTCTTGAATACTAGACTCCTCACGAACTTCACGTATTTCTCAGCTGGATTGGGTCCGAAGAAGTTCAGCCGCAACCACATCATACGGTCAAATTCCTCCACAGAGTATCTGTACTCCACTGCTGGTTCCATCCTGGTGCTTTTAGGGTCGCTGTACTGAGACATGCGTTGCCCTTAAATTGTAGAATCCACAGAAATGGTGTCTCCTGTAGCTGTCCTTCTGGCTGTAGGAACGATCCCGCTGCTTGCCACCAATGTAACGGACCGTTTCAGCAGACAAGGGGTTAAAATCCGTTTAGGCGATATGCCCCTTTCTGAGATGCAGGCACAGCTACTGCAGAACACCAACCTCCCGAACTGGATACAAAATAGCACTCCAAACTGGAACCTCGCGGATAGCTGCCAGCAGACGAACAGGAAAAGCATCCAATCAGCTTACACTCCTGGCAATCAGTCTCTAACAGCATATAGGGAATCCCCCCAATAACGAGACAAGGCTCCGTCTTGAGGGTCAGCAGTGGTCTGATGTGCTGGCACACCCAGCCTGGTTTTTATTACAGTTTTGCAAATACAGAACAGATACAACACATCCCCACAATGCATCATGGTTGAGTGCATATCATTAGGTGAATGGCACTCAGAATACACGAATACGATAATATTAGCTATCTGGGTGCCCTCACATAACATACAATTTAACCGAACGCATAATAACATAAAATACAATTCTACAGACAGATTTAAGCTGTGCGGCCGGTCTGTTTTCTCCTTTAAAGTTCCTGAGGCAAGAGGCTTTTAAACAGCCCTCTCCAAAACCCAGTGGCGAGGTTGGTTTCGCCACAGATGGTTTTTGTGACTGCACTTGGGGACACTTTCAAAGTTTTCCCAATTTTTCGGACTGACTGACCTTCATTTCTTAAAGTAATGATGGCCACTTGTTTTTTCTTTACTTAGCTGCTTTTTTCTTGCCATGATACAAATTCTAACAGTCTATTGAGTAGGACTATCAGCTGTGTATCCACCTGACTTCTCCACAACGCAACTGATGGTCCCAACCCCATTTATAAGGCAAGAATGCCCACTTATTAAACCTGACAGGGCACACCTGTCAAGTGAAAACCATTTCAGGTGACTACCTCTTGAAGCTCATCAAGAGAATGCCAAGAGTGTGCAAAGCAGTAATCAAAGCAAAAGGTGGCTACTTTGAAGAACCTAGAATATGACATATTTTCAGTTGTTTCACACTTTTTTGTTATGTATATAATTCCACATGTGTTAATTCATAGTTTTGATGCCTTCAGTGTGAATCTACAATTTTCATAGTCATGAAAATAAAGAAAACTCTTTGAGTGAGAAGGTGTGTCCAAACATTTGGTCTGTACTGTATATATACACTAACTTTTAGCCAGCCCTGATCCGTGCTCGGTCCACCTCCCCTTGGTGACTGGCAACAGCATTTTGGAGAACGTTTATGGAAAGTAAAGCTGCTGTTCAACTACATATAAGGTCTGGACTAAATTTTTATTTTAAATCCCTCAATTAGAGTCTAGCCATGGTGGCTGATATGACGGTAGAAGAGAAGCATTTTGTAGCTTATTACAGGCATGGTGGCGGAGGGGAGGCATATGGCCGTAGAAGAGAAGTATATTGTGGCTGATTACAGGCATGGCAGCTGAGGGGAGGCATACGGTGGCTCTAAAATGAGATCTGAATGGGGGTCATTCACATTCGGCATCGTCGCATTTAAAATCATGAAGTTTGGCACACAGGTACATTAGGTGTGTGGGAAGGTTTTAGACCAGGTTTCAGCTCATTAGGACATACCGTTCATGAGATTCCCAAAAAAATTCATTAGCCAATAGAAGCTTGGTCACATGACCCTCATCAGCCAATAGAAGCTCGCAGGCCAGTCTCCACACACACACACACACACACACACACACAGCTTTACACCAGGTTTCCATAACAACCCAGTCATTTATCTTCACTGCTGTAGGTCAGCTTTAAAAGAAATCTGTCACAAGGATAATTGCTATTGAAGAAAAGCTATGGCCTAATAGCACTTAGTACCTTATATCAAGATGTGCCTTTGTTCCAGCAATAGATGTTTTTATCCTCTGAAAATCCAGTTTATTTGGTATGCAAATGGTCCAGTAAGGTGTCCAGAGGGGCGTCACTCTTGCAGGAAGGAGCCCAGACATGCCCCCTGCCACAATGTGTCCACCCTCAAAATACAAAGTTAAAACCCCGTCCCCAGGTCCCACTAAGCCACGCCCCTGATCCGGTTATGACATGCCCCCTCCTACTCCTCAGCTGACAGAGATTGAAAAAAATGAAGTAAAAAAATAAAAATAAAAAAAATATCAACTTCTAAGTCCTACTAAGCCACACACCCAGATTCAGTTAGGCCACACCCCTCCCACTCCTTAGTCAACAGGGATTGAAAAAATAAAGTTAAAAATCTACTTCTGTCAGTTGCAGGAGTGGGAGGGATCGGTGACTTTCTTTCTGCAGCTCACGCTCAGACAGCACAGTGCTGCTGTCTGAGAGTGAGCAGTTCAAAAGGACATCTTTATGTCAGTCCAGGACCTGCGCCAGATTGAGGACGGGGTGCTGTAGATATCACTGTTATAGTGGATACTGTCGATATATTTTAACGACACACAAACATTAATTGAAATAGATTAAATATACCCAAGCGAAGCCGGTCCTTCAGCTAGTGTATGTGTATAAAATAAATATATATTCTATAATAAGACAGAATAAGTGGACGCAGTATAGAGGCACCAACCAGTTCTTAACCACTTCACATCCGGGCCATTTGCCCCCTTCCTGACCAGGCCTAATTTTGCAAATCTGACATCTCAATTTATGTGGTAATCGCTTTGGAAAGCTTTTACTTATCCAAGCTATTCAGAGATTATTTTCTCTGACACATTGTACTTCATGATAGTCAAATTTAAGTCAATATATTTCACCCTTATTTATGAAAAAATCCCAAATCTACCAAAAATTTAGAAAAATTCTAAAAATTTCTATTTCTCCGCTTTTAAAACAGAAAGTGATACCTCATAAAATATTTATTACTTAACATTCCCCATATGTCTACGTTATGTTAGCATCATTTTGGAAATGTCATTTTATTTTTTTAGGACGTTAGAAGGCTTAGAATTTTAGAAGCAATTCTTAAAAAAATTTAAGAAAATTGCTAAAACCCCCTTTTTAAGGACCATTTCAGGTCTGAAGTCACTTTGTGGGGCTTACATAGTGGCTACCCCCATAAAATGACCCCATTGTAGAAACTACACCCCTCAAGTTATTTAAGGCCCTCTGCACACGAACGTGTGCACCCCGTGGTCGTGCAATGGGGCAGCCGCAGCGGATCGTGGACCCATTCACTGTAATAGGTCCGCGATCCGGCCGTTCCGCAAAAATATATAACATGTCCTATCTTTATGTGGAATGGAAGTACGGGACGAAACCCAACGGAAGCACACCGTAGTGCTTCCGCATCTCCAGATTTGCGGACACATTCAAGCGAATGGGTCCGCATCCGTGATACAGAATGCCCACGGAACGGCACCCGTGTATTGCGGATCCGCAAATCCGGTCTGCATTACGGCAACAGAAAACACACGTTCATGTGCAGGGGGCCTAAAACTGATTTTTACTAACTTTGTTAACCCGTTAGGTGTTCCACAAGAATTAAAGGAAAATGGAGATCAAATTTTTTTATTTCACTTTTTGGGTAGATTTTACCATTTGAATCAATTTTTTTTCTTTAACACATCGAGGGTTAACAGCCAATATTTATCACCCTGATTCTGCAGTTTACAGAGACACTCCACATGTGGTTGTAAACTGAACTGATGTAAGGGCACATGGCAGGGCGCAAAAGAAAAGGAGCGCCAGATGGTTTTTGAAAGGCAGATTTTGCTGAACTCGTTTTTAGAGTCCATGTCCTATTTGAAGCCCCCCTGATGCACCCTTAGAGTAGAAACTCCCAAAAAGTGACCCAATTTTGGAAACTAGGGGATAAGGTGCCAGTTTTATTGGTACTATTTTTGGGTACATATAATTTTTACATATAACACTTTATGGGCAAGGTGACCAAAAAATTAGTTGGTTTTAGCACAGTCTTTATTTATTTATTTACAGCATTCACCTGTTAGGTCATGTGACATTTTTATAGAGCAGATTGTTACGGACGTTGCAATTCCTAATATGTATACTTTTTCTTCTTTATTTAAGTTTTACACAATAGCATTTTTTAAACAAAAAAGCTATAGTTTTTTAATGATTTTCTTATGTAGGGGCTCATTTTTTGCGGGATTAGGTGACAGTTTTATTGGTACCATTTTATGGGACATACGCCTTTTTGATCACTTGGTGTTGCACTTTTTGTGATGTAAGGTGACAAAAATTGCTTTTTTTGACACAGTTTTTATTTTTATGGTGGTTATCGGACTGGGTGGATCATGTGATATATTTATAGAGCCGACCGTCACGGACGCGGCAATACCAAATATGTTTATTTATTTTCCCCACTATTGATTTCTCCTGTAACTGGGGCTGACATAGTAGCCCCAGTTACAGGGGAAATACACCCCCCAGAGAGGCTGTACAGCGGTATACTGCACTATACAGCCTCAGTGCAGGGCTGATAGAGGTCTGTGAAAGAGCCAACAGCTCCTGCACACTCCTGGCCCCAGAACAGGAAGTGTATAGCGCTTTCTGCTCTGTATACACAGCACTCGGTGAGCTCTGTGTATACAGCGATCTAGAAGGCCGGGACACCTGGGCACTGTCCCCGCCTTCTCTCTGGGTTGCCCCGCTGTCACTGACAGCGGGCAACCCGATCTGCAGCTGCACGATTAGCATGCAGCTGCGATCTCTGAATGGACGTTCAGGAAAGTCCATTCAGAGATAGAGAACCACCTCCCGGACGTTTATAGTCAACGCGGGGACGAGAGGTGGTTAAATCAAACAGTTTAGTGTTTATTTACACTCTTAGCAAGTTCATAATCAAAAAGTCACATTCAACACAAAAGTCACCTTTTGGTTTTGGTGTTAGTTTACACCCAGCTAGCAGTTCTGTCTTATAGAGTCCATGAACAGACTTTAGGAAGCCTGTTTCCCCTCACATAGGTCTCAGACCTCCAAGCCCAGCACAAGCCTCAGATCCCAATAGAGATCCTTTCTGCTGAACCTAGCTGTCTTTTAAAGGCAGCTAGGTGTTGTCAAAACCCGGAGCGGCACATGAGTCCAGTCCGGTGTTAGACCCCACCTGGCCGCTAATCAGTCCAGCAGCACACACTTGGAGGAAAATACCTGCCTCCCCATACTACTCCCTTTACTGTGTCACAATATACAGGTGAAACTCGAAAAATTAGAATATCGTGCACAGTTCATTTATTTCAGTAAAATATTTCAGTAATGCAAATGAAAAGATAAAACTAACATATGAGATAGACTCATTACAAGCAAAGCGAGATATTTCAAGCCATGTATTACGCCCCTTTTACAGCTAATGTAGCAGTCCTATGTAACACCACAGATAACATGGTGACAACTCTCTAAGTACAGATGATGTAGTAGATGGGTATAAGGCCCCAGAATTCAGAACACGCACAGTGTGACCTGAAGTCTGGGGCCAGGATGCAGCAGGGTGCGCAAATTCTCAATCCACCCCCCCCAACCATACCGTATAACAAAAAAGTGTTTGGACATTGCATTCATCACTACAAAATATACAGTATAATACAGCAGCACATACCTCATCCATCCAGTGACATCTCCTGTGATGTAGACTTTCCTCAGCGTCTTCATTCAGAGATTAGATCGCCATGACACCTTCTTTCAGCCGCGTCACATCTCTGCAGAGTTTTATTAATATTATTATAATATATAATGGCCCCTCTGTATAATATATAATGGCTCCTTTGTATAATTATTATTTATTATGGCCCCCTCTGTATAACTATAATATATAATGGCCTCTCTGTATATTATATATAGTGACCCCTCTGTAATATTAGGATATATAATGGCCCCCTCTGTATTAATATTATATATATATATATATATATATATATATATATATATATAATGCCCCTCTGTATAATTATTATATATAATGACCCCTCTGTAATATTAGGATATATAATGGACCCTCTGGATAATTACTATATATAATGGCCCATTATATATCCTAATATTACAGAGGGGTCATTATACAGAGTGGGGCATTATATATAATAATAATAACTAATACAGAGGGGCCATTATATATCCTAATATTACAGAGGGGTCATTATATATAATAATTATACAGAGGGGGCCATTATATATCCTAATATTACAGAGGGGTCACTATATATAATATACAGAGGGGCCATTATATATTATAGTTATACAGAGGGGCCATAATAAATAATAATTATACAAGGGGCCATTATATATTATAGTTATACAGAGAGGCTATTAATAATGGGCCCTCTGTATAATTATTATATATTATGGCCCCCTTGTATAATTCTAATATATAATGGCCCCTTGTATAATTATAATATATAATGGCCTTCTGTATAATGTATCATGGCCCCTCTGTATAATATAAAACAGTACCCATTCTTTAAATATACTGGCCACCTCCATAGTGCCCCCAGTATGGCCCCCAGTACTTACATAAAAAAAATAAAAAGTACTCACCTCTCTTCATCACCTCTTGCAGTCTTTGCTTGGGCATCCCGGCGCAGGCGGTTAGGAACACATCACCGTGCCCTCCTGCGCCGCGTCATCACGTCATCGAGTCATCTCGCGAGACCCGGCGCAGGAGGTCACGGTCATATAATCGCAATCTCCTGGACTCCTGCGCCGCTCTACTGCGTATTAAAGCTTCATGCCAGGCGGAACGGAGGGGATGGGAGCCATAGGCTTCCATCACCCTCATTTTACTGCCTTCTGCCTGGCGCCCCCTACAATTTGGCACCCGGGGCAACAGCCCCCCTGGCCCCCCCCCATCCCCCCACGCTACACCCCTGATTGCAACTCCTTTTAAGTTGCATTACTGAAATAAATGGCATGGGTCGAGTCGAGGGGGAACGCGTGGGAACGCGTGGGAACGGCGTTCCTGCACTTTTTTCATGGCAGGAACGCCGTTCCCTTTCATCATGGTCTGTGTGCGGCGGGGCAGGCAGTGTGCGGCGGTGGCGGCAGGCACTGAGATGAGCGCTATCATTGTGGAAGTGAAGCGCTCATCTCTATGGTGATCTGTTTCTGTTTATATCGCTGTCCTCAGGACAGCGATACAAACAGAAGGCTGCGGAGGAGCAGGGCAGGGAGGTGTGTCCCTTTTCTGTTCCTCTTATAGGTTGCCGGCACTACTAGGCCGGCAGCCTATCAGAGGCCGCCAGCCTGAGCCGTACAGTGCTGGAGTCAGGACACAGGCTGGAAGAGGCCTGCATCGCTCCAAAGAGGTAAGTATAAGTGTTCATTTTTTTAATTTTTTTAACTATATTATACTGGCACATGATTGGGGAATTTGGGGGGGCCCTGGTATTATACTGGGCTGGCACATGATTAGGGAATTTGGGGGGGGGGCCTGGTATTATACTGGGCTGGCACATGATTGGGGAATTTGGGGGGGCCCTGGAATTACTGGCACAGATTGGGGGAAGGGGGGTGTCTGGTATTACTGCCACATGATTGGGGGGGGGAGTCTGGTATAGTGGCACATGATTGGGGGGTCTGGTCTGGTATTACAATACTGCCACATGATTGGGTGGGTCTGGTATTACTGGCACATGATTTTGGGGGGGGGGGTCTGGACCATCTGGTATTACTGTCACATGATTGGGGGGGGTCTGGTATTACTGGCACATGATTGGGGGGGTCTGGTATTACTGGCACATGATTGGGGGGGTCTGGTATTACTGGCACATGATTGGGAGGGTCTGGTATTACTGGCACATGATTGGGGGGGTCTGGTATTATACTGTCACATGATTTGGGATGTCTGGTATTATACTGGCACATGAGTGGGGGGTCTGGTATTATACTGGCACATGATTGGGGAATTTGGGGGGTCTGGTATTACTGGCACATGATTGGGGGGTCTGGTATTACTGGCACATGATTGGGGGGGTCTGGTATTACTGGCACATGATTGGGGGGGTCTGGTATTACTGGCACATTATTGGGGGGGCTGTTATTACTGGCACATGATTGCGGGGGCTGTTATTACTACCTGATGAGAGGCGCTGGGGGGCTGATGAGAGGCACTGGGGCTCTTATCTGAGGTCTGATTGGGGGTCATTCATATTGGGGTCTGAGCTGAGGTGTGATCTGAGGTCTTATTTACATTGGGGATCTTATTGGGGCTGTTAGCTGAGGTCAGATTAACATTGGTGGTCTGACCTGAGGTGTAATGAAAAATATTTTTTTCTTATTGTGCCCACTTCCAGCCCGGAGCCCAGCTGCCCAGAGCACTGATCCGGAGCAGCTTGGAGAAAAAAGGCCTCACAGTCCCACACTCCTTCTGCTTGGCCAAGCCTGTCAGCACCCCTGAGTCTTCAGAACTGTAAGTAAATTATATATAAGGGGAGTTTTTGTTTTGGTTTACTCACAATGTGAACATTTGGCTCAGTCCGCAGCGACACAAATTACAGCATGCTAGATTTTCTGTGCTTTTTTTTTTTTCCGCTACACGTAGCTTTCAAAAGCCCATTCACATGTATTGTATTTTAAAGGGGTTTTCCCATCTCAGACAATGGGGGCATATGGCTAGCATTATTGCCGGTAACGGTAATTAGCCGCAGGTCTCTGCTGTTTGAAACAGCAGAGATATGCCGGCCATGGTGCCCGCTGCACAGGTGAGCAGGCGCCATGTTTACACATCGCTCCACGTACATGTACAGAAATGGTAGGGAACAGGTTACTTAATATTTAGTTTTTTGTTTTATTTTTAAGCTTTTTTTTTACTTTTTATAAAATAACTTTTGTCATATTCACCCTAATAGAGCTCTATTAGGGTGAATAAGACTTCACACTGTCCCTGCTGCTCTGTGCTTTGTGCACACGGCAGCAGGGAGCTTACCATGGCAGCCAGGGCTTCAGTAGCGTCCTGGCCGCCATGGTAACCGTTCAGAGCCCCGCGATTACACTGTTGGGGCTCCGATCAGAAGCGAGCACTGCACCACCAATGAGGAGGGGAGGGGACCCTGCGGCCACTGCCACCAATGTTTTTAATACTGGGGGGGTTGGGGGGCGCACTGCTCCCCAAATGTTTTTAAATACTGGGGAGTTGGGGGGGCCCAACTGCGCCCCAATGAAGTTAACTAATGTTTAATACAAATACAAATACGCAGCGCGAACAAGTGGATAAGGTGAGTTTATTTTTATTTTTATTTTATTTTAACCCCTCCATCCCTAATTTACTTAGCATTCTGTATTAAGAATGCTATTATTTTGCCTTATACCCATGTATAAATACAGGAGGCGGGTGCCAGCGGCAGAATCACATAGCCGACACCCAACCTCTATGACAAGGCGCTGCGATCTGTAGCAGTTAACTCCTCAAGTGCGGCACTTGAGGGGTTAACTGCAGCGGATCGCAGCATCCTGTCATAGAGGTCTGGTGCTGGCTATGTGACTCTGCAGCCGGCACCCGCCTCCTGTATTTATACATGGTTATAAGGCAAAATAATAGCATTCTTAATATAGAATGCTAAGTAAATTAGGGATGGAGGGGTTAAAATATTTTTTTTTTTTAAATGAAACTCACCTTATCCACTTTGTTCGCGCTGTCCCGCTACTCTTCTTTCTTCTTCTTTCTTCTTCTTTGATGACATGGGAGGAAAAGGACCTTTGGTGACGTCACTGCGCACATGACATGGTCCATCACATGTCCCATCACCATGATGGATCATGTGATGGACCATGTGATTATTGCAGTGATGTCACCAAAGGTCTTTTTCCTCCCAGGTCCTCAAAGAAAAAGAATGAAGAGTGAAAGTGGAAGAGGTGAGTTTAATTTTTATTTATTTTTTTAACCCATCCATCCCTCATTTACTTAATACCTTCTGTATTAAGAATGCTATTATTTCCCTTATAACCATGTTATAAGGGAAAATAATAAAATCTACAGAACACATAACCCAAACCTGAACTTCTGTGAAGAAGTCCGGGTTTGGGTCTAGGTACCAAACATGCAGATTTTTCTCACGCCAGTGCAAAACGCATTAAAACACTTTGCACTCGAGTGGAAAAATTGCGCATTTTCCCGCAACGCACCCGCATCCTATCCAGCCCTCACACGCGACGCCCATGTGAAAGAGGCCTTAGTGACTGCCTATGTTTGACCATTTCAAGTATCTGCTCTTTTTGACACCTGGTCTGAGTTATATGACTTGCTCCTTCCAAATTTTTACACTTGATTGTGTTTCTGGTTTCTCACCCATGGTCCGTCTATTCTTCCGTTCTGTAATTGCTGCTGTGTCCCACTGCCAACTGGTAACTTCTCTGAGGTGCGTGGCTAAGGGATCTGATTGGTTAAAGTGTGTTTTAGCATTCAAATTTAAAACTTGAAAGAAGACTGTGGAGTCATCATACACAAAGAAACAGTATAAGGCCTTCTGCACACGAACATTATTTTTTTCCATTTCCGTTCTTTTTTTTGCGTTCAGTATACAGAACCATTTACTTCAATGGGTCCACAAAAAAAACTGAATGTACTCCATATGCATTCCGTTTCCGTATTTACATTTTTCCATTCCGTTCAAAGATAGAACATGTCCTATTATTGCCAGTAAATCACGTTCCGTGGCTCCATTCAAGTCAATGGGGCTGTAAGAAAAACGGAACGGATATGGAATGCATCCGTATGTCTTTCGTATCTGTTTCGTTTTTGCAGAACCATCTATTGAAAATGTTATGCCCAGCCCAATTTTTTATGTACTTAAAAACTTAAAAATACTGTTTAAACATGTATAATTACCTGTTTTCACCCTGTTGCTCCGTAGCTGTTCCTCCTTGGTGCAGTAAGAATGGGCTAGGCTTCAGTAGCAGACTATGTGAGTAGCAGACTACAGTTCCCATCTTGCCCCCCCCCCCCCCCCCTCCAGGTATACCCCTGGCTTGTGCATCTCATACTTGTATTAACAATAACACTAATAATCAAGATATATGACAAATTGCAATTAAATTTAGTATGAATAGTATAAAAAGGTAAAAAAAAACACAAGCAAATCATTCTAATGGTGTCAGCTTCCTTAGGTGCGATTTTCATATTCTGACCACTAGAACTCTGTTTGGCTGGGATAATGATAGGATTCCTCTGCCCAGAGTCCCTAATAAAATGCATCCATTATTTTTTTGAAACTGTGGGATGCTTGTACAGGTTGTAAGTAAATAGTTTATTACAAAATCTCGAAATAGTTTTATTATACAGTACAATAATTTAACTTTATTTTCAACTTTGTTCCATCTTTGTTCTTCCCTTTTAGTAACTACCTAAAATGCATAGAATTCTTCATTCACAACCTTTCTTAGTAAAGAGCAGCAGATAATGATAGTATGACAAAATACAGGACATATTCGAACTCATGCAGGGTATAGTGGGTGAGATCTAGTTAGAAATGTATGTTCCTTGCCAGATAGTAGACAAGAACACGGGGCTGTGTTCTATCAGCTTTCCTATGGAAAGGATATCCATTCAGGAAGGAGAAAGGTGGGGTAAAGACTGTGTAGCATTTCTGGTTCTCTATTGTGAAAATCTTTGGAGGGACACAGGAAAAGGATGCGGAAGTTTCTACCGGATGAAGGAGGAAAGTTCAAACATAAACAGCTTCCAAAAAATTTCATTAGAGGATATTTTTCTTTTCTCACCATTCTGAACCCTTTCATAGCTGGATGACATAGTTCTATTTTATAGATACATGGGGATACAGTTATCAGCTTACTTTAAAAACTAATGACATTAAAAAAAAACATTTATAGTATAAAACATACACAATGACAGACAATAGACCTTACAGGGCCATGGTAAATATGAGGAAGTGTATATATGCACATACTAGTCATTTTACCTGTCATTATTATAGGTTTGGATCCCATATGTAATTAACCCTTTTAGCATGTTTGCCTGTGAAATGAGAAAACTAAAGCTACCATTAAAGGATAGTCTTCCGCAATGCCAGGAATCTATTTCACAGCAGTTTTCTGCACATCACATACTCTCTTATAAATGGGTTGTTCCACCATGCAGGGATTGTCATAATATAATAAAATGACATGCCTGTATATACCTGGACACTGCTGCAGCCAGTCACTGGCCTCAGTGGTATATGACATATGAACAGTGAGGTCAGTGATTGGCTGCAGCAGTCAAGTGGAATATACAGGCATGTCATTGCTTTAGCCCAGGCATCCTCAAACTGCGGCCCTCCAGCTGTTGCAAAACTACAACTCCCAGCATGCCCGAACAACCTCATCACCATGCTGTTTGTCTCTCTTGATTTGACCCGACTTGTCTCTGTTGTGAACACTGGTTACTGATTTAAGTTTTTCCCCTCTGATTCTGACCCAAGCTTGTATGACCACTCCACCTATTCACTCCACCTGCTTGCAGCTACCCCATGGAAACAACTTAGTATTCCACACCAACAGCAGAGATTGCCAGACTATATGTGCATGGGACGGGGATGAGCATGAAAGGGGCATTTTATACTGGCACACATTATGGGGGTACTATGGGGACATCTACTTGGTGCACTCTATAGGGGCATTTTGTACTGGCACATTATAGGGGCACGATGGGGATGGGGAGGAGCACTATGGGGGCATCTATTAGGGGCATTATATAGGAGCATTTTATATTGACACAAATTATGGGGGCACTATGGGAATGTTAGCTCAACTGGGGGCACTAAGAAAAGGGGTTTTTTTGGCACACATTAGGGGGCATTGCCACACATTATGAGGACACTATGGGAACATTGGTTCTACTGGGGGCACTTAAAGGAGGTATTTATTTTACTACCACAGATTTTTTTTTGTACTGAAACACATTATAAGGGGGTATTTGTTGTACTGGGACACAATATAAGTGGGCAATTGTGTACTGCTCACATTATAAAGAGAATTATTAGTACCAGAGGCATTATGGTGGGCTTTATTACAATTGGGGGACTATAAGGAACATGAATACTAGTATGAGCACTATGGGAGCATTATTACTTCTGTGGCACAGTGGGGTCATTATTACTGTTGGGGGCACTGTAGGGGCACTTTTACTACTGAGTGCACTCTGGTATATAATTATTTCTATTGGTGGGACTTTGGAGAGCACTATTACTGTGGTGGGCACACTGGCTGAGTATCAGCTTAGCATAATTATTTTTGGTGAATATTATTGTTACACCATTAGTGTCAAGGGCACTATTTGCTTTGTGTAGTTATTTTTTAGGTCAATGTGTTCAATAATTATTGAAGGGGGCACTATCTGTGTGGTACTAGTATTTTCAGGGGGACGGTTTCTGCAGTATAGTATTGGGGAGCAAAGTGGAAACAGAATTGGGGGTGGCTGGATGGGGTGTTCAGATGCTAGGAAGATGATGGAAAAGTAGGAAACTAAGATGTCTGTCTGTCAAACTCTGCAGAGATGAGAGATGGCTGAAAGAAATCATGGCGGTCTGGTCCGAAAGGAGAAGATGAGGAAAGAGAACATCTATATCAAAGGAGACATTACTGGATTTAATAAGCATGTGAGACTGTATGAGGCTACTTTCACATCTGCGTTAGTGATTCCAGCAGACAGTTCCAGCAGAGAACAGCCTGCTGGAATTCACCGGATCCAGCACTGCTGGATGCAAATGGAATGCCCGCCGACCCCATTAAAAAAATGGATGCTGGTGCATCAGTTGGTATCCATTTGAGCCATTTCCATCTGAGATCAGTTTTCTTAGACAGGAAAAAAAAGTCCTGTATGCAGTACTTTTTTTTTCGTCTAAGTTCACACTTCAGTTATTTGGTCAGTTTCAGTATTTCCATCAGTTGCTGTCAAAACCAGTAGTGAAGCCTACTCAGAGACAGGGGCGTTACTAGGGTCTCAAAATATCCGGGGCCCAAGCCCCAATGCATATGGCCCCAGTCGATGCCCCCCTCCCGCTCTAGCACTAAAGACATTTTACCTGCTACATGGCCACTATCAAACATACAGGACTAGGCAGTAGCACTTACCTCTCACATCCAGGCCTCCCAGGTGTTGTCTCCATTGATGTAAATCTTCTCTGTCA
The DNA here is from genome assembly GCF_014858855.1 of Bufo gargarizans. Lineage (NCBI taxonomy): Eukaryota > Metazoa > Chordata > Amphibia > Anura > Bufonidae > Bufo > Bufo gargarizans. The sequence goes on along the minus strand of NC_058081.1, from coordinate 336,591,151 downwards.
TCATCTTCTCCATTCGGTCCGGACCACTTCTTTCAGCCGCGCCTCGTCTCTGCAGAGTTTGACAAACAGACATCTTAGCTTCCTGATTTTTCTATTATCATCCCCCAACCTAGAGTCCCAACAGTGTTATCCTGCTGCTCGCTGTGTTCCCCAATACCCCCAAATACTATCCTGAAGAAATAATGCCCCCCATAGTAATAGCGCTCCAAGTCCCACCAATAGTAATTCCCTTCTAGAATGCCCTCATTAGTAATACTGCCCCATACACGGACCCCAACAGTGATGATGCTCCCCAAGAGTGCCTCCATTAGTTGAAGAGCCCTCCAGTATTAATAATATTGTTCCCCCAGTGGTAATAAAGCTCTCTACAGACCCCAATGTATATGCACTCCTATAGAGCCCCCAGTAGCAATCAGGACCCCAAAAATGTCCCCTGTATTTATAATGCCCCCTGCAGTGCCACCTATAGTTATAATCCTCCCTGTAGTGCCCTCAGAAATTATAATGCCCAGGGCAGTCTTTAACACGGGGCAAAAGGGACAGGTGCACTGGGCCAGTTGCTTCTGGGGGGCCCAAGGCAACTGCCTCCTGAGCCCCGCTGGCCACTAATGACGTGGGGGGCATTGGCAGGGCCACAGGGAAATGAGTGCTTCTATTGTTGAAGCGCTCATCTCCATAGTCATCTGTATCGCTGTTCTCAGGACAGCTATACAGATGCCTGTGCTGAGGCGGGGCAGGGGAGGGAGAGGCGACTCCCTTCCCCGTTCCTCTGATAGGCTGTTTATCAGAGGCCAGTGCTGGCAGTGCAATAACGTCATCGCGCCACCTGAGCCGTACATCGCGGAACACAGGCCGGAAGAGGCCTGCATCGCATCTCTGCCAGCCTGATGGAGGTAAGTATAAGTGTTTCTTTTTTTTTATATGGTACTACTACTGGCATCTATGGGGGGACTTGTTAATGGCACATGATTGGGGGGCATCTATGGCGGTACTTGTTATTGGCACATGATTGGGGGGCATCTATGGGGGCACTTGTTACTGGCACATGATTGGGGGGCATCTATGGAGCACTTGTTACTGGCACATGATTGGGGCATCTATGGGGGCACTTGTTACTAGCACATGATTGGGGGGCATCTATGGGGCATCTATGGGGCACTTGTTACTCGCACATGATTGGGGGCATCTATGGGGGAACTTGTTACTGGCACATTATGGGGGCATCTATGGGGGCACATCTTACTGTCACATTATTGGAGGGCACTTCTTACTGGCACATTATTGGTGGCACTTTTTACTGGCACATTATTGGGTGGCGCTATGGGGGCATCTATGGGGGCAATTTTACTGGCACATTATTGGGGGCATTTTTTACTGGCACATTATTGGGGGCATTTTTTACTGGCACATTATTGGGTGGCACTATGGGGGCACTTCTTACTGGCACATTATTGGGGGCACTATGGGGGCATCTACTGAGGTCACAAAGAAGGGGTATTTTATATAGGGGAAGGGGGAGAGTTACACTATGGGGGCTTCTACTGAGGCCACAAAGAAGGGATATTTTATATGGGGGGCTCTGTATAGGGTATTTTATACTGGGGAACATTATGGTGGGTACTATGGGGAAGGGGAGAGACGAGTACTATGGGCTCATCTATGGGGGCACTAAGAAGGGGTATTTTATACTTGAAATTATAGGGGATACTGAGGGCATCTACTGGGGCACTATATACAGTATGCAGAATTTTATACTGGTACACTAGGGGGGGCACTAGGAAGAAGGGGGAGAGGAGCACTATGGGGCATTTACTGGGGGCACTATATAGGGGTATTTTATACTGGCACATTATGGGGGCACTATGGGCACATTAGCTCAACTGGGGGCATTAAAAGGGTGGTATTTTTTGCACTGGCACATTATAAGGAGAATTATTACTACTGGGGGGCATTATGATGGGTTTTATTACTACTGGGGGTCTATGGGGAACATGATTACTAGTATGGGCACTATGGGAGCATTATTATTTCTGTTGCACAGTGGGGACATGTTGGGGGCTCTGTAGGAGCACTATTACTACCATGTTTGCTCTAGCAGAGAATTATTCCTATTGGTGGGACTTTTGGGAGCACTATTACTGTGGGGGCACTTTGGCACAGTATCAGGTTACCACAATTATTTTTTGGGGACGTTATCTTTATACTATTAGTGTCAGGGGCCCTATTTGCTGGGCGCAGTTATTTTAGGGCACTGTGTGCCAATGATTATTGAAGGGCACTATCTGCATGGTACTACTATTATCAGGGGGTTTATCTGTTTCTGCAGTATAGTATTAGGGAGCACAGCGGCACAGTATTGGGGGTGGTAGGATGATTTGTCCAGAAGATGGGAGGATGATGGAAAAGTTGTAAACTAAGGTTTTGTTTGTCAAACTGCAGAGACGAGAAATGGCTGAAAAATGGTGGTCTAGTCTGAAGGTCTGAAAGGAGAAGATGAGGAAAGAGAACATCTACATCAAAGAGATGTCACTGGATGTAAGAGATATGTGGCACTGTATTATGTGTAGGGGTGGATAGAGGAGTTAGTAGTACAGTACTGCATGCAGTATCTGCAATACTATATATATATTTGTGTCAGAAGTTGTGCTTTTTTAATTTTTAGAATAATGATACAGCTATTTTATTTGATACTTTTGTGCTGATTCTCCCCCCCCCCCCCCCTCTATATCAGTGGTTCTCAACCTTTCTAAAGCCGTGACCCCTTAATACAGTTCCTCATGTTGTGGTGACCCCCAACCATTACATTTTTTTCCTTGCTACGTCATAACTAATTTTGCTACTGTTATGAATTGTAATGTAAATATCTGATATGCAGGATGTATTCATTCATAACCACAGAACTTGCAAAATATTTGTAAACCAAATAAATATCTTTAAAATAAATAATAAACATAATAAACAACAAATACCCCCTAAAAAATAAATCAGTGGTGCGCACAGTACCCCTCAAATAAATAACTCAGTGGTGCTCACAGTACCCCCCCCCCCCCCCCAAAATAAAAAAAATCAGTGGTGCTCAGGGTACCCCTCAAATAAATAAATCAGTGGTGCTTCAAGTCCCCCCCAAATAAATAAATCAGAAGTGCTCAGGGTCCCCCAAATAAATAAATCAGCGGGGCTTCAGGTCTCCCCCAAATAAATAAATCAGCGGTGCTCAGGGTACCCCCAAATAAATCAGTGGTGCATCAGGTTTCCCCCAAATAAATCAATGGTGCTCAGGGTCCCCCAAATAAATAAATCAGCGGTGCTTCAGGTCCGTCCCCCCCCCAAATAAATAAATCAATGGTGCTCAGGGTCCCCCCAAATAAATAAATCAGAAGTGCTCAGTGTCCCCCAAATAAATAAATCAGCGGTGCTTCATGTCCCCCCAAATAAATTAAGCCTTGCTCAGCCAAATAATTAAAATAAAATTAGCCAGGCTCAGCCAGGCTCAATTAAATCATTGGTGGCAGTGGTGCTCAGCGGCGGTGTCATTAACGAAAAAACTCGGACGTCAGCAGACAGGCGGCCCGACTTACCCGTCCAGACGTCAGGCTCCTTCAAGCACAGGCAGTGATCGGACATCACTTCCTGTGCGCGACCCACAATAGGAAGCCTCAGGCGACCCCCCCGGAAAGGGCCGATCGACCTCTAGGTTGAGAACTGCTGCTCTATATGAAGGAACACTATAGTCACCAGAACCACAACAGCTAAACGTAGTAGTTCTGGTGTCTATAGCATGTCTCTGCAAGCTTTTTAATGTAAACACTGCCTTTTCAGAAAAAAATGCAGTATTTACATTACTGCCAAGGAACACCTCTAGTGGCCACTCATCATTATTAAAGTTTACTACTCTACGAGGTGTGTGGATTTTTTTGTGTGTTGTGGTGAAGGGCGTGATTGCATGCTAGGGTGTGGGAAAGCGGGATCCAGGGGCCTCAAGTAAATTCTTGTCCAGGGTCCAATCAATATTAAATACGGCCCTGATAATGCCCTAGCCATTCCAACATACAGGCCCATGTAAATAACATCACACCATCTCTCCTGCCTCCTCCAACATACAGTACCATGTAAATAACATCAATCCCCTGTCTTCACCCCCCTCCAACATATAGTCCAATGTAAATAACATCAAACATTCCCAAACTGTCTCCATCATACAGTCCCATGCAGGGGTGTATCTATCACAAGGCAAACAAGGCATTTGCCTAGGGCGGCACTTGAAAAGGGGGTGGCAAAATGCCTTGTTTGCTTAGTGATAGTTACACAATATGCTAAATATATTTTTTGCCCCTTGTCCGATCCTTCATTATGCGAGCGGCATCGCCGGCGCCGCATAATGGAGTTGAAAAACTTACTTCCTCCCCCTCCTGACTTCCTCCCGACCTCCCCTGCCCTTTGCGTCCTCACGTTGCCATCATGACGTCACACGGAGGTGGAGTCATGGGCCGAAAACGCTAGGGTGAGCCTTATCTCCTCCAAGTGCAGAGCGGATCCTGCACACAGTCACTGTGAAAACTGAGGCCAGGCCCTGGCCACCAATGCACTGATCCCTGAGCCTGCTGTCTTCAAAAACTGTAAGTACTTAAATTACAGTAATTCACAAAAAATCTATTACTTAGTTGTTTTATGGGGTAAGGGGGTTGGGATCCGTTGGGTGGTTAGAGGGGGGAGAATTAGGGAGGGATTAATACTGTACTAACTCTAGCTGCACATTGTTTTTTAACAAGGAAGGGGTGGGTCAAATTTATATTAGGGGGGTGCCCGAGTTTAGTCTCGCCTAGGGCAGCACAAAACCAAGATACACCACTGGTCCCATGTAAGGCTACATGTACACGAATGCAAAAATAATAATAATAGGTCATTAAAAGCAGATACACTGTCAGCTTTTTTATGACCATTTTCAAACCCTTTGTCCGTCCATTTTCTCGCCATCTGGCTGTTAAAAATTGATTAATTTAATTGGCTTATCCCAACCCCCCCATAATGGCCCCAATTGTAAGTCATGCCCCAATATTGGCCCCAGCATAAATAATGTCCCCCATAATGGTCCACAGCATAAGTAATGTCTCCCATAGTAGCCCCCAACATTAATAATGTTCCCTATAGTGCCCCCAGCAGTAGTAATGCCCCCATAGTGGCCCCAGCATTAATAATGTTCCCCACAGTGGCCCCAGCATTAATAATGTTCCCCACAGTGGCCCCCAGCATTAATAATGTTCCCTATAGTGGCCCCCAGCAATAATAATGTTCCCTATATTGGCCCCCAGCAGTAATAATGTCCCCATAGTTGCCCTCAGCAGTGGTGATGTCCTCCATAGTGGCCCGCAACATTAATGATGTCCCCCGTAGTGGCCCCAGCAATAATAATGTTCCCCATAGTTGCCCCCAGGAGTAGTAATGCCAACATAATGGCCCCAGCAGTAATAATGTCCCCCATAGTGGCCCCCAGCAATAATAATGTTTCCCATATTGGCCCCCAACAGTAATTATGTCCCCATATTTGCCCCCAGCAGTAGTAATGCCCTCATAGTGGCCCGCAACAATAATGATGTCCCCCATAGTGGCCCCCAGGAGTATTAATGCTCCACATAATGGCCCCAGAAGTAATAATGTCCCCCATAGTGGCCCCCAGAATTAATAATGTTCCCCATAGTGGCCCGAGCAGTAGTAATGTTCCGCATAGTTGCCCCCAGCAGTAGTAATGTTCCCCATAGTGGCACCTAGCATTAATAATGTCCCCCATAGTGGCCCCAAGAATTAATAATGTCCCTCATAGTGGCCTCCAGCAGTAGTAATACCCCCCATAGTGGCCCCCGGCATTAATAATGTTCCTCATATTGGACCCCAGAATTAATAATGTCCCCCATAGTGGCTCCCAGCATTAATAATGTTCCTCATAGTGGCCCCCTGCATTAATAATGTCCCTCATAGTGGCCCCCAGCATTAATAAGGTCCTCATAGTGGCCCCCAGCATTAATAATGTCCCCCATAGTGGCCCCCAGCAGTAATAATGTGACCCCTAGCATTTTCTTTTGACTGCCAAAAAACAAAACAAAAAAACCCTCATCCACTTTCCCGCACGAGGACACTCGCTCCTCACTGGATTGAGCAGGACCTAACATGATCCTGTGATGTCATCATGCTGGGAGCGCAGGTCCTGCTGCATCCAATGAGGAGTCAGTGTTCCTGCGTTTTGGATGAGGTGAGTATTTTTAAAATTATTTTAACTGAAATATAATTTATCCCCACTGCACCTGTTTTTATCGGCCGTACACGGGTGCACTCCTGTCTAGAAACATAGAAACATACACTCACCTAAAGAATTATTAGGAACACCTGTTCTATTTCTCATTAATGCGATTATCTAGTCAACCAATCACATGGCAGTTGCTTCAATGCATGTAGGGTTGTGGTCCTGGTCAAGACAATCTCCTGAACTCCAAACTGAATGTCAGAATGGGAAAGAAAGGTGGGCTACAACAGCAGAAGACCCCACCGGGTACCACTCATCTCCACTACAAATAGGAAAAAGAGGCTACAATTTGCACGAGCTCACCAAAATTGGACTGTTGAAGACTGGAAAAATGTTGCCTGGTCTGATGAGTCTCGATTTCTGTTGAGACATTCAAATGGTAGAGTCCGAATTTGGCGTAAACAGAATGAGAACATGTATCCATCATGCCTTGTTACCACTGTGCAGGCTGGTGGTGGTGGTGTAATGGTGACCAGCTCCTGCAGTGCGTCCTGGTCAGTAGTCTCCCTTGTTTTTTCATTATCTCTGAACATACAGTTGCAAGAAAAAGTATGTGAACCCTTTGGAATGATATGGATTTCTGCACAAATTGGTCATAAAATGTGATCTGATCTTCATCTAAGTCACAACAATAGACAATCACAGTCTGCTTAAACTAATAACAAATAAATGTTACCGTGTTTTTATTGAACACACCATGTAAACATTCACAGTGCAGGTGGAAAAAGTATGTGAACCCCTAGACTAATGAAATCTCCAAGAGCTAATTGGTATCCTAAAGTGTCAGCTACACATTACAAAATTCTTTCTTGAACATGACAATGAGTTCACTGTACTAAAATGGCCCCCACAGTCAACAGATCTCAACCCAATAGAGCATCTTTGGGATGTGGTGGAACGGGAGCTTCGTGCCCTGGATGTGCATCCCTCAAATCTCCAACTGCAAGATGCTATTCTATCAATATGGGCCAACATTTCTAAAGAATGCTATCAGCACCTTGTTGAATCAATGCCACGTAGAATTAAGGCAGTTCTGAAGGCAAAAGGGGGTCCAACACCGTATTAGTATGGTGTTCCTAATAATTCTTTAGGTCAGTGTAGAATGTGTCGGCACATAAGAACCATTTGGCCCATCTAGTCTGCCCAATATACTAAATACTATGGATAGCCCCTGGCCCTATCCTATATGAAGGATGGCCTTATGCCTATCCCATGCATGCTTAAACTCCTCCACTGTATTTGCAGCTGCCACTTCTGAAGGAAGGCTATTCCATGCATCCACTACTCTTTCAGTAAAGGAATACTTCCTGATATTACTTTTAAACCTTTGCCCCTCTAATTTAAAGCTATGTCCTCTTGTAGCAGTTTTTCTTCTTTAAATATTCTCTCCTCTTTTACCTTGTTGATTCCCTTTATGTATTTAAAAGTTTCTATCTTATCCCCTCTGTATCGTCTTTCTTCCAAGCTATACATGTTAAGGTCCTTTAATCTTTCCTGGTAAGTTTTATCCTGCAATCCATGTACTAGCTTAGTAGCTCTTCTCTGAACTCTCTCCAAAGTATCAATATCCTTCTGGAGATATGGTCTCCAGTACTGAGCACAATACTCCAAATGAGGTCTCACTAGTGCTCTGTAGAGCAGCATGAGCACCCCCCTCTTTCTACTGGTAATGCCTCTCCCTATACACCCAAGCATTCTGCTAGCATTTCCTGCTGCTCTATGACATTGTCTGCCTACCTTTAAGTCTTCTGAAATAATGACCCCTAAATCCCTTTCCTCAGATACTGAAGTTAGGACTGTATCACTGATTTTATATTCTGCTCATAACTAATAACAAATAAAGAATTAAATGTTACCGTGTTTTTTATTGAACACACCATGTAAACATTCACAGTGCAGCTGGAAAAAGTATGTGAACCCCTAGACTAATGAAATCTCCAAGAGCTAATTGGAGTGAGGTGTCAGCCAACTGGAGTCCAATCAATGAGATGGTTACAACTGCCCTGCCCTATAAAAAACACACACTAGTTCTGGGTTTGATTTTCACAAGAAGCATTGCCTGATGTGAATGATGCCTCACACAAAAGAGCTCTCAGAAGACCTACGATTAAGAATTGTTGACTTGCATAAAGCTGGAAAGGGTTATAAAAGTATCTCCAAAAGCCTTGCTGTTCATCAGTCCACGGTAAGACAAATTGTCTATAAATGGAGAAAGTTTAGCACTGATGCTACTCTCCCTAGGATTGGCCGTCCGATAAAGATGACTGCAAGAGTACAGCGCAGACTGCTTAATGAGGTGAAGAAGAATCCTAAAGTGTCAGCTAAAGAATTACAAAAGTCTCTGGCATATGATAACATCCCTGTTAGCGAATCTGCGATACGTAAAACACTAAAGAATGGATTTTATGGGAGGATACCACAGGGGAAGCCACTGCTATAAAAAAAAAACATTGCTTGCTGCACGTTTACAGTTTGCACAAGAGCACCTGGATGTTCCACAGCAGTACTGGAAAAATATTCTGTGGACAGATGAAACCAAAGTTGAGTTTTTGGAAAAAAACACACAACACTATGTGTGGAGAAAAAGAGGCACAGCACACCAACATCAAACCCTCATCCCAACTGTGAAGTATGGTGGTGGGGGCATCATGGTTTGGGGCTGCTTTGCTGAGTCAGAGCCTGGACGGATTGCTATCATTGAAGGAAAAATGAATTCCCAACTTTATCAAGACATTTTGTAGGAGAACTTAAGGCCATCTGTCCACCAGCTGAAGCTCAACAGAAGATGGGTGTTGCAACAGGACAACAACCCAAAGCATAGAAGTAAATCAACAACAGAATGGCTTAAACAGAAGAAAATACACCTTCTGGAGTGGCCCAGTCAGAGTCCTGACCTCAACCCGATTGAGATGCTGTGGCATGACCTCAAGAAAGTGATTCACACCAGACATTCCAAGAATATTGCTGAACTGAAACAGTTCTGTAAATCATTACTCCTGACCGTTGTGCACGTCTGATCTGCAACTATAGGAAACGTTTAGTTGAAGTTATTGCTGCCAAAGGAGGTTAAACCAGTTATTAAATCCAAGGGTTCACATACTTTTTCTTGCAACTGTATGTGTCCAGCAGGCAGTTCATTTAGGGCCTGGGACAAAACATCCGGGGCCCAGACCCCAAATGTTTTAACCTAGTGACCATGCTCAGAGATAAGGTATTATTGAAAGATTTGTACCTTTCCGGTGTTTCTGACTCAGTCCTGTTTCTGGCTCCTAATAACTGATGGAAATAACAGACCAAATAATTGAAGTGTGAACTTGGTTAAAAAAAACGTATGTCTGATATAAAGCCATTGATGCAAAAGAATCAGTTTTTTACAGGATCCTGTGGAAAAAAAGCAGATTCTATGTATAAGGCCTCATGCACACAAACGTATTTTCTTTCCGTGTCTATTCAGTTTTCATATACGAAACCCTTCATTTCAAAGGGTCCACAAAAAAACGGAAGTTACTCCGTTTCCATATGTCCGTATTTCTGTTCTGCAAAAAATTAGAACATGTCCTATTATTGTCCGCATTACGGACAAGGATAGTACTGTTCTAATAGGGGCCAGCTTTTCTGTTCCGCAAAATACGGAATGCACACGGATGTCATCCATATTTTTTGCGGTCCGCAAAATACATACGGTCATGTGTATAAGGCCTAACTGATGCAACAGGATCCGTTTTTTACAGCGTCCTGTTTTTTTTTTCTCTTCTTCTGACGGATCAGAAGAACAGAAAATGAAACGGAGATGTGAACTCCCCCTAAAAGTGGAAGATTTCTAACTTCTCAGTGTATAGATAGAAAGTCTCAGTATTAGCTGGCAGTGCATTAACCCTTTCCACAGTGCAGATATAGTGTAATAATATTACAAATGAACAGTATATATCACAATAAACATAGAAAATCCAGTTCAACAATACAAAACAGAGTGCACACAACAGCATAAATCATAGTGCAAGTTAACCCTTCAAAGTACAATAAAGTACATACATGCATAGCAGTAATAGGGCAAATGTGCACAAAAATCCATACCCCAAAGTATCCTTGTTTCAGGGCACTACAGTAGCGCAGCCTCTGCTGAGCCTGCAGTACATGTAGTAGAATGTATGAAAAAGGGGGGGAAGGGCAGTGGGCACAACACTGGCCAAACCTTCTTAAAGGGGTTATCCCATCTTAGACAATGGGGGCATATCGCTAGGGGGCACCTCTGGGACCCGCACCTACAAGGAGAACGGAGCCGGGCAGTTTCCCGGGGTCCATCCACCACCAGTGCGCAGCTCCCCGCCTCTCCCATTGAAGTGAATGGGAACGCACCGCGCATGCGCGGCCACCGCTCCTATTCATTTCTATGGGGCTGACGGAAATAGCCGAGCCAGCTCTTGGCTATTTTCGGCGGCTCCATAGAAATGAATGGAGGGCGGCTGCGCATGCGAGTGCGCCCTCCTCCACTTTCTCCGCTCCATTCTCCTTGTAGGTGCGGGTCCCAGCGGTGGGACCCGCACCTATCAGACAATGGGGGCATGATTTTTTTTTTTATCCCACCTTAAAAATATCCTGTGTATGTGGCTGCATGCAATAATAAGTTACTAACAAGTTACAAAAAATTGTGGTTTTATTTTAATTCTGGTTCTACCAACATCACTGAATCGTCATTGTCACTATAAAGCCCACACAGTATTTGCTGTGTGATCTCTCAGTGCTACAGTCATTTTGTGAACAGGCTTTAACAAAGGAAGCTTCTGTAAGTTAAGGAAGTGTGCGTCTTCTGAATGATAAGATATGGTAATAGAGTGTGACATGACTAATTAGTCTTCTGTGCACTGTTTCTTAGTTGTAATAAATGACACCATCACTTTTGTCCATGTCATAACCTTATAAGAGTATAGTACAAATGCCGACTGGCCCCACAATACAACTTGGGAGGGAACCAGACCAGCTAATGGTACTGTAGATAATGCAGCTAAAAAAGCACTTAGAATATATAGTCGTATATATATATATATATATTTTTTTTTTATTATTGGATTGTGGTGATTAATATCTTCTTGGTGGCCCTATTTAAACTTTTCACTGTGTATTTAATTACCCCTTAAGGCCTCATGCACACAACAGTATTTTTTCACGGTCCGCAAAACGGGGTTCCGTTGGTCCGTGACCGTTTTTCGTCTGTGGGTCTTCCTTGATTTTGGGAGGATCCACGAAAATGAAAACAAAAAGTCGTTTTGGTGTCCGCCTGGCCGTGCGGAGCCAAACGGATCTGTCCTGAATTACAATGCAAGTCAATGGGGACGGATCCATTTGATGTCGACACAATATGGTGCAATTGCAAACGGATCCGTCCCCATTGACTTTCAATGTAAAGTCAGGAGTCCCATTTATACCATCGGATCTGAGTTTTCTCCAATCCGATAGTATATTTTAACTTGAAGCGTCCCCATCACCATGGGAACGCCTCTATGTTAGAATATACCATCGGATTTGAGTTACATCGTGAAAACTCATATCCGACAGTATATTCTAACACAGAGGCGTTCCCATGGTGATGGGGACGCTTCTAGTTAGAATATACTACAAACTGTGTACATGACTTCCCCCTGCTGCCTGGCAGCACCCGATCTCTTACAGGGGGCTGTGATCAGCACAATTAACCCCTCAGGTGCCGCACCTGATGGGGTTAATTGTGCGTATCATATCCCCTTGTAAGAGATCAGGGGCTGCCAGGCAGCAGGGGGCAGACCCCCCTCCCTCCCCAGTTTGAATATCATTGGTGGCACAGTGTGCGCCCCCCTCCCCCCCCTCCCTCCCTCTATTGTATTTATAACATTGGTGGCACAGTGTGCGGCCCCCCCGGCCCCCCCTCCCTCCCTCTATTGTATTTATAACATTGGTGGCACAGTGTGAAGCCCCCCCGGCCCCCCCTTCCTCCCTCTATTGGATTTGTAACATTGGTGGCCAGTGTGCGCCCCCCCCCGCCCCCCTCCCTCTATTGTATTTATAACATTGGTGGCACAGTGTGCGGCCTCCCCCCCCCGATCATTGGTGGCAGCGGAGTTCCGATCGGAGTCCCAGTTTAATCGCTGGGGCTCCGATCGGTAACCATGGCAACCAGGACGCCACTGCAGTCCTGGTTGCCATGGTTACTTAGCAATATTAGAAGCATCATACTTACCTGCTGGCTGCTGCGCTGTCTGTGACCGGCCGGGAGCTCCTCCTACTGGTAAGTGACAGATCATTAAGCAATGCGCCGCACAGACCTGTCACTTACCAGTAGGAGGAGCTCTCGGCCGGTCACAGACAGCGCAGCAGCCAGCAGGTAAGTATGATGCTTCTAATATTGCTAAGTAACCATGGCAACCAGGACTGCAGTAGCGTCCTGGTTGCCATGGTTACCGATCGGAGCCCCAGCGATTAAACTGGGGCTCCGATCGGAAACTCCGCTGCCACCAATGATCGGGGGGGAGGGCCGCACACTGTGCCACCAATGTTATAAATACAATAGATGTAATATATCAGGCTGGTTTAAAATCTGTAAAAAAAACACAGATGGGCGCACCATAGGGTAATTCTGTGGGTATATATTGATATATGGAGAGAGATGGTAAGGCTCACCTTATATGGTTGTGCAAGGATAGGCACAACACTATTGTAGGTATTATCAAACAAGCCTGGATGTCTGGATAGGGCGGTCTGCAGCCACGGGATCACAGAAGATCTTCAAACGGAGAAGCCTGGAGCCCCCAAGAAGATAATAGTATAAAGGAACAAAAACACGTCCCACGGCGCGAATTACCGTCAGCCAGTCACCAGGATCAAGAAGAAATCTTTTTATTGCAGCGATACAACGCGTTTCGGGGAATCACTCCCCTTCATCAGGTACACAGAGCTGCACAAAGTAACAGCACAAGGCTACACATATTTATACTTACAAACATACCGCCCTTAAAGGGTCACAGGGTCAGAAGGGAGGAGATTTGGGTGTTGCCTAAATGATCAGTGGCAAATATAATGTGCATATCTGCAAGCTCTCATAATGAGCCGCCGATGTGCACATTAGAAACACATTTGTATTATATAAAGCTAGAAAAGCACACTGAAAATAGTCCGTTTTGTAAGTGACCTCAAAACAATACGCCCATATGGGGGCCGACCCTATGAGGTGTGCAATAGCAAACGCATCACAGGTTTCTAATCAAATAAGGCGATTGTAAAGTTCTATCAAGACTCTAGGACCTGTGTCACATGACCGGATCCCAGTCACGTGAGAGCCGTTGCTCGGTCACAAGGTAACAAAAGTGGTGAGGGGGCCGTCCTCTCTAAAGAAGCTAGCTCACGTCACTCAACCTGGTATCACATGGCTCACATCACGTGAGTAAGATCCGATCATGTGAGAGCCGTTACCTAGTTACAGGGACACTTGAATGGTGAGAGAGCCGTCTGACTTGCATTTCTATAACCGCACATCGCATAGTCAGGTAGAAACTTATCAGAGTCGTTTTTATAAACCAGAGGGCGCTCTCACTGGAAATCTACTGTGATTCAACAGAAAAAGAACATTTAGAACATTCACAAAAATAGAGGAGGGGAGGAAAAAGAAAAGCATATATTGTGAAGATCACATACATATAATGTTGCCCTACAGATACAATAACTAGATTCCTGAAAAATAAACAATGTTATTAAACATAAATAGGAAGTGGCATGATACGACCTTAAAAAGATTTAAAAAATTGAAAAATTGATATATATATAAAGGTCTACAGCACCCGCTCTTCCCAGGTGGTCTCCCATCCAAGTACTGGCCGAGCCCAACCCTGCTTTGCTTCTGAGATCGGACGAGATCAGGCGTACCCAGGGTGGCATGGCCAATAAATAAAGGAAGGGAAATATAAAATCTGATACTCCTTTTAAGAAAAGAATTAAATAATTTTAGCCACTTATTAGGTTTCTAATTAAGAAAGTCCTTCTACTAAAAGAATATTAATATTAAGAATTAAAAATATATAAAAAGAATTTTTATGTGATTGGGACGTCATCCAATCAAATCACATAATAAATTGACATTAGTCATGCAGGATTTGGGGGATACAGGTGGGTGCATGCGTGCAGTTGGTAAAAGTACACACGCATGCCACCACTATCCCAAAATACCTGATGATTGACAAACATCACCAATTGGTGGCGTGGTTGTCACCCTATTATTTTATCAGAAAGAAGAAGTTCAAGACAGCAGTAATGTAGTTAAGGGTCTGGATCTAATAGAGAAAAGACAAACATCTATTACTCATATTTTCCCTTTCCAATGATGACAGGGTGTATATATCATCAATTTATAGATTGATTTCAAATGCCTCATTAAGACCCTGGGGGCTCAGGCTATTAAGTTTATAGATCCAGAACATTTCACGTCTTTTGATTGTTTGTGTAATGTTCCGGGTGTCAGCATGAATTTTCTCTATAGGTATTACAAAAATACTTGAAAAAAGACCCTGATGTTTATCCGCAATATGTCTTGATACACTGTGCTGCATAAATTTCTTCTTAGTGTTTGAACGGTGTTTGTTCAACCTATTCCGTAACGTCTGTGTGGTGCGACCGACGTACTGTAATCCACATTGGCATTCCAGCACGTAGATCACATTATTTGACCCACAGTCCATTGGTTGCTTAATATTAAAAATTTCCCCAGTAGTATTACTACGAAAAGAGGTAGAGTTACGTATAGAAAGGCAACATAGACATTTAGATTGTCTACATTTAGTACTGCCCACTGGTCTAGATGGTATAAATGAACTAATGTTCGACCCAGTTGCTTTTTGATGGAATTTACGTAATTTAGTAGGTGCTAACAAATTTTTTAGGGTTTTAGCTCTCCTAAAAGTTAGGGGCGGGTGGCTTGGTAGGGATTTGCCTATGTATGGGTCTTTTTTAATAATATGCCAATATTTGGAAAGGATATTTCTCACGTCCTTATGATTACCACTATAAGTAGTAATAAAGTTGGTACCCCATTTAATATTTTGCTGTTTGTCCTTTGCCTGATCTTTCTGGTTGGCTAATAGGCAATTTTCTTGTGTAAGAGCCTTGGCTCGATTAAAAGCCGCCTCAATAACCCTATGAGGATAACCTTTTTTCTGAAATCTTCTCCGAATGATTTCACTCTGTGAGATGAAATCCCTAGTTAGCGAACAGTTCCTCCTTAATCTCTTAAATTGACTAAAAGGGATATTTGTCTTCCATTTTTTAAAATGGAGACTTGAATACTCAAGATAACTATTGCAATCGACCTTTTTAAAGAACGTACGTGTTATAATTTTGTCACCAACAGCATTCATTTCTAAGTCCAAGAATTCAATTCTTGAACGGTCATGTGTCCCGGATAAAGTGATACCCCAATTAGAGGAATTCAAGTATTGAATAAAGCCCATAATGGAATCAGAATCTCCATCCCATATGAAAAACAAGTCGTCTATATAACGACGATATAATACAATATTATCCGACCACTGGGTGGACTTATAAATGTACTGATCTTCAAACACTCCCATGAAAAGGTTCGCAAAACTGGGCGCGAAACGCGTACCCATTGCAGTACCTTTGCACTGGAGGTATAGTTGTTCACCAAAAGAAAATGTATTATGTGTCAGGATAAATTGAATGGATTTCAATATAAACGACTTTTGATCAACAGGTACAGAAGAATCTTTACCAAGGAAAGAATCAACACATTTTATTCCCAATTCATGATTGATATTTGAATATAGGGCCGCAACATCAAGGGCTATCCACGAATATGTATCTTTCCATGTGATTCCTTGGAGTGTAGTTATTAAAGAAGTGGAATCTTTCAAATAGGAAGGTAACTGAATTACATATTTCTGTAGCAAGATGTCCACATAGTGGGACAAATTGCAAGTCAGAGAGGATATCCCAGATATGATGGGGCGGCCCGGAGGATTCTGGACATCCTTATGGATTTTGGGTAGATGGTACCATCTACCCAAAATCCATAAGGATGTCCAGAATCCTCCGGGCCGCCCCATCATATCTGGGATATCCTCTCTGACTTGCAATTTGTCCCACTATGTGGACATCTTGCTACAGAAATATGTAATTCAGTTACCTTCCTAGTGCAATCTTATGTTCCCCAGACGGGTCTTTGTCTAGAGGAAGATAATAATCGGTATCCGACAGAATGTGGAGAGCTTCTTTAACGTAGTCATCTCTATTTTGGATGACCACGCCTCCACCCTTGTCGGCATTACGGATGACTATTGAGGTGTTTTCACATAGGCTTTTTACTGCCTTAGATTCTTTGGGACTGAGATTCTGATTCAAAATGGGCCTCTGATGGATGGATCGAAAATCATCCATCACTAGATGGTAAAAAGTATCTATGAAATTCCCCTTGTGGTGGGTCGGATAAAAGGTTGAAGGGGGTTTCAAATTTGTAGAGACATATTGTATTGCTGTTCCCGAAGTGGATGGAGTCTCATTAGTATGTTCAATACTAGGTTTATTTAGACTCTCCAGTAGACTGAAGTGTCTTTTTAATGTTAACTTTCTGACAATACATAGGCAAATCCCTACCAAGCCACCCGCCCCTAACTTTTAGGAGAGCTAAAACCCTAAAAAATTTGTTAGCACCTACTAAATTACGTAAATTCCATCAAAAAGCAACTGGGTCGAACATTAGTTCATTTATACCATCTAGACCAGTGGGCAGTACTAAATGTAGACAATCTAAATGTCTATGTTGCCTTTCTATACGTAACTCTACCTCTTTTCGTAGTAATACTACTGGGGAAATTTTTAATATTAAGCAACCAATGGACTGTGGGTCAAATAATGTGATCTACGTGCTGGAATGCCAATGTGGATTACAGTACGTCGGTCGCACCACACAGACGTTACGGAATAGGTTGAACAAACACCGTTCAAACACTAAGAAGAAATTTATGCAGCACAGTGTATCAAGACATATTGCGGATAAACATCAGGGTCTTTTTTCAAGTATTTTTGTAATACCTATAGAGAAAATTCATGCTGACACCCGGAACATTACACAAACAATCAAAAGACGTGAAATGTTCTGGATCTATAAACTTAATAGCCTGAGCCCCCAGGGTCTTAATGAGGCATTTGAAATCAATCTATAAATTGATGATATATACACCCTGTCATCATTGGAAAGGGAAAATATGAGTAATAGATGTTTGTCTTTTCTCTATTAGATCCAGACCCTTAACTACATTACTGCTGTCTTGAACTTCTTCTTTCTGATAAAATAATAGGGTGACAACCACGCCACCAATTGGTGATGTTTGTCAATCATCAGGTATTTTGGGATAGTGGTGGCATGCGTGTGTACTTTTACCAACTGCACGCATGCACCCACCTGTATCCCCCAAATCCTGCATGACTAATGTCAATTTATTATGTGATTTGATTGGATGACGTCCCAATCACATAAAAATTCTTTTTATATATTTTTAATTCTTAATATTAATATTCTTTTAGTAGAAGGACTTTCTTAATTAGAAACCTAATAAGTGGCTAAAATTATTTAATTCTTTTCTTAAAAGGAGTATCAGATTTTATATTTCCCTTCCTTTATTTATTGGCCATGCCACCCTGGGTACGCCTGATCTCGTCCGATCTCAGAAGCAAAGCAGGGTTGGGCTCGGCCAGTACTTGGATGGGAGACCACCTGGGAAGAGCGGGTGCTGTAGACCTTTATATATATATCAATTTTTCAATTTTTTAAATCTTTTTAAGGTCGTATCATGCCACTTCCTATTTATGTTTAATAACATTGTTTATTTTTCAGGAATCTAGTTATTGTATCTGTAGGGCAACATTATATGTATGTGATCTTCACAATATATGCTTTTCTTTTTCCTCCCCTCCTCTATTTTTGTGAATGTTCTAAATGTTCTTTTTCTGTTGAATCACAGTAGATTTCCAGTGAGAGCGCCCTCTGGTTTATAAAAACGACTCTGATAAGTTTCTACCTGACTATGCGATGTGCGGTTATAGAAATGCAAGTCAGACGGCTCTCTCACCATTCAAGTGTCCCTGTAACTAGGTAACGGCTCTCACATGATCGGATCTTACTCACGTGATGTGAGCCATGTGATACCAGGTTGAGTGACGTGAGCTAGCTTCTTTAGAGAGGACGGCCCCCTCACCACTTTTGTTACCTTGTGACCGAGCAACGGCTCTCACGTGACTGGGATCCGGTCATGTGACACAGGTCCTAGAGTCTTGATAGAACTTTACAATCGCCTTATTTGATTAGAAACCTGTGATGCGTTTGCTATTGCACACCTCATAGGGTCGGCCCCCATATGGGTGTATTGTTTTGAGGTCACTTACAAAACGGACTATTTTCAGTGTGCTTTTCTAGCTTTATATAATACAAATGTGTTTCTAATGTGCACATCGGCGGCTCATTATGAGAGCTTGCAGATATGCACATTATATTTGCCACTGATCATTTAGGCAACACCCAAATCTCCTCCCTTCTGACCCTGTGACCCTTTAAGGGCGGTATGTTTGTAAGTATAAATATGTGTAGCCTTGTGCTGTTACTTTGTGCAGCTCTGTGTACCTGATGAAGGGGAGTGATTCCCCGAAACGCGTTGTATCGCTGCAATAAAAAGATTTCTTCTTGATCCTGGTGACTGGCTGACGGTAATTCGCGCCGTGGGACGTGTTTTTGTTCCTTTATAAATACAATAGAGGGAGGGGGGGGGCGCACACTGGCCACCAATGTTATAAATACAATAGAGGGAGGGAGGGGGGGGACCGCACACTGGCCACCAATGTTATAAATACAATAGAGGGAGGGGGGGCGCACACTGGCCACCAATGAAATTGAAACTGGGGATGGAGGGGGGTCTGCCCCCTGCTGCCTGGCAGTCCCTGATCTCTTACAGGGGGCTATGATACGCACAATTAACCCCTTCAGGTGAGGCACCTGAGGGGTTAATTGTACGGATCACAGCCCCCTGTAAGAGATCGGGTGCTGCCAGGCAGTCATGTACACAGTTCGTAGTATATTCTAACTAGAAGCGTCCCCATCACTATGGGAAAGCCTCTGTGTTAGAATATACTGTCTGAAAAAGCTTTTATGCAGACGGATCTTCGGATCCATCTGTATGAAAGTAACCTACAGCCACGGATCACGGACACGGATGCCAATCTTGTGTGCATCCGTGTTTTTTCACGGACCCATTGACTTGAATGGGTCCGTGAACCGTTGTCCGTCCAAAAAATAGGACAGGTCATATTTTTTTGACGGACAGGATACACGGATCATGGAGGCGGATGACAAACGGTGCATTTTCCGAGTTTTCAACGGACCTATTGAAAGTCAATGGATCCGCAGAAAATAACGGAACAACGGCCACGGGTGCACACAACGGTCGTGTGCATGAGGCCTAATTCCACAGTTTTGTTCCCCATACTGCCTACATTTACCTCTGCTTAAAATCAAGTTGCTAGGCATGGTCCGTCTATGTTTTGAAGGACGGAGGACGCAGAAGCACTCAACCTGCAAGGTCACATTACTGACAGACAGGGACTGTAAGTAAATTATTAAAGCCAGGTCCTCCCCAGCAGCTGATAACAGTCCCTGGGCTGTGTGCACTTCTCCCTGTCCCTGCGCTTGGCAGACGTATTACGCAATCAATACAGGCGTGGGTCAAAAACGAATATATAGCACTATATATAATGTAACAACTTTGCACTCACTGATAGTTGGGCCAATAATAAAAGCAATTTTATAAAAATGTGTAAATAAATATATAAATAAATAAATGCATGACAATGCAGGCTATACAATAAGCTCAATAAATTATAATGCGAGAGGTGGACAAGCAAATATAGCGATCCTATGGTATATGCAATCTTCCAATAAAAAATAGCGCACAATATCTCACTTTATATGCGGCGGCCGTGCACAAAAGAATAACTCATGCCAGACCCACTCCAGGGATCCCATACAGTCACTTGAAACAATGATTGTGGTAAGATAAGATAACATTCCGTAGCAAGTGAGCTGCGTCCCGCTACACTAGCTATACAAGTAGTGTCCTGCTTCACCGAGTTTTACTTTGCAGAGCTCTGTTGCTGGTCTCACAAGTGTAAATTGCAAACTGTACAGCATAAGGTAAGAGTCTTACCGGGGTTTCATGCATATACGCCGTAAGGCCTCTCTCACACTTGCGTTGTCCGGATCCGGCGTGTACTCCACTTGCCGGAATTACACGCCGGATCCGGAAAAACGCAAGTGTACTGAAAGCATTTGCAGACGGATCCGTCTTCAAAATGCTTTCAGTGTTACTATGGCACCCAGGACGCTATTAAAGTCCTGGTTGCCATAGTAGGAGTGGGGAGCGGGGGAGCAGTATACTTACCATCCGTGCGGCTCCCGGGGCGCTCCAGAATGACGTCAGAGCGCCCCATGCGCATGAATCATGTGATCCATGCGATCACGTCATTCATGCGCTTGGGGCGCCCTGACGTCACTCTGGAGCGCCCCGGGAGCCGCACGGATGGTAAGTATGCTGCTCCCCCGCACCCCACTACACTTTACCATGGCTGCCAGGACTTTAGCGTCCCGGCAGCAATGGTAACCATTGAGAAAAAGCTAAACGTCGCATCCGGCAATGCGCCGAAACGACGTTTAGCTTAAGGCCGGATCCTGATCAATGCCTTTCAATGGGTATTCATTCCGGATCCGGCCTTGTGGCAAGTGTTCCGAATTTTTGGCCGGAGCAAAAAGCGCAGCATGCTGCGCTATTTGCTGGAACGGAAGACATCCTGATGCATCCTGAAGGACGGACTGTCCATTCAGAATGCATTAGGATAATCCTGATCAGTATTCTTCCGGCATAGAGCCCCGACGACGGAACTCTATGCCGGAAGAAAAGAACGCAGATGTGAAAGAGCCCTTAGCGTTTCCACCGCCTGTCTATACCGCGCTGACTTGCACCGTACGCTGACCTTTGCCTGTAGTCCGGTGCCGGTTCACTCTGTAACCGATGCCGTCTTTTGCGCGGGCAGGTTCTGTATTCAGTGGCTTGTAATAACTCCCGGTATCTTTATTGCAGATATTTCCTTAATGCTGTATTTGTGATCCAGTGATGCCGTCCTGGTATCAACAATTTTAAGGTATTCTTGTCCTCTCATGGGAAAGCGGTACCATACGCGTTTCGGAACTACTTACGGTCTCTTCCTCAGTGGTTCAACCACATTATATATTATATATTTTTCTTATGTGAAGTGGGTGGAGCTCTCCAGCTGTGAGCACCACGCTTTTGGTTATCTGACACATTGGTGCAGCTTCATTATATTTTATATAGCACTATAGAATATAGTGCTACAATATTCGTTTTTAGAATATTCGTCATTTTTTCCTATCTGAGCACATGATTCCTCCCTGCTTCTTGCTTGTGGGCCAATGAGTTATGCAAATCTGACATGTGTCACTATATTCTAAATATTCACGAATTCTCTATGTGGCGATATTCGAGATAAAAATTTGCTTTTCGAATATTCGTGCTCAACACTAGCGAGCACTGCTTCCTCTTCATTGCACTATACATCATCTCCCTTGCAGGGGCAGCGCAGTGAATGGGCCGAGTACTTGTAATTACACTGTGCTTCCGAGACGATGGGCAGTGTAATGAAGAGGAAGTAGTGCTCACATGGAGCACCATCTACTCTTGAATCAGCTGATGAGCCAGAATACCGGGTGTCGGACCCGCACCAATCAGATATTGGTGCTCTATCCTGAGGGTAGGTCATTAATACAAACAGGCTGCACAACCCCTTTAAAGGCAGTCCAGGGGAGTCAAGTGCACAAAACTGCTTCTGAAGTGTCTTGATTCTCTGATTGCGGCGGGGCAGTGCAGTCATTGTAGTCCGGCCCCGCCACTCCAGTTCTGCACTATACAAATATAAAATGTCTAATTCAATTAAAAAAGTGATTACACATGCCCCCCCGCCCCCCACTCCTAATATTATTCAGGAGATCCATGTTAGTGATCTATTCTTCAATCCAAGGGGTCACAGTCGACGCCAAATACCCAAGGTAATTTTTACATGTGGCGATAAAACAAAAGGGATGTATTTCAAGCTGGATATGTTTTCATACTAATAAAATTCTGAATTAAATTGCAAAGACGATATGGAGTGCTCTGAACTTTCTACATTACTTTAGATTGCCAAAGTCCTTGAAAGGCACTCAATACAGGACATTGAGTGTAGATCTCTGAAGAGTCAACCTCTATTGTCTAGAAATGACCTAGCAAGCCGCTTAAAAAAATAACATACTAGGCCCTTCTTAATCAGAGAGAGAGTTCCAGATATTGGGGAGGGGAGGGCTGTTTTAGGAGTCAGAGTCAGGTAATTATCTATCACCTGCTTGTAGATATCAAAAATGGTATTCCAGAAATGCTGAATAGCCAGGCATGACCACCAGATACTATATGTGTCACTATATGTGGTAATAGCTTTGGAACACTTTTACTTATCCAAGCCATTCTGATATTGTTTTCTCGTGACACATTGTACTTCATGATAGTCATAAATTTAAATCAATATATTTCACCTTTATTTGAGAAAAAATCCCAAATTTACAAAATAAATAAAAAAAAATCCTGCATTTTTAAATTTCAATTTCTTTACTTTTATAACAGATAGTGATACCTCATATAATAGTTATCACTTTACATTCCCCATATGTCTACTTCATGTTTGGATCATTTTGAAAATAACATTTTATTTTTTGGGGACGTTAGAAGGCTTAAAAGTTTGGAAGCAAATCTTTGTTAACCCTTTAGGTGTTCCACAAGAAATTAATGGAAAATGTAGATGAAATTTAAGAATTTCACTTTTTTGGCAGATTTTACATTTTTATCCATTTTTTCCAGTAGCAAAGCAAGGGTTAACAGCCAAACAAAACTCAATATTTATTACCCTGATTCTGCAGTTTACAGAAACACTCCACATGTAGTCAAAAACTGCTGTATGGCCAAACGGCAGGGCGCAGTAGGAAAGGAACGCCATATGGTTTTTGGAAGGCAGATTTTAGCTGAACTGGTTTTTAGATGCCATGTCCTATTTGAAGCCCCCATGATGCACCCCTACATTAGAAACTCAAAAGTGACCATATTTTAGAAACGACGGGATAAGGTGCCAGTTTTATTGGTACTATTTTGGGGTACATATGATTTTAAATTTCTCTATATTACATTTTTTGTGAGGCAAGGTAACCAAAAAAGTGATGTTTTGGCACCGTTTTTATTTTTTATTTTTAACAACATTCATCTGACAGGTTAGATCATGCGCTATTTTTATAGAGCAGGTTGTTACGGACGCAACAATATCAAATATGTCTACTTTCTATGATGTTTGTTTCAGTTTTACATAATAAAACTAAAATTTGGATTTTGTATCTCCATTTTCTGAACGCCCTATTTTCTTTCTTTATTTTTCTGCCGATCGTCTTGTGCAGGGGCTTGTTATTTGCAGGAAAAGTTGACGTTTTTATTGGTACCATTTTTGGGCACATATGATTTTTTGATCATGCATTATTACACTTTATAAGGCAAGGTGACCAAAAAATTGGTTGTTTTGGCGCAGTTTTTATTTATTTATTTTTACAGCGTTTACCTGAGGGATTAGGTCACGTGACTTTTATTTATTTAAGTTTTACACAATAATAGAATTTTTTAAACCGAAATAATGATATTTTAGTGTATCCATATTCTGGGAGCCATAGCTTTTTTTATTTTTTGACCAATTGTCTTAGGTAAGGACTCATTTTTTGCGAGATGAGGTGATGGTTTGATTGGTACTATTTTGGGGGGTATATGCCTTTTTAATCGCTTGGTGTTGCACTTTTTGTGATGTAAGGTGACAAAAATGGCTTTTTTTTACACAGTTTTTATTTTTTTATGGTGTTTATCGGATAGGGTGGATCATGTGATATATTTATAGAGCCGGTCATTACGGCCGCGGCGATACCTAATATGTGTGGGTTGTTGTTTTTCAGTTTTTTATTATAAAATAAGGGGAAAGGGGCGTTTTTTTCTTCTTTTTTTACTTTATTAATTTTATTACTTTATTAATTTTATTAACACTTTTTTTTTACTTTTTTTACTTTACTTTATTTCTGATGTTCACTTTTGAGGGTCTGATCCCCTCTGCAATGCATTACAGTACATCTGTATTGTAATGCATTGCCTGTTCGTGTACTACAGTGAGTAGTACACAAACAGGTTGCCTAGGAGACCCAGACTGAGGCTGGATCTCCTCGGCACCCGTAGAAGGCAGGTCCCGATGCCGTGCAAGGCATTGGGCAGCCTCTGCAAGGCATCAGGCTGCCTTCTGGCACATTGAGTCCCCACCGCAGCAGTGCAGGGACTTGATGCGCTCCATCACCCGACACAAATCCCTTCTATGTCGCGGTCAGTGCGGACCGTGGCATAGAAGGGGTTAATCCGCCGGCATCAGCTTTTACAGCGATCGCGGGAGGATACAGCAGGGGCCCAGCTACCAGGGACTGCCCGGGCCCGCCCGATCACCATGATAGTACGTGATGTGTCGGGAAGGGGTTAAACCATAGAAATAACAAATCTGATTTGGAAAGCAATTATGATTATTACAGGTAATATACAGTACAGACCAAAAGTTTGGACACACCTTCTCATTCAAAGAGTTTTCTTTATTTTCATGACTATGAAAATTGTAGATTCACACTGAAGGCATCAAAACTATGAATTAACACATGTGGAATTATATACATAACAAAAAAGTGTGAAACAACTGAAAATATTTCATTTTCTAGGTTCTTCAAAGTAGCCACCTTTTGCTTTGATTACTGCTTTGCACACTCTTGGCATTCTCTTGATGAGCTTCAAGAGGTAGTCACCTGAAATGGTTTTCACTTCACAGGTGTGCCCTGTCAGGTTTAATAAGTGGGATTTCTTGCCTTATAAATGGGGTTGGGACAATCAGTTGCGTTGTGGAGAAGTCAGGTGGATACACAGCTGTTAGTCCTACTGAATAGACTGTTAGAATTTGTATTATGGCAAGAAAAAAGCAGCTAAGTAAAGAAAAATGAGTGGCCATCATTACTTTAAGAAATGAAGGTCAGTCAGTCTGAAAAATTGGGAAAACTTTGAAAGTGTCCCCAAGTGCAGTCACAAAAACCATTAAGCGCTACAAAGAAACTGGCTCACATGCGGACCGCCCCAAGAAAGGAAGACCAAGAGTCACCTCTGCTGCGGAGGATAAGTTCTTCCGAGTCACCAGCCTCAGAAATCGCAGGTTAACAGCAGCTCAGATTAGAGACCAGGTCAATGCCAGACAGAGTTCTAGCAGCAGACACATCTCTAGAACAACTGTTAGGCGGAATGCACACAGCCGTTTTTCACGGCCGTGAGTGGTCCGTGGAACCGCGGCCTGGATTCCTGCTGAGAGCAGGAGCGCACGGCGTCATTGGTAGCTATGACGCCGTGCGCTCCCTGCTGCCGCCGCAATACAGTAATACACTGGTATGATCTTTACCTGTGTATTACTGTACTGTGGCGGCAGCAGGGAGCGCACGGCGTCATAGCAACCAATGACGCTGTGCGCTCCTGCTCGCAGCAGGAATCCAGGCCGCGGTTCCACAGACCGCTCACGGCCGTGAAAAACGGCCGTGTGCATTCGGCCTTAAGAGGAGACTGTGTGAATCAGGCCTTCATGGTAGAATATCTGCTAGGAAACCACTGCTAAGGACAGGTAACAAGCAGAAGAGACTTGTTTGGGCTAAAGAACACAAGGAATGGACATTAGACCAGTGGAAATCTGTGCTTTGGTCTGATGAGTCCAAATTTTAGATCTTTGGTTCCAACCACCGTGTCTTTATGGAACGCAGAAAAGGTGAACGGATGGACTCTACATGCCTGGTTCCCACCGTGAAGCATGGAGGTGGTGTGATGGTGTGGCGGTGCTTTGCTGGTGACACTGTTGGGGATTTATTCAAAATTGAAGGCATACTGAACCAGCATGGCTACCACAGCATCTTGCAGCGACATGCTATTCCATCAGGTTTGCGTTTAGTTGGACCATCATTTATTTTTCAACAGGACAATGACCCCAAACACACCTCCAGGCTGTGTATGAGCTATTTGACCATGAAGGAGAGTGATGGGGTGCTGCGCCAGATGACCTGGCCTCCACAGTCACCGGACCTGAACCCAATTGAGATGGTTTGGGGTGAGCTGGACCGCAGAGTGAAGGCAAAAGGGCCAACAAGTGCTAAGCATCTCTGGGAACTCCTTCAAGACGGTTGGAAGACCATTTCAGGTGACTACCTCTTGAAGCTCATCAAGAGAATGACAAGAGTGTGCAAAGCAGTAATCAAAGCAAAAGGTGGCTACTTTGAAAAACCTAGAATATGACATATTTTCAGTTGTTTCACACTTTTTTGTTATGTATATAACTCCACATGTGTTAATTCATAGTTTTGATGCCTTCAGTGTGAATCTACAATTTTCATAGTCATGAAAATAAAGAAAACTCTTTGAATGAGAAGGTGTGTCCAAACTTTTGGTCTGTACTGTATATCATAACAAATCCCTTCACACAAACTACACAGTAGTTCCCAAAGCAAAAACCACAAAGAAACACTGAACAAGACAAACAGAAAAGCCAGAAAAGAGGAGAAAGGAGAAGGAAAGAAAGAGGGTAAAAAAAATTGTTTTGCATGGCCTATAAGCCTTCTCATGCCAATTGAGGCGCTCTCCATAAGGAGACAGATAGTACCGCCGAAATCCTGACTTGGTCTTTTACCCAGTTAAGCCAGTACTCTCTGCTCTGCACTGATGAGGGGCAAACACCCGAAACAGCTGTCTGCAGATGAGATGCTGGCTTATTTATTATCCAAGTCATGCCTCAAGGCCTATTTAAAGGTCGATCATTGACTTAGGATAGCTGCCTTACTTCTGGTGGCATCAGCAGCAGAGCTTGTTAAGAGCTCATTTGCATCCCTTTTTTGTTAAAGTGGAAACACATGCAGGCTATATGAACTATGAAAAAATATTAGACCTGAATTTATCTGAAATTTAGCATGAGTACCTTTGAATGAGGCAGCGAAATCCTCCATTCCCATAATCTCCTGTATCTTGTTAAACCATAAAGAAATGGTGTTACCAGGTGATAACTGGGAATCCACATGTCAGCACTAGGCACTGCTAAGCGGTGTACTAGCTGTCTGTGGGCCAAATCATAGTATTTTAACCACCTAGGTGTTACCAGGTGATACCTGGCGGACCCGCATGTTGGGCATAGGCATTGCTGAGTGGTGTGCCAGCTGTTTGTAGGAAGGGACACAGCTGGGTGGCATGTCCCTCATTGTAGACAAGTAACTGCAGATGGCCAGTGGCTGAGGGTACTTTGACACTAGCGTTATTCTTCTCCGGTATTAAGTTCCGTCCTAGGGGCTCAATACCGGCAAAAAAATTATCAGTTTTATCCTAATGTTTTCTGAATGGAGAGCATTCCGTTCAGTATGGATCAGGATGTCTTCAGTTAAGTCACTCTTACGGTATTTGGCCGCTGCGGTATTCTCTCTGTACAAAATTCAGTAACACTTGCCGGAATGCCGGATCCGGCATTATTTTCTATTAAAATGCATTAATGCTGGATCCGGCACCAAGTGTTCCGGAAAAACGGATCCGGTATTAGAGAGACGGATCCGGTATTAGAATGCATTTGTGAGACGGATCCGCATCCGAATCGTCTACAAATGCTATCCGTTTGCATACGGATTTCCGGATACGGCAGGCAGTTTCGGCGATGGAACTGCCTGCCAGAATCCAACAATGCAAATGTGAAAGTACCCTGACTCAGAAACCTAGTTTCAGTTGAGGTAGTTCGGCCGATGTAAATCTGTACTATGTAGAGGGAGGTTAGCATACACGCTCCTGTAGGAAAATAGTACAAGTTAGTCATAGCAGAAGGTTGTATTACATGACTTTGGTCAAAGGTTAATGAAGAGTAGTTATTATTACACTGCAGATCAATACACACATTAACACAGTAACCAACATCTACGGAGGCTGAGGCTCACATCGCACAGTATGCATTAGGAAAAACATGCAAAGTGAGAGCATTAAAGCAAGGAAAAAAAACTATTAGGTATACACAAACCAAATGTACAACAAGATTTTTAGCAACCACTTAAGTACCAAGCCAGCTGTCTTGGGTGGGTTAGGAATTTAAATTGGTAGCAGGTGGAGCCAACACTCCAAGTAAGCTGGCTGAGCGAATTGTCGGAGGAAGTCACATTAGTGTTAGGTGGGCTCAGTTCAAAAATTAAGTGAAATATCCTTTTAAGAAAATAGGTCAATACTCTCCGACCAGCTAAAATATGGATCACCTTCATTTTATGTACAGTCTGTTATGTATAATTGTAGCATTATAGTAGTGCGTAGCACCCTATATGTAGGAGGAGGAGCACGATTATATTTTGTGATCAGGCAGAGGTTGTGTCTTGTACGCAGACTGTGCCCATTTTTATTACTATTGAGTATAATTAATATAATATCTGTATGGAAGAAGAGCCATATTGTCAGGCCCAGAATGCTAAGCTACTGGATCAAATTTTGGGGTGTCTGGCCTCATGATGTCTCAACCTGTGGCATGTGATTGGTTGCAGCGGTCATATATCCCTAAATTGGCACATTATCAGTGGACCAGGGAACAAAAAGCGACATGGGTTCAGGCAGGGTATCTGTGAGGTGAGTACTGCTTTTTTATGTTTGAACAGCACCCTCAGCACCTTTGTTTCCTAAAAATCCCCTTTAACCACCTCAGCTCCCCTAGCTTAAACCCCCTAATGACCAGACCACGTTTTACAATTCTGCACTTAATACTTTCACGGTTTATTGCTCGGTCATACAACTTACCACCCAAATGAATTTTACCTCCTTTTCTTCTCACTAATAGAGCTTTCATTTGGTGGTATTTCATTGCTGCTGACATTTTTACTTGGCAAAAAAATGTCATTTTTCACTTTCGGTTGTAATTTTTTTTTAAAAAAACTACATTTCTATATAAATTTTTCTCTAACTTTATTGTTCTACATGTCTTTGATAAAAAAAAAAATGCAATAAGTGTATATTTATTGGTTTAGGTAAAAGTTATAGCGTTTACAAACGCAAAAAAGTGAATTTCCGCATTTTGAAGCAGCTCTGACTTTCTGAGCACCTGTCATGTTTCCTGAGGTTCTACAATGCCCAGACAGTAGAAACACCCCACAAATGACCCCATTTCGAAAGTAGACACCCTAAGGTATTCGCTAATGGGCATAGTGAGTTCATGGAAGTTTTTATTTTTTGTCACAAGTTAGCGGAAAATGATTATTTTTATTTTTTTTATTTTTTGTTTTTACAAAGTCTCATATTCCACTAACTTGTGACAAAAGATAAAATTTTACATGAACTAACCATACCCCTCACGGAATACCTTGGGGTGTCTTCTTTCCAAAATGGGGTCACATGTGGGGTATTTATACTGCCCTGGCATTTTAGGGGCCCTAAAGCGTGAGAAGTAGTTTGGAATCCAAATGCGTAAAAATGCCCTGTGAAATCCTGAAAGTACTCATTGGAATTTGGGCCCCTTCTTGCCCTACTTCTTCTGAGTACGGCGATACCACATGTGTGACACTTTTTTGCAGCCAAGATGCGCAATCTTGGCTGCAAAAAAGTGTCACACATGTGGTATCGCCGTACTCAGAAGAAGTAGGGCAATGTGTTTTGGGGTGTATTTTTACATATACCCATGCTGGGTGAGAGAAATATCTCTCTAAAAGACAACTTTGTATACAAAAAAATGGGAAAAGTTGTCTTTTAAATACCCCACAAGTGACCCAATTTTGGAAAGAAGACACCCCAAGGTATTCCGTGAGAGGCATGGCGAGTCCCTAGAATATTTTTTTTCGTTTTTTCTCACAAAGTCTCCCTTTCCGCTAACTTGTGACAAAAAGTTCAATCTTTCATGTACTTTCCGAAATGGGGTCATTTGTGGGGTATTTATACTGCCCTGGCATTTTAGGGGCCCTAAAGCGTGAGAAGAAGTCTGGAATATAAATGTCAAAAAAAAATTACGCATTTGGATTCCGTGAGGGGTATGGTGAGTTCATGTAAGATTTTATTTTTTGTCACAAGTTAGTGGAATATGAGACTTTGTAAGAAAAAAAAAAATATATGAATTTTCGCTAACTTGTGGCAAAAAAAATAAAAATCTTCTATGAACTCGCCATGCCCCTCAAAAGTGATCTTTATAACGCCGCAGCGATTTTACTGTGTTTTTGCAGTGATTAGAAAAAAATAATTCTGTCACTGCAGTGGGGTGGACTGAACGCAGGTGTGCACACAAGATCAGGCCTGATCGGGCGAACACTGCGTTTTTTGTAAAGCCTATAGAACATGTCCTATTCTTGCCCGCATATGCGGAAAGCACATTGCCGGTGTCTGTGCTTTGCGGATCCGCGGATCCCTGGATCCGCAAAACACATACGGACATCTGAATGGAGCCTTACAGGGGGGTGATCAGGGAGTCTATATGGATCCTTGGATCCGCAAAACACATACGGACGTCTGAATGGAGCCTTACGGGGGGGTGATCAGGGAGTCTATATGGATCCGTGGATCCGCAAAACACATACGGATGTCTGAAAGGAGCCTGACAGGGGGGTGATCAGGGAGTCTATATGGGGTGATCAGGGGTTAATAAGTGACAGGGGGGGTGTAGTGTAGTGTAGTGTGGTGATTGGTGCTACTTATTACAGAGCTGCCTGTGTCCTCTGGTGGTCGATCCAAGCAAAAGGGACCACCAGAGGACCAGGTAGCAGGTATATTAGACGCTGTTATCAAAACAGCGTCTAATATACCTTTTTGGGGTTAAAAAAAAAATATCGCATCTACAGCCTGCCAGCGAATAATCGCCGCTGGCAGGCTGTAGATGCACTCGTTTATCTCTGGATCCTGTGAACGTGCGCTCCTGTGTGCGCGCGTTCACAGGAAATCTCGCCTCTCGCGAGATGACGTTCCGGCACGTCCAGGAGGAATAACAGGGCCGCCGCCAAGACGCAATCCTGCGTGCGGCGGTCCTGAGGCGGTTAAACGGGTTCTCCAGGAATTAAGAAAATGAAAATACTTAAATATTACTTAATTATAAATATATTCCCAAATACCTTTCATTAGTTATAATGGCTCGTTTTGTCTGGGAAACAATCAGGGGAAATAAAATGGCCGCCGTCCATTGGTGCATACAAAAGCTGTCCTAATTACACAGCAGGACAGGTTACAACACTGAGCTAAACAGCTGCCTTATTTTCCTGTCCTATTGTCAGGGATTATGATCCTGAATACATTTTAATATGATCTTCAGCTGAATCTCTATAGGAATAAAGTCCATGTGGAGACATGAAGTACAGAGAGGAGGTGGGGGTGTAGACAATGAGCAGCAGCACTTGTACGTAGTCTCCATTACCACAGCTCCACATTACCTGTCCTGTCTGTCCTCTCAGTACTTCATGTCTCCTCATGAACTCCATTCCCACAGGGATTCAGCTGAAGTTCTTGTTAGCTTAATTCAGGATCATAATCCCTGACAAGTAGAGCAGAGAGGAGGATGAGGCAGCTCTACCTCACTGTTCTGAAGTAACTGTTGAAGTATCTGCTGGGTTATTAGGACAGGTTTTGTGTGTACTAGTAGGATGGCACATTTTATTTCTCTTGATGATTGCTCCCTAGACAAAACAAGCCATTATAACTAGAGATGTTTGGGAATATATTTATAATGAAGTAATATTTAAGTATTTTCATTTTCTTAATTCCCAGAGAACCCCTTTAAGGCCACAGATAATTTTTTGTTTTTGAGTTGTCACTGCTCAGGCTGTGCTTGCACACTATAGGAAAAATCACCAGCCTATGTGCAGTCTCACAGTCCCAGAGAGGCTGACACTTTTTCCTACAGTGTCAAGTACAACCACCACTGCTGGATTCCAGTGGTCGTAATCATGGAAACGAGCAGTGTATAATGTGATGGAAAAATGAATCAAGCCAGCAAAGGAAGCAATATTGATAATAACAATACAAACAGTAAGTGGCTTGTACTAACTCCCTCTACATAAGAAAATGCTATTTGCTGAAGTGAGAATACCCCTTTTTCTATGAGTTTGTAATGATCAATATAAAAATTGATGTTCATTAGTGTAATATATTATTACACTAATGATTGACCTTTAAAGATTACTAACAAAGATGTCCCAAAATACATTAGACAAAATAAAATATAGTGCATTAATAAACCGCCTTAAGCTACTTTCACACGCGCTGTGAAGATCCAGCAGGCAGTTCCGTCGCCGCATCCGGAAATCCGTATGCAAATGGATAGCATTTGTAGACAGATCCGGATTCGTCTAACAAATGCATTGAAACACCGGATCCGTCTCTCCAGTGTCATCCGTAAAAACGGATCCAGTATTTTTAATTTTTTTTGTATTTTTAAAGGTAAAGACCTTTAAAAATAAATAAATAAATAAAAATACTGGATGCGCATGCGCAGACCGTAAAAACAGATTAATGCATTTCAATGGAAAATAATTAGCAGGCACCCTGGGACAATGCGTCCTGTGACCCCCCGTATCGGCGATCGCCGCAAACCGTCAATTCAGACCTGCGGTTTGCAGCTTTTACAGGTTGTTGCGGCGGGCGGCGCTGCCATCGGGTCCTCGTGCGGCTGTAATGGGGACCCGATGGCATGGAAGGCACCGGGATGCCTTCCTTAGGCATCGGTGCTGCCTTCCGGTGACGAGCCTGTGAGATCGAGCCCCCTGGATCTCACAGGCAGGAAGCTGTATGAGTAATGCACACTGTATTACTCATACAGCCAATGCATTCCATTACAGAAGTATTGGAATGCATTGTAAAGGGGATCAGACCCCCAAAAGTTGAAGTGTCAAAGTGGGACAAAAAATAAAGTGAAAAAAAATAGTTGAAAAAAGAAAGTTTTCCCCCCAAAAAATAAAAAGTTTCAAGTAAAAAAAAACTAAAACGTCATTTCCTCCAAATAAATTGGTAAAAAATAGGGGGGGAAAAAAGTTGACATATTAGTTATCGCCGCATCTATATCGACCGGCTCTATAAACATATCACATGACCTAAAAAAAAAAGACTGTGCTAAATAAACAATTTTTTTTGTCACCTTACATCACTAAAAGTACAACAAGCAAGCAATTAAAAAGGCGTATGCCCAGCAAAATAGTACCAATCTAACCGTCACCTCATCCTGCAAAAAATGAGCCCCTACCTAAGACAATCGCCCCCCCCCAAAAAAAAAAACTATGGCTCAGAATATGGAGACACTAAAACATCATTTTTTTGGTTTTCTAAAAGCTGTTATTGTGTAAAACTTAAGTAAATAAAAAAAGTTAACATATTAGGTATCGCCGCATCCGTAATAACATGCTCTATAAAAATAAACTAAAACTCAGCACATTTCTAATTGGTTATTTATCTGTGTCTGAATCCTCTTGAGATATTCACTATTTCGCAACTATATCTTTCATTAGACACTTCAATCCACAACTATGTCATTCCGAGGACCTTATCATTCGTAGGGTCATTATAATCAGGGCTGGCGCTTCCATATAGGCAAGAGGGGCAATTGCCCCCGGGCCCCCGATTCCTTAGGGGCCCCCAAGACCACCACCCGACACCGGCGCCGGCCCACAACTAACGGCAGGTGACAGGGAGATGAACGCGTCCATTGTGGAAGAGTTCATCTCCATAGTCATCTGTATCGCCGTCCTCAAGACAGCAATACAGATGGTTGTGCTGTGGGGCAGGGGAGGGAGAGGTGTCTCCCTTCCCTGTTCCTCTGATAGGCTGCGGGCCTTTTGCCGGCAGCCTATCAGAGGCCGCTGCAGGCGCGCTGCCTAAGCTGTACAGCGCGGGACGCAGGCCAGAAGAGGCCTGCAGCGCATTGCTGTGTGAGGGAGGTAAGTATAAGTGTGGTTTGTTACTGCCACATGGGGGGAGCGGGAGGCACTTGCTACTAGCACATGGGGATGGGGGGTTGGCATTTGTTACTGGCACATGGGGGCATGGAGAGGCACTTGTTACTTGCACATGGGGGGGCATGGAGAGGCACTTGCTACTGGCACATGGGGTGGAAGAGAGGCACTTGATACTGGCACATTATTATGGGGCACTATGGGGGCTTCTACTGAGGCCACAAAGAAGGTGTATTTTATATGGGGGGCTCTGTGTGGTACTAGTATTATCTGTTTCTGCAGTATAGTATTGGGGAGCACAGTGGCACAGTATTGGGGGTAGTAGGATGATTTGTCCAGAAGATGGAAGAGTAGTAAACTAAGATATTTTTTGTTGTCAAACTGCAGAGACGGAAAATGGTGACAAAATGGTGGTCTGGTCTAAAGGTCTGAAAGGAGAAGACGAGGACAGAGAACATCTACATCAAAGGAGATGTCACTGGATGTAAGAGGTATGGGGCGCTGTATTTCTGTAGTGATGGGGGTAACGTTAAAGTCAGCAAGTTTCATGTGGGGGGGGCCTTATTGTTTTTCGCCCCAGGGCTCCATTTCACCTAGAACCGGCCCTGATTATAATAGTTCCGACATACTGTTATTGGACTGTACTCACAGTTGAGATGTGCAGGGTACTTTTCTGTAATGGCCCAAATGTGGGCGCTTACCTCTCCCTATATTCGAAGAGCGGTTGGGTGTCCAACGTGTGAGTTCGGCGTCACACCTATCCTGCTCTATGCTTCCATTATGGACTTCTCGCGAGAATGGAAGGACGTCTCCTTGTTGTTCTCACGTAGTCTTCTGTAGTGAGAGGTATTTAATATAAGTCTACTTACTTTGGGTCTTTTACAGTTTTTTATTGCATGGCCATGCTTATATTTTGTCCAGGTCGTTTTCAAACCAGCGTATATAAAAACCAGACGCGTTTTGAGGTGAATCTCTACCTCTTCCTCAGTGGTTATGTTCAAATTGCATAGACCTGGTCTTTTATACTAAGGCTCTAAAATTTAGACCATTGCGGTTTTTCTGCGTTTTTGATGCATTTTCTTTATATATATGCGTTTTTTTGCACATGATTGCTAAATAGGTTGATGATAATAATCTATAAATGTATATGTTGTTATAGCATCCATTTGGGTAATATTATCATGAAATAGGAAGATGTGTCATCCATTTGGGTCATATTGTCATTGGATGGAAAGATATGTTCCAGTCAGACCCAAAATATAACTTATCACCTATAGTGACCTGGGGTATTGGGGTGGAGGGGGAGAATGGGCACAGTATTGGGGCTGGCAGCAGGATGACACTGTGGGGACACCAGGATGGGGGGGTTGATGGAAAAACTGAGAAATCTAACGTGTCTGTGTTACAACCTCTGTAGAGACAAGATGCAGCTGAAATAATTTTTCATGGTGGTCTAACAGAGGAGAAGAGGAAAGAGAAGGTCTACATGACAGGCGATGTCCCTTGATGTAAGAGGAATGTGGTCAAGTATGGGGGGGTGCCAGAGAAAGGACCCGCCCCGGGTGCCAAACACCCTAGGCACGCCACTGCCGCCAGATGGTGTTTGAGGTACCCTTGGTGGAATGAGTTTTTAGGTGCCTTGGAGGCAGGGTCCCTGGTGTTCGTGACACCAGCACCGCAAGGTGCATTGAGAGATAGCATAAGGAGGATGAGGAGTCAATTGTTATAAACAACAGAACCTTTACTTGATGAGGTTTGCCTTGATATAGGCGAAATCCATACAGATAATGCCTTGATACAGAGAAAGGTATGCAAGCTGCGACTTCATACAACAGGCACGGTGTGACAGTGATAGCTGGCAGGTTCCAACTCAGAGAGATGCTATTTTCCTTTAACTCATCTCACTTGCTTCAGGGGTTCAGCCTTTCGGGTACTTGGATCTTACTCTAATCTTGAATTTAGCACTTGGCAACCAACAGGGCAGTCTCCCTAGCGGCAGGCATCAGTCTTCTGATCCGTTATTGGCACAAGTTGCTTCCATACCATTAATCCACTTAGTCTCTGACTCCAGGACAGTGGCACTACAAATAGGTGATCCAG
Organism: Bufo gargarizans; assembly: GCF_014858855.1. Classification (NCBI taxonomy): domain Eukaryota; kingdom Metazoa; phylum Chordata; class Amphibia; order Anura; family Bufonidae; genus Bufo; species Bufo gargarizans. Next base: position 336,554,633 of record NC_058081.1, on the reverse strand, counting down.
TAATACTTTCTTGCCTTACTCCTGGGTAGTACCCAGGGGCACACAGCTTAAGTTACATACTCTCCACTAACTGTCAACTCCTTTCCTACCACTGAGCTGCCCTATATAAAGGATGGGACAGCACCACCTAGTGGAGAATGTTTGCAAGTGCAGTTACCAGCCTGTTGTAAGGAATCAGCAGCTTAATACATTGCAATTGACAATGGAAATTAATGACATCTCATAAGTATGAAGTGTCCCCTTTTTCACACATAGTGGGACACTGCAAATGCCCCTATAGAGCCCCCAGTAATCACCCTATATTGCCCCCAGTAGTATGCTCCCCAAGTGGCCAAAAGTAAAAATAATAATAAATAAATAAAAACATACCTCACGTTTCATGCACCAACTTCGGTACAGGCCGCAGGCCTCTTCCAGCCTGCGGCCTGAGATGCTTGTATCCCGATGAAGGTGATCATGATTACATCAGTGTGCCACCTGCGACCCAAATCAGGCAGTCACAGTGATGCCACCTCTTTGTGACTGCCTGCACTATTCACACACCACCCCATAGGCTTCAACCGTATGCAAAGGAAGGGGCAGGAGCCATTGGCTCCCATACTCCACTGCAGTATTCAACGTTATCCTGTTCTGAGGTGAGAGTAATGCCTCATTCACACATCAGTATTTTGGTCAGTGATTTCCATCAGTGACTGAGCCAAAACCAGGTGCAGATCTTTCCCTTACACCTTATTTCTGTAGAGGCTCCAATCCTGGTTTTTGCTCACAATCACTGATGGAAATCACTGACCAAAACACTGACGTGTAAATGAGGCTTAAAGGGGTATTCCCCTATTGTCTAATAGGTGCAACGAAAATGGAGCAGGGAGAGCTGTGGTTGGAGGACCCTGGATTTATCGGGGTCCGTCCACCACCAAGCGATACTCCCCGCTGCTCCTATAGAAGTGAAAGGGCGCGCACCCCGGCCCCTGCTCCCACACTTTTCTATGTGGCAGACGGAAATAGCCGAGCCAGCGCTCAGCTATTTACGGCAGCCCCATAGAAATGAATAGAGGGCGGTTGCACATGCGCTGTGCGCCCTCCATTCATTTCCTCCGCTCTCATTGTAGGTGTGGGTACCAGAGGTGGGACCCGCACCTATCAGACAAAGGAGGCATATCCTAGCGATATGCCCCATTGTCTGAGATGGCAAAACCCTTTTAAGCCTGTATCCTATTGGTGTGGGCATTGTGTCACAAATAGACATTCCCCCTGTGTCACATGACCGCAACTTATACCATCACATGGTGCAGTTTTTTTTAAAATCTTCTCTATTGACTAACCTTTAACTTATAAGGATATTCACAATCATGGGCATTTTTATCAGCACTTTTTACACAACATCCACAGTTTACGACACATTTAACAAAGAACACACTATTTATAAATATGGCACAAAATTAGAATGGTATAGGCAAAAATATTCTGTCACAAAATGCAACACTAATAATATATCTCCGCCATTGTTCCAAGCTACATCTGTGTCCACCTTTCTGCCATTCTTGAGTGGAGAGCCACATATACCACTCACTCAGGGCCGGCCTTTGGGGTGTCCTGAAACACACAGCTTAATACTGTGATTGTGTTTCATGTAAATTGTGCTTGTATATGAGTTCCAATAAAGTTGCATAGGGTGGGGGAAGTTCTAAGAAGCCTCCCAGGGCTGACTCCGCTTTACACACAGTACAGAGGAGAAGGAGGTCAGTGTGTGTGATGTCTGAGGACAAAGCTGCACCTCAGCAGCCATCTTGGAGAGTTGCAAAAAATCCAAAGTTAATTCCATGTACCAGCCCATAGAAGGGAAAGATTACAGAAGAGCCAGGCAACTCAGAGAGGGAGTGAGAATATTGGCAAAGGAAGGTAACTGTCGTTTATTAGGCTCTAGTCTCCTTTGCATTAGGTAGAGGGATTCTAAGTTACCAGCTGCCCACCATAGAAAAGGACAGAAAGGCCACCTGTCAGGAGATAGTATTCCTAGAGAGGATACAGAAGTATATGATTATACAGTACAGCAGAGATAGTACATCCCTCCAGCCTGGAGGAACAAGGGAGAAAGATTGATTGTCAGAGAAAACTGACCCTTATGCAACTTCTGGGAACTAGTCTGAATCAATGTAAAAGCTGCCTTGCTGTAAATGACTTTTGCATACATTGATGTATGACATTTGGATCAGCTTCAGTAAAGTACTGGGAGTTTGTTAAGAAACTTGGTCTCCTTATTCCACATCATCCTAATTGCACCTCACGGTGTTGGCGTCACGAACACAGAGTCCCAGACACTAAAGCACCCTAAGCATACCCATTACCATCAAGGGCACCTCAACTTCCATCTGGCTGGTGTTTCCTGCAATAGAAAGTGCCCCGGAGGATTTAGTGCTGTCTTCCTCATCACTGCACGCCGGCCCGGAGCTGCAAAACCGTGAGTACTACCCCATCAGCCCACCATGCACTCACATACTGCCACTGCGGTCCGGTCCGCTGCATAATGTTGACGGTCACGAACAGGATTCAAATCCTTTGTGCCTTAGTATAAACATGTATAATGTGCTCTCAGATCACTGCTGAATCTTACAGCATCTGTAAAAACCCCATACAAGTGAGTATATTGCATTTATTTGCTACAGGGTCTTGCAGACACAGGGTCTTGCAGACACGTGGCGCAGAAGTGGATTCGAGAGCCCAGGAATCGGACTCAGAGGAGCCAACCCTTAAAGATGTAATGCATGCTATTGCCAAATGTGGCGAATCGTTGAACATTCTTACAGTACAGGTGGGAGCAATAAAAGAGGACATCACCATTGTTAGACACTACTTAAAGAAACTCGCTGAATGCACAACAGCCCTGGAAGATCGTATGGGAAATGTGGAGGACGCCATACAACCACTCAAAAGACATGTAATGGAACATGCACGAAGGTTGGACTCAGTGGCAGCCAAGCAAGATGACAATGTGCGGATGGTAGGGGTGCCCAAGAAGGTAGAGGGGGTGAACCCCACATAATTCTTTGGAGCATGGCTGATGTAAAAGTTTGGAGTGGAGACTTTGACTGCACTATTTGCTGTTGAAAGACCACACAGAGTCCCAACTCGCCCATTACCACCGGGCGCGCCACCACGGCCTGTGCTAATGAAGATTTTACACTATAGAGATCGAGACATTATTCTTAGAAAAGCTAGAGACTTGCCTGAACTCTCCATCAATGGTCACAAGGTGTCGCTCTTTCCTGATTATTCCCTAGAGGTATAGAAGAGAAAGGCGAGATTTCTGGACGTAAAGCATCGCTTGAGGGCGCTCAACATCCCATATCCCATGCTGTACCCAGCAAAACTTAGGGTGGTTGCCCTAGGTTCCACCAGCTTTTTTGAAGAATCAAAAAAGAGGCGATGAGATGGCTGGATCGGCATTAACGCCAGTTAAGAGAAGACAGGAACTGTCCTCATACACGTTAGCACAGTGTGTAATCTGACATGTAGCTAAACCCTCTGTCTTGATAAGAAGAGAAAACTGTACTGCTTTGACCTTCTCTTTATTGATAGTAGATTGACAGGAAAGGTTAAACTACAGAATAAAACAGTAGTATTTTAGAACCTAAATATCCATGGTGCATGGCATGAATAAAGAATATCTGCTATACATGCAGTACATGAGATAATACAATGATAATAAGCTATCAATACAAGAAACATAATAAACTACAGTAAATGTCACACAGATAGTGTTCTTACTGACTATGCTTGAAAACAGGCAGAATAACAGATCATGGGGCAGGAAAACCAGTGAGAGAGTGTGGCTCCTGAGACATAAGATGGCTACTGCTTGCAATACAAGCACAACACTAGAAAGAACCAGGAACTACCCACAATGCCCAGGGACTCCGATAATGCATAGGAAAAACAGGCTGGATGCAATACATGAACTCATCAGTAGATGGTGCTGTTACCATACAATATAATGCAAACGAATTACAACACAGGTAAATGCAATGTCAAACTGATAAACACACAAAACAACTGGATCTGCATCTGGGGACAGAACAGGGGGCCTGCTGGGAAGATCAGCACTTTAAATTGCCTTTCCAGAGGCACGGTTTAGGGACATTATTGGTTTACAACCTGGGGCAGATATGAGGTTTTGAGAAGTAGAATAAGGGTTCGTGCTAGAACCTGAGAGCACGACGTATACCTGCCTCTGACTCTGTGGAGTTACACGAGGGGCTCATTTATGTTACTATGGGATGTATATGGCTAGTTCGCTGAGACTTTTAAGCTGGAATGTCAGGGGGTTAAAGGAAGCCAATAAAAGGAGGGCTATTATGGGTAGTATGAAACAATACCAACCTCTGAGATGTTGCCTTCAAGAAACACACCTAATGGAGGACCAGACCCACTTACTCACTCCCCAGTGGGCAGGGCACTGCTATCATGTGTGAGGATTTGCTCTGGTAGGCAGGGTAAGCGGACGCAGTACAGAGGCAAAACGAGTTCGTAAATCAAAATTTCAGTGTTTTTTTTCACACAAAAGGCAAAAGAGAAACAACTCATTACAGCCTTGGTGTTAATTCACACAATGAAAAGTCCATAGAACAGACACGCCACCTTGCTAGCCGTTTTATCCCCAGCAGTCCACAGCAGGCTTTAGGGGGCCTGTTTCCCAGCGTGCAGCCCTCATGCGGCTCTCAACCTTCCAGCACAGCACCATGCTTCAGATCCCAAAACAGAGACTCAGCTGCTGAGCCCAGCTGCCAATTTAAAGGACAGCCAGGTGCTGCCAAAACCTGGACCGTCACTTAAACTCCGGTCCAAGATTTGATCTCACCTGGCTGGAAATCAGCCCAGCCGGCCATGTTGGGAGGAAAATACCTGCCTTCCCAAACAAAACCCCTTGCTATGTCACACATGCCACCTCCTCTGCCTATGCAAGAAGAGTAAGTGTCCTTATCCATAGGAACATAGCATTTGAATGTATATCTAAAAACATAGATGAGGAGGGGCGATATATGTCTGCAAGGCAAAATATTTATTATAGTAGGCATCTATATCCCGCCCAGTGGCGTACCGACAATAGAGGCAGACCACGCAGCTGCTATGGGGCCCGAGAGGGAAGGGGGCCCGGCAGTAGAGTAAAGGCTCCGCTAATTACACCATCTGGGCTTCCATCTCGAGTCCCTACCACTGGATGGGGCCCGCCTTCTGGTTCCCGGCTACCCTGCCTGCAGGTCCTAATGAGCGTTCTTTCTTCTCTACTCTCTGCTGGGTTGGCCAATGAGCATAAGCAATGCTAGCAGAGCCTGCTGTTTGTTGGCTGGCCTAGCACCCAGCAGAGAAATGTGTTACCTGAATTTATCTGCAAGCATGGAGGCAGTAGCTGTGCTCTAATGACGCACTGTAACCTAGGTGATCCAGGCACCAGACAGCTCCTCCACAAGTAAGTACAGAGCCGGCACTTGATCTTTAGCTAAATGTATCCCCCGCTCTACATCAGTCCCTCATTTCAAACTGCGGGCCAGTGAGTGATGACTTCACCAGTGGCGTAACTACCGGGGAAGCAGGGGAAGCAGCTGCTTCGGGGCCCGGGCTGCCAAGGGGGCCCAGCGCCCCAGCAGCGTGTGTGACGTTTATTTTCAAGTTAGTTAAATATCGTGTTCAGGGCCCCTTCACAGCAGCCGCTAGTGTGATCTAACCTTACTGTCTGCTAAAGTCTCCTGGTCTGGGATTCAAACCCACAACCTCCAATCTATCAGTGAATCGGTGGCAAAGCATTTACCCTCACAGCCATAAAGGCTGCATTACAACTGACTGGGGGGAAAAAAAAAAAATACATCTATACACATGACAGCTGCCCAAACACACCTAGCACTGCTATATCTGTACATGACAGCTGTCCCTGCACACTCAGCTCTGCTATATCTCTATATATGACAGCTGCCCCAGGAAACCCAGCTCTACTACATCTATACACATGACAGCTGCCGAAACACAGCCAGGTCTGCTATATCTATACACATGACAGCTGCCCCCAACACACCAGGCACTGCTATATCTCTATATGACAGCTGTCCCAGCACACTCAGCTCTGCTATATCTCTATATATGACAGCTGCCCCCGCAAACCCAGCTCTACTACATCTATACACATGACAGCTGCCGAAACACAGCCAGCTCTGCTACATCTATACACATGACAGCTGCCCCCAACACACCAGCACTGCTATATCTCTATATGACAGCTGTCCCAGCACACTCAGCTCTGCTATATCTCTATATATGACAGCTGCCCCAGCAAACCCAGCTCTACTACATCTATACACATGACAGATGCCTAAACACACCCAGCTCTGCTACATCTATACACATGACAGCTGCACCAGCACATTCAGCTCTACTATATCTCTATATATGACAGGGGGGCACTTGCAGAAAGGGGGGAGAGGATCACTATGGGGGAATTTACTGGGGGCACTATATAGGGGTATTTTATACTGGCACATTATGGAGGCACTATGGGGACATTAGCTCAACTGGGGGCATTACAAGGGGGTATTTTTGCACTGTCACATTATAAGGAGAATTATTACTACTGGGGGGGGGGCATTATGGTGGGTTTTATTACTGCCCCATGGTATGACCCCCTAGTAGCAGCACCGGCCTCTCCCTGCTCTGCTATCCCTCTGCCCCTTCTCCAAATCCTTATTATAAAATCTTTCTCATTAGGATAAAACACAACATCAGCTCCGCCGAGCCCCCGGCCAAGTGTGGAAGTGGCGTCCGAGATCCCCAAGGGCCAAGCCAAGTAACTGTAAGTGTTCATGTGGAGTATGTTTATGTTATGCACATATAGCCTACACTGTGCCCCACAATATACAGTATACCTCTATACTGTGCCCCACAATGTACAGTATACCTCTATACTGTGCCCCACAATGTACAGTATACTGCTACACTGTGCCCCACAATATACAGTATACCTCTACACTGTGCCTCACAATATACAGTATACTGCTACTGTGCCACACAATATACAGTATACCTCTACACTGTGCCACACAATATACAGTATACCTCTACACTGTGCCTCACAATATACCGCTACACTGTGCCACACAATATACAGTATACCACTACACTGTGCCTCACAATATACCTCTACACTGTGCCACACAATATACAGTATACCGCTACACTGTGCCTCACAATATACCTCTACACTGTGCCACACAATATACAGTATACCGCTACACTGTGCCACACAATATACAGTATACCTCTATACTGTGCCACACAATATACAGTATACCGCTACACTGTGCCAAAGGAGTGGGGTTTACACAGGAGGAGGGAGGTGCGAAGCGCGCTGAGGGGGGCCCTTACAAATATTTGCTGTGGGGCCCAGTCACTTCTAGTTACGCCCCTGGACTTCACCTTGACACTACAAGGAGTAACAGCCATGGTCTGCTTGCTGAAGTCTCTACTGCCATCTGACAGTCCTTAGCTGAGCAGGTTAACCCCTGCTATTCTGGCCTTGAGGTTATCCAGCATGCATGCTTGCAAATACTTTGTAGACTATACACTACGTGCAGAATTATTAGGCAAATGAGTATTTTGACCACATCCTCCTCTTTCTGCATGTTGTCTTACTCCAAGCTGTATAGGCTCGAAAGCCTACTACCAATTAAGCATATTAGGTGATGTGCATCTCTGTAATGAGAAGGGGTGTGGTCTAATGACATCAACACCCTATATCAGGTGTGCATAATTATTAGGCAACTTCCTTTCCTTTGGCAAAATGGGTCAAAAGAAGGACTTGACAGGCTCAGAAAAGTCACAAATAGTGAGATATCTTGCAGAGGGATGCAGCACTCTTAAAATTGCAAAGCTTCTGAAGCGTGATCATCGAACAATCAAGCGTTTCATTCAAAATAGTCAACAGGGTCGCAAGAAGCATGTGGAAAAACCAAGGCGCAAAATAACTGCCCATGAACTGAGAAAAGTCAAGCGTGCAGCTGCCAAGATGCCACTTGCCACCAGTTTGGCCATATTTCAGAGCTGCAACATCACTGGAGTGCCCAAAAGCACAAGGTGTGCAATACTCAGAGACATGGCCAAGGTAAGAAAGGCTGAAAGACGACCACCACTGAACAAGACACACAAGCTGAAACGTCAAGACTGGGCCAAGAAATATCTCAAGACTGATTTTTCTAAGGTTTTATGGACTGATGAAATGAGAGTGAGTCTTGATGGGCCAGATGGCTGGATTGGTAAAGGGCAGAGAGCTCCAGTCCGACTCAGACGCCAGCAAGGTGGAGGTGGAGTACTGGTTTGGACTGGTATCATCAAAGATGAGCTTGTGGGGCCTTTTCGGGTTGAGGATGGAGTCAAGCTCAACTCCCAGTCCTACTGCCAGTTTCTGGAAGACACCTTCTTCAAGTGGTACAGGAAGAAGTCTGCATCCTTCAAGAAAAACATGATTTTCATGCAGGACAATGCTCCATCACACGCGTCCAAGTACTCCACAGCGTGGCTGGCAAGAAAGGGTATAAAAGAAGAAAATCTAATGACATGGCCTCCTTGTTCACCTGATCTGAACCCCATTGAGAACCTGTGGTCCATCATCAAATGTGAGATTTACAAGGAGGGAAAACAGTCCACCTCTCTGAACAGTGTCTGGGAGGCTGTGGTTGCTGCTGCACGCAATGTTGATGGTGAACAGATCAAAACACTGACAGAATCCATGGATGGCAGGCTTTTGAGTGTCCTTGCAAAGAAAGGTGGCTATATTGGTCACTGATTTGTTTTTGTTTTGTTTTTGAATGTCAGAAATGTATATTTGTGAATGTTGAGATGTTATATTGGTCTCACTGGTAAAAATAAATAATTGAAATGGGTATATATTTGTTTTTTGTTAAGTTGCCTAATAATTATGTACAGTAATAGTCACCTGCACACACAGATATCCCCCTAAAATAGCTAAAACTAAAAACAAACTAAAAACTACTTCCAAAAATATTCAGCTTTGATATTAATGAGTTTTTTGGGTTCATTGAGAACATGGTTGTTGTTCAATAATACAATTAATCCTCAAAAATACAACTTGCCTAATAATTCTGCACTCCCTGTAGGTACATTATATATATATTGCATATACATCTGTGTCTATTTTTGGCCCAAGCCAGGAGAAGTAGCCATGGCATAAGACAACCTAATTTAGGGTACTTTCTCACTAGTGTTTTTGTTTTCCGGTATTGAGTTCCCTCACAGGAGCTCAATACTGAAAAAAACTGATCAGTTTTATCCTAATGCATTCTGAATGGAAAGCATTCCGTTCAGGATGCATCAGTTCAGTCCCTCTTACATTTTTGGGACGGAGAAAATACCGCAGCATGCTGCAGTTTTCTCTCCGGCCAAAAATACTGAACACTTGCTGGAATGCCGGATCTGGCTTTAATTTACATTGAAGTGTATTAGTTCCGGATCAGGCATTAAGTGTTCTGGCAAAACGGATCCAGCTTTCCAGTCTGCGCATGTGCAAACCTTTAAAAATGCAAAAAATAATAATACTAGAACTGTTTTTCCAGATGACACCGGAGAGACGGATCCGGTATTTCAATGTATTTGTCAACGGATCCGCATCCGGATCCGTCTGACAAATGCCATCAGTTTGGGTCCGGATTGCCGGATTCGGCACGGAACTGCCTGCCGGAATCCTCTGCCGCAAGTGTGAAAGTACCCTAACAGTGTTTGTATATACTATATACAGTGGATATAAAAAGTCTACACACCCCTGTTAAAATGTCAGTTTTCTGTGCTGTAAAAAAATGAGACAAAGAAAAATCATTTTAGAACTTTTTCCACCTTTAATGTGACCTATGAACTGTACCACTCAATTGAAAAAGAAAACTGAAATCTTTTAGGTGGAGGGAAGAAAACAAAAAAAACTAAAATAATGTGGTTGCATAAGTGTGCACACCCTCTTAAAACTGGGGATGTAGCTGTGTTCAGAATTAAGCAATCACATTCAAAATCATGTTAAATAGGAGTCAGCATACACCTGCCATCATTTAAAGTGCCCCAAATAAAGTTTAGCTGCTCTAGTTGGTCTTTCCTGAAATTTTCTTAGTCGCATCCCACAGCAAACGCCATGGTCCACAGAGAGCTTCCAAAGCATCAGAGGGATCTCATTGTTAAAAGGCATCAGTCAGGAGAAGGGTACAAAATAATTTCCAAGGCATTAGATATACCATGGGACACAGTGAAGACATCATCAAGTGGAGAAAATATGGCACAACAGTGACATTACCAAGAACTGGACGTCCCTCCAAAATTGATAAAAAGACGAGAAGAAAACTGGTCTGGGAGGCTACCAAGAGGAATACAGCAACATTAAAGGAGCTGCAGGAATATCTGGCAAGTACTGGCTGTGTGGTACATGTGACAACAATCTCCCGTATTCTTCATATGTCTGGGCTATGGGGTAGAGTGGCAAGACGAAAGCCTTTTCTTACGAAGAAAAACATCCAAGCTACATATTGCAAAAACACATCTGAAGTCTCCCAAAAGCATGTGGGAAAAGGTGTTATGGTCTGATGAAACCAAAGTTGAACTTTTTGGCCATAATTCCAAAAGATATGTTTGGCGCAAAAATAACACTGCACCTCACCAAAAGAACACCATACCCACAGTGAAGCATGGTGGTGGCAGCATCATGCTTTGGGGCTGTTTTTCTTCAGCTAGAACTGGGGCCTTAGTTAAGCTAGAGGGAATTATGAACAGTTCCAAATACCAGTCAATATTGGCACAAAACCTTCAGATTTCTGCTAGAAAGCTGAACATGAAGAGGAACGACCCAAAGCATACATCCAAATCAACAAAGGAATGGCTTCACCAGAGAAAGATTCAAGTTTTGGAATGGCCCAGCCAGAGCCCAGACCTGAATCAGATTGAAAATCTGTAGGGTGATCTGAAGAGGGTTGTGCACAGGAGATGCCCTCACAATCTGACAGATTTTGAGTGTTTTTGCAAAGAAGAGAGGGCAAATCTTGCCAAGTCAAAATGTGCCATGCTAATAGACTCACATCCAAAAAGACTGAGTGCTGTAATAAAATCAAAAGGTGCTTCAACAAAGTATTAATTTATGCAACCATATTATTTTATTTTTATATTTTTTCTTCCCTCTACCTAAAAGATTTCAGTTTGTTTTTCAATTGAGTGGTACAGTTTATAGGTCACATTAAAGGTGGAAAAAGTTCTGAAATGATTTATCTTTGTCTCATTTTTACATCACACAAACCTGACATTTTAACAGGGGTGTGTAGACTTTTTGATATCCATTGTATATCTATATATATCTATATAAGCTTGGGTCAGTTGGTCTGAGTTCAGGTCAGGATTCTTCGCTGTAACAGAAGCAAAAACCGGTCCATAAAATGCTGTAAACTTACTTATGGTACCATATTTATGTACTACATTTGATTCTCATACCATATCTTTGTAGATAACATGGTGCTGTTATGGCATATTTCCAGTAACATTGGTTCTGTAACCATAGCTATACATTAAAGGGTTTGACCATCTTTTTTAAATGATGGCCTATCCTGAGGACAGACCAGCATCACTTTCTAGTCCACTGCAGTCTCACCGATAATATGTTCTGTAGAACCTCCAGTGCCAGAAGTAGGTGTCTAAACTACACCTCTCCAGTGTATAGTGGACAGCTCGTTACAGTACAGTGGATGGATGGAGCTGTGTAGTTCCTGTAACTTTCGTTAGAATAGTTCCTGTGCCGACTTCTGGCACCCGAGCTCCTGCAGAACAGCTGCTCAGTGGGAATGTCAGACTCCCACCAATGAGATCAAGATGGTCTGTCCTCAGGATGGACTATCCTTGCAAAAATATCGACAACCCTTTTAATTGTCAGATCATTTTAGATCTTTACACTGGTAGGGGGCCAATTTTTTATATATACGGGTAGTGAGAGGGGCTAGAAACATTTTAACAATGTTTCTGTTTGTAAAATTGGGTCATATTAGCCCAACTATGGGCTAATATGGGCCCCATCTATTTTCAGCCCGAAATATTGCGACTTTGTCGGGACTGTCTTTGAATATCAGGGACAATCCCAGCAAATTCAGGACAGTTGGCAACTATGTAGACATGGGGGCCCCATTCAGATTCTTGCTATGGGGGCCCAATGATGCCTATGTACGCCCCTGATCCCACCGCTATAGTCACCACTGGTGATTAGGAGGGTTCTTTCTTTTTCTGGCTGAGGCACCAGACATCCCGGTAATATTACTTGGGGACTTTAACAATGTAATTCACCTGGCTTTATATAGATTCTGTCCTAATATCCAACCAACGCCTGAGGAAATTACTCCATTTGGGAGAGTATTACAGAAGGCCCTCCTGCTGGATTATTGGAGGTTGAGGAACCTGCAGATAAAACAATACTCCTACTACTCTAGAACCTATGGGTCACTATTCAGGATAGATTAAATCCTGGGCAACACCGCGATGGGACAACTAATTTAGAACATACAATATCTTCCCCATAGAATATCATACCATTCCCCTGTGCTTGTCACGGCCAACTTCCTTCCTTCTGTATTGCGGGGATGCATGGTGTGGAAATTTAACCCATACTGGCTTAATGTGCTGGCGGATGCGGCGGGTATAGGAGACAAACTGAAGGAGTTCTTTATGCATAATCTCCCCTCGGCACCCCAGCTAATAGATTGGGACACTATGAAGGCTTTCCTATGGGGGATACTAATTGCAGAGGTAAACAAAACAAAAAACGAGACTAGGGCCAAAGTAAAAGGACTCCTACTAGATGTAGAGAGGGCTGAAGCCAGGTATATTGTAAACCCATCTATTAAACAAGAGGAAGAATGGCGAGGAGCACAACAGAGGCAGAATGAACGCTTGCTACTAAACACAAGAAATAAAGTTTCTTTCAGAAACAGACGTATTATGAGGAAGGAGAAAGGGTGGGTAGATTACTGGCTACGGTTTCTAAGGCTCAGCAACAATCAGCCTATATACAGTAGCTGCTCTCCACAACCCTGAAGGAGAACTCTATACAGCTCCTGAAAAGGTACTTGAGATTATGCACTTGTTTTATTCCTCCCTGTATGAGTCTCTAAAACTTCTGCATCTGAAGTGGAGACCCAGGTGTTTCTCAACCCGCTGAGACTTCATACCCTTACTACGGAACAGAGAAATATGCTAAATGCCCCTATTACTCTAAAAGAAATGGAGGAGGCGGTGGGCAGCATGTCTCATAATAAGATCCCGGGGAGATGGATTGCCAAAGGAGATATATAAAACCTATTCCTCAATCCTTTTACCCCATTTCTTTTCCCTTGCACAGGGGGACTAGACAGGGCTGTCCTCCTTTGCTGCTAGTATTTGCGGTGGCGGTGGCGCTTAGAACAGCAGCATCAGTAAGAGGCTTCTAATATGGATCCTTATCCGAAAAGGTTGACTTATACGCAGATGAGCTACTAATGTCGTTAATAAACCACTTTGGTAAGCTGTCTGGCTTGGTCATTAACTGGACAAAGTCGGTATTGGTACCATTGTCTAATATACAAACAGTGACGTTAACCCTACTGCAGGGCTACAGGTAGTTTTTAAATACCTGGGAATTCAGGTGTCGGCCAGGACCCAGGAAACCTGGTGAGTTGAATCTTGTCCCTTCGCTGGATAAATTCAGACACAAGGTACAGGCCTGGACCCGATTGCCCCTTACTCTAGTCGGCCACACAAATCTATTAAAAATGATTCTCATGCCCCAGCTTCCCTATGTATTGCATAATGCCCCGATTTGGATACCACTCCAATTTTTCTATAATATAACTGCAATCTTCAGGGATCTCATCTGGAAGAGGGGAATACCCCATATAAATACCCCATTATAGAAGTCTTATGGAAATGCAATATTAGGCTACTTTCACACTCGCGTTTGGTGCGGATCCGTCATGTATCTGCACAGACGGATCCACACCGATAATACAACCGCATGCATCCGTTCAGAACGGATCAGTTTGTATTATCTTTAACATTGGCCAACGGATCTGTCTTGAACACCATTGAAAGTCAATGGGGGCAGATCCGCTTTGCATTGTTTCAGTCAAAACGGATCCGTCCCCATTGACTTACATTGTGTGTCAGGACGGATCTGTTTGCCTCTGCATCGTCAGGTGGACACCTAAAACGCTGCAAACAGCGTTTTGATGTCCGCCTCCAGAGCGCAATGGAGGCGGAATGGAGGCAAACTGATGCATTCTGAACAGATCCTTATCCATTAGGGCTGAATCGGATCTCACAAACGGAAACCAAAACGTCAGTGTAAAAGTAACCTAAGAAACATCTCATGCAGCTATATGAGAAATGGAAGCTAGACGTTGCAGACTTGACCGAGCAGATGTGGGAGGAAGTGTTACAGGATTTCCCTGAGGTAGCAGTAAGTGAGGCTCACAGGGTCTCTCAATTATATTTGCGCCATAGAGTATATAGAACCCCGGTAGTGATGAAGAAAATGGGATATTGAGAAGATGACTTGTGTCCGAGATGTGGGGTGCCAAATGCTTATTTAATACACCTCATGTGGAACTGTCCACGGCTAAGACACTACTGAACAGACGTCGTGGGATTATTGACCACAGTATTCTGCATGAAAATAGATCCGTCAGCACTGATATGTATTATGGGTTGTGTGACACCAGGGAGGAAAGTAGCTAATATACGTATTATATACCAGGCAAGGAAACTTATTGCATACTATTGGATTGCTTCAAACCCCCCAAAGGTGCAGGAACTTGTAGATAAGGTCCATAATTTGATACATTTTGAGAGATTCGTATACCAGAAGAGAGGGGCTTCTGGGATAGGGGCCTGATTGCTTGTATCCCGTTGTTTTTCAAGAAAAATGTTTGATAAAAATGATCTGATTTAAAAGAAGATGATTTTGTGTTAGTATATAGGTTGCTGATGTGTTGGTAAAACATGAAGACATCTCAGTGGCAAACTCTGGGGTGACAAGTTGTGGGCCAGAGAAGTCATCATGGTGTCTGAACTGGATGGAAAGACCTTTAGTGACCTGTAAGTCATTAAATGTTAATGTAAATGTTTATTCCACCACTGACTGTCTGATCAGTGCTGTAGTCACTTGTATGGTGTACATCATGGATGTCAAACTCATGGCCCTCCAGATGTTGCAAAACTACAACTCCCATCATTCCCTGATAGCTGTAGTATGCCCAGGCATGATGGGAGTTGTAGTTTTGCAACAGCTGGAGGGCCACGAGTTTGACATCCCTGGTGTACATGATGATGATAGGTGGTAGTATTCTCTTTTGTAAATCTACCACTCCCAGCATTCCTTTACACATGGTCAGGCCATGTTGGGACCTGTAGTTTCACATATTTATATGTCAAGGGCTAACCTGAATATGCTAATTATATCTGTATTATATACACTGTATTGGTTCTGGTGCTGTATGTATGTAAGGAGTTTGGTTGTGGTGCTGTATTTATCGTCCATGTTTGGTTCTGTTATGAAATGAGCTTGGTTCAGTGCTTTAATTTATGTTCCTTGCTTGGTACTGGTGCTGTATTTATTTGATAAGCTTGGTTCTGGTGTTATATTTATGTAATGAGCCTGGTCCTGGTGCTGTATTTGTGAAATTAGCTTGGTTCTGATGTTGTATTTATGTAATGAGCTTGGTTCTGATGTTGTATTTATGTAATGTGCTTGGTCCTGGTGCTGTATACATGTAATTAGCTTGGTTCTGGTGCTGTATTCATGTAATGAGCTTGGTTCTGGTGATGTATTCATGTAATGAGCTTGGTTCTGGTGATGTATTCATGTAATGAGCTTGGTTCTGGTGATGTATTCATGTAATGAGCTTGGTTCTGGTGATGTATTCATGTAATGAGCTTGGTTCTGGTGCTGTATTCATGTAATGAGCTTGGTTCTGGTGATGTATTCATGTAATGAGCTTGGTTCTGGTGCTGTAGTCATGTAATGAGCTTGGTTCTGGTGCTGTAGTCATGTAATGAGCTTGGTTCTGGTGCTGTAGTCATGTAATGAGCTTGGTTCTGGTGCTGTAGTCATGTAATGAGCTTGGTTCTGGTGCTGTATTCATGTAATGAGCTTGGTTCTGGTGCTGTATTCATGTAATGAGCTTGGTTCTGGTGCTGTATTCATGTAATGAGCTTGGTTCTGGTGCTGTATTCATGTAATGAGCTTGGTTCTGGTGCTGTATTTATGTAATGAGCTTGGTTCTGGTGCTGTTTTCATGTAATCAGCTTGGTCCTGGTGCTGTATTTATGTAATGAGCTTGGTTCTGGTGTTGTAATGATGCAATGAGCTTGGTTCTGGTGTTGTAATAATGCAATGAGCTTGGTTCTGGTGCTGTATTCATGTAATGAGCTTGGTTCTGGTGCTGTATTCATGTAATGAGCTTGGTTCTGATGTTGTATTCATGTAATGAGCTTGGTTCTGATGCTGTATTCATGTAATGAGCTTGGTTCTGATGCTGTAGTGATGTAATAAGCTTGGTTCTGGTGATGTATTCATGTAATGAGCTTGGTTCTGGTGCTGTATTCATGTAATGAGCGTGGTTCTGGTGCTGTATTCATGTAATGAGCTTGGTTCCGGTGCTGTAGTCATGTAATGAGCTTGGTTCTGGTGATGTATTCATGTAATGAGCTTGGTTCTGGTGCTGTAGTCATGTAATGAGCTTGGTTCTGGTGCTGTATTCATGTAATGAGCTTGGTTCTGGTGCTGTAGTCATGTAATGAGCTTGGTTCTGGTGCTGTATTCATGTAATGAGCTTGATTCTAGTGCTGTAGTCATGTAATCAGCTTGATTCTGGTGCTGTATTCATGTAATGAGCTTGGTTCTGGTGATGTATTCATGTAATAAGCTTGGTTCTGGTGATGTATTCATGTAATGAGCTTGGTTCTGGTGCTGTATTCATGTAATGAGCGTGGTTCTGGTGCTGTATTCATGTAATGAGCTTGGTTCTGGTGCTGTAGTCATGTAATGAGCTTGGTTCTGGTGCTGTATTCATGTAATGAGCTTGGTTCTGGTGCTGTAGTCATGTAATGAGCTTGGTTCTGGTGCTGTATTCATGTAATGAGCTTGGTTCTGGTGATGTATTCATGTAATCAGCTTGATTCTGGTGCTGTATTCATGTAATGAGCTTGGTTCTGGTGCTGTATTCATGTAATGAGCTTGGTTCTGGTGCTGTTTTCATGTAATCAGCTTGGTCCTGGTGCTGTATTTATGTAATGAGCTTGGTTCTGGTGTTGTAATAATGCAATGAGCTTGGTTCTGGTGTTGTAATAATGCAATGAGCTTGGTTCTGGTGCTGTATTCATGTAATGAGCTTGGTTCTGGTGCTGTATTCATGTAATGAGCTTGGTTCTGATGTTGTATTCATGTAATGAGCTTGGTTCTGATGCTGTATTCATGTAATGAGCTTGGTTCTGATGCTGTAGTGATGTAATAAGCTTGGTTCTGGTGATGTATTCATGTAATGAGCTTGGTTCTGGTGCTGTATTCATGTAATGAGCGTGGTTCTGGTGCTGTATTCATGTAATGAGCTTGATTCTGGTGCTGTAGTGATGTAATAAGCTTGGTTCTGGTGATGTATTCATGTAATGAGCTTGGTTCTGGTGATGTATTCATGTAATGAGCTTGGATCTGGTGATGTATTCATGTAATGAGCTTGGTTCCGGTGCTGAAGTCATGTAATGAGCGTGGTTCTGGTGCTGTATTTGTGAAATTAGCTTGGTTCTGATGTTGTATTTATGTAATGAGCTTGGTTCTGATGTTGTATTTATGTAATGTGCTTGGTCCTGGTGCTGTATTTGTGAAATTAGCTTGGTTCTGATGTTGTATTTATGTAATGTGCTTGATTATAGTGCTGTATTCATGTAATGAGCTTGGTTCTGGTGCTGTATTCATGTAATGAGCTTGGTTCTGGAGATGTATTCATGTAATGAGCTTGGTTCTGGTGCTGTAGTCATGTAATGAGCTTGGTTCTGGTGCTGTATTCATGTAATGAGCTTGGTTCTGGTGCTGTATTCATGTAATCAGCTTGGTTCTGGTGCTGTAGTCATGTAATGAGCTTGGTTCTGGTGCTGTATTCATGTAATGAGCTTGGTTCTGGTGATGTATTCATGTAATCAGCTTGATTCTGGTGCTGTATTCATGTAATGAGCTTGGTTCTGGTGATGTATTCATGTAATCAGCTTGATTCTGGTGCTGTATTCATGTAATGAGCTTGGTTCTGGTGCTGTATTTATGTAATGAGCTTGGTTCTGGTGATGTATTCATGTAATGAGCTTGATGCTGGTGTTGTAATAATGCAATGAGCTTGGTTCTGGTGCTGTATTCATGTAATGAGCTTGGTTCTGGTGCTGTATTCATGTAATGAGCTTGGTTCTGATGTTGTATTTATGTAATGTGCTTGGTTCTGGTGCTGTATTCATGTAATGAGCTTGGTTCTGATGCTGTAGTGATGTAATAAGCTTGGTTCTGGTGATGTATTCATGTAATGAGCTTGGTTCTGGTGCTGTATTCATGTAATGTGCTTGGTTCTGGTGCTGTATTCATGTAATGAGCTTGATTCTGGTGCTGTAGTGATGTAATAAGCTTGGTTCTGGTGATGTATTCATGTAATGAGCTTGGTTATGGTAATGTATTCATGTAATGAGCTTGGATCTGGTGATGTATTCATGTAATGAGCTTGGTTCCGGTGCTGAAGTCATGTAATGAGCGTGGTTCTGGTGCTGTATTCATGTAATGAGCTTGATTCTAGTGCTGTAGTCATGTAATGAGCTTGGTTCTGGTGATGTATTAATGTAATGAGCTTGGTTCTGGTGATGTATTCATGTAATGAGCTTGGTTCTGGTTCTGTAGTCATGTAATGAGCTTGGTTCTGGTTCTGTAGTCATGTCATTACATATAAAGCTTGGTTCCGGTGCTGAAGTCATGTAATGAGCTTGGTTCCGGTGCTGAAGTCATGTAATGAGCTTGGTTCTGGTGATGTATTCATGTAATGAGCTTGGTTCTGGTGATGTATTCATGTAATGAGCTTGGTTCTGGTTCTGTAGTCATGTAATGAGCTTGGTTCTGGTGATGTATTCATGTAATGAGCTAGGTTCTGGTTCTGTAGTCATGTAATGAGCTTGGTTCTGGTGCTGTATTTCTGTAATGAGCTTGGTTCTGGTGCTGTATTCATTTAATGAGCTTGGTTCTGGTTCTGTAGTCATGTATTGAGCTTGGTTCTGGTGCTGTATTTCTGTAATGATCTTGGTTCTGGTGCTGTATTCATGTAATTAGCTTGGTTCTGGTGCTGTATTCATGTAATTAGCTTGGTTTTGGTGCTGTATTCATGTAATGTGTGTTGAGAAGAAGAGCGGCATGGGGCCTGCTGCTTGCAAATTTCGACGACTACAGGCACAGCTCCTGCTGCAGTTAATAAACAGATTTTATGAAGACTGCACAATAAGTGATTCAGAGATGGGATCAGGTTTTGTCACTGCCCTCAGATAAGGCAGTATGATATTGGTGATAGATTCCCTTTAAAGTGAACCTGTCACTATGAAGGGCAGTGAAATCTGCAGGCAGCATGTTATAGAGCAGGAGGAGCTGAGCAGATTGATATACGGTATAGTTTTATCGGTAAAGATTCAATAAAAGGTTAATTGTAAACATTTACATCTCTTCTGTTTCTGAGCTCAATTTAGCTATTATCAGTGAATTATAGCATTCTCAGTGCATATACAGAGATAGCTGTCAGTCAAGGATAAGAAGGCCCCCGTGTACAACTGAGCTCAGAGTGATTTATGTGTATAAATTGGACGTTTTACTGAATCACTGAAAACAATATGCTCAACTCCTTATGCTCTATAACCTGCTGCCTGCAGATTGCATTACATTTCAGGGTGACAGGTCCTTTTTAAAGGGTTTGTCCAGGTTCAGGGCTGAACCCGGATATAAGCTCCCCTTCACTCCTTTACCATGTACAAGTGGAGCATTGGTGCATTTCCTTTTTCCGATGCTCCCCTTGCCTTGCGCTGTATTGGACAGGGCAAGGTCTGTTTGTTGTGAGCCGGTGACGTACAGGGCTTTACATCAGTATGCTAGGCGGAGAATGGTACCCGCCTCTAAAACCGCCCAGAACAGCGCTATAAACTGCCTATTTGTGTCGGTGACATCACTGGGATCCCTGCTAGGTGGAAGTCTCCACCTAGCATACTAATGTGAAGCCCGGTATGTCACCAGCTCACAAAAGACAGACAATTTAGCGCAAGGCAAGGGGAGCATCGGAGCAAGGAAATGCTCCAATGCTCCACTCGTATATGGTAAAGGAGTGAAGGGAGCTTATATCCGGGTTCAGCCCTAAACCCGGACAACCCCTTTAAGTGGCATTGCCCTTCTTCAACGTATGCTTTCTGTTTTTATACACTGTGGGGGAGATTTATCAAAATGTGGTGTAAGGTAGAACTGGCTTACTTGCTCATAGCAACCAATCAGATTCCACCTTTCATTTCGCAAAGATGCTGTGATAAATGAAAGGTGGAATCTGTTCTTGGGAACTAATATGATGTGATAAGATGTCTTTGCCATTTTATTCTTTTTGTACATGTTCTTCATTTTTGCTATAATTTAAAGAGAATATTAGAAAGACAGAAATATATTGCTGTCTGTCTTTGGTTTTATTCCACTCCATGGCTTCTTATAGAGATCATCTGTCTAACTTCCTTACCTCTGCTCCCATATGTTTCCTGACTAGATATCATTGAATATCATTTAAAAAAATCAAGCGATTGCTCTTTATATGATTATTTCTTGGTTTACTTTATGTTTATAAATCGTCTTTTGGCATCGCTGCAGTTGAGTAGGGGTTAATGGCTGCTGCTAAGAACCAGCTGTAACAGCCAGTTCTTAACGCAGGCTCTGCTTCACAGCTGGGGTCGGAAGAAGTTCCGACCCCGGCTATTAACCCTTTGATTATGCTGCCGTGCATGCTCCTCCCTACGATAGGGTCGCCAGGTTTCTCAGTGATCCAATTGGAGGCTGGGGAAGTGATCCACAGTCAGCCATGATGTCCTATGAAGAACCCCAGGGCTTACACTATCTTTGCCCTAACTGCAGCCTGTGTCATACTGACAAAGTATAATGCATTAGCATACAGGAGTGTTCTAATACATGTGTGAACTAAAGCCATAAAATGGTAATCCCAAAATCGGATTTTAAAAAGTTATAAATAATGTAATAAAAAATTAACATTACTGTATTTACTGTAAAATACATTTTATTCTGCACACATTAAAGGGGTTGTGTCACTTCAGCAAATGGCATTTATCCTGTAGAGGAAGTTAACACAAGGCACTTACTAATGCATTGTGATTGTCCATATTGTCTCTTTTGCTTGCGTAATTCATTTTTCCATCACATTGTACACTGCCTGTTTCCATGGTTATGGCCACTCTGCAATCCAACAGTGGTGGTTCTGCTTGCACACTATTGGAGAAAACGCCTTCCTCTCGAGTGGCCACGACTGTGGATGCGCACATAGGCTAGTGCTTTTTCCTATAGTGTGTTAGAACAACCACCTCTGCTGGATTGCAGGGTGGTCATAACCATGGAAACGAGCAGTGTATAATGTGATGGAAAAATGAATCCAGCCAGCAAAGGAGGCAATATGGACAATCACAATACATTAGTAAGTGCCTTGTATTAACTTCCTCTACATGATAAATGCCATTTGCTGAAGTGAGACAACCCTTAAAATAAAAAAAATAAAAAAACATATAGCCACATGACTGTAATAACCTGAAGAATTTAATTATCAGGTTATTTAATGTGAAACATGAACAGCATAAAAAGTAAGTTGACAAAACATTGCCAAATATAGCTTTTTTCTATATCTCCACCAGCAAAAAAATTATATAAATGACGCCATAATTTATATGTACTCCTAAAAAAATAATAATAATCTCCCGAAGAAAACATTTTGCTGGTCAATAAGGCCTTTTCAAGCCTGTTCATTAAGGGGTTAAGTAAAAGTTATAATGGGGTTCTTCAGGTTTCCACCCAGGCTTCTGATTTTTGCCACTGACGTATGCTGTCCACATTTTCCACGGACAACATGCGTATCCATTAATTTTAATATGTTTGTTCACACATCAGTATTTTTTTACTGACCGTGGATCAGTAAGGCCTTTTGCACACGAACGATACGGATTAGGTCTGGATGCATTCAGGAAAACTTGCACCATTTCACAAGCAAGTTCAGTCAGTTTTGTCTGCGCGGGTGCAATGCGATTTAATGCGTTTTGCACGTGCGTGATAGAAAAATGAATGTTTACAAACAATATCTCCTAGCAATCAGTGAAAAACGCATCGCATCCGCACTTGCTTGCAGATGCGATTCCTTTTTTTCACGCAGCCCCATTCACTTCTATGGGGTCAGCCTTGAGTGAAAATAGAACATAGAACATGCTGCGATTTTCGCGCAAAGCAGAACTAATGTGTGAAAACCAACGCTCATGTACACAGACCCATTGAAATGAATGGGTCAGGATTCAGTGCGGGTGCAATGCATTCACGTCACGCCTTGCACCCGTGTGGAAAATTTTCTCGTGTGAAAGGGGCTTAAGTCGGTGAAAAAATCACTGACACATACATGACTTTGGTCCATGATGTAGACCAAACACACCCATTGTATTCTATAGGTCCATGAAAATCACAGACACAACATGAATGGCATCCGTGTTTGCCTCTGGTAGGAGATACTTTGGAAATTAAAGGGGTTTTTCAACATTTTATAGCTGATGATCTATCCTCAGTAAAGGTCATCAGTATCTGATCGCTGGAGGTCTGACACCTGGGACCCCCGATGATCAGCTGTTTGAGAAGGCATCGGCACTCCTGTAAGCCCTGTGGCATTCTTACAGCTTACCAAGCACAGCGCTGTACACTGTATAGTGGCTGTGTTGGTATCGCAGCTCAGCTCATTCACTTCTATAGGGCAGAGCTGCGCCTAGGCCACGTGACCGATGAATGCGTTCTCATTCGTCACTATAAAAGAGACGCTGTAAATACATGGGAGGCCTGGCTCTGCCAAACCCCTATCTCTACTTTCTAGCAACTCAACTACAGCATTTT